>NC_133773.1:58285584-58420172 GCF_003597395.2 Chelonoidis abingdonii | reverse complement strand
GTGTTCGTGTGGACGGAAATCGACGTTATTGGCCTCCGGCGGCATCCCAGAGTGCTGCAGTGACCGCTCTGGACAAGCATCTGAACTCGGATGCAGCGTGCAGGTAACAGGAAAAGCCCCGTGAACTTTTGAATTGCATTTCCGCTTGTCAGCGTGGACTCTGATCAGCACGCGTGCGATGCAGTCTCAAATCCAAAAAGAGCTCCAGCATGGGACCGTACAGGAGATACTAGGTCGATCGCTGTATGGGGAGACAAATCTGTTGTATCCAGCTCCGTACAGAACACGAAACGCCAAGCGTTGAATAAAAACTGCAGGATACACAGCGCTGCGTGACAAGCGTAACCGGAAGCCAGAGACTCAAATGGACGCTCATGAAGGAGGGAGGGTACTGAGGACTCCAGGTATCCACAGTCCACACAGTCTATGAAAATTATTTGCATTATTGGCAGAGCTCCCAATGTTGTAGGGTCAAAACAGGTCTGGCGTGGTTCAGGGAACAGCTCCTCAGTTTCTTTCCCCCTCCACAACGTGAAAAAAAAGGTAAGAAATATTCCTTGACTACTTTCTATGTCACCCTATGTGTACTGAATGCTGCTGGTAGACGGGACGCTACAGCACTGAAGAGCAGTATCTGCTCCTCCTCTTGGTGGTAGACAGTCTGCAGACCTGCCACCATCAGAAACCGCTAACTGCTCAACATCGAGGGCAACATGCTACCGCTAGCAGTAGATAGGACAGAATGGCTAAAACAAGCTTAATCATTGAAACTTGGGCTCAAAATTTTTGCAATCACTATTGGGATTGACTCGCTTGCAATGAGTCAATTCCTCCTTAGGTATCTAAAAATGAGTCATTCTGCCTGGACTTCATAGCCCTGGGAGCTGCCTCCAAGTGCCTCCCCCCGACATTCATTTTCTCTCACTAACAAGTCTCTGTTCTTATTCTGGTATTCCTTAATACTTCATGACACAAACGGGGGAGGGGAAATGACACGGTAGCCAGGAATAGGGGGAGGAGGAAAGCAACGGGTGCGCTTCTTGCAGGGCAACCCCTGTGAATACTGACACGGAGCACCTGTGCTCCTCTATCACTGGATTCTGTGACACTTGCTATTATTCTAGCAGACAGTGCACCATGACCGCTCTGGTCCGCAATCGAACTCGGATGCGGAGTGCCGGTAAACAGGGAAACCCCAGACTTACGTGACATTTCCTGCTTTCACGTGTCAGCTCTGATCACACGAGTGGCATGCAGTTCAAATGCAAAAGTATCTCCTGCATTGAACCTTACGGGAGATAGCAGATGTTATCGCTGTATGGTGGACAAATCTCTCTTTATCAGAGCTCCGTTAAAAAACAGGAAATGCCAAAGCCTTGAAAATAAACTACAGGATACACAGCGGTGGTCTGACAACAGTAACGGGAAGCAGACACTCAAACGGATGGTCATGGAGGAGGGAGGGGTAATGAGGACTACAGCTACCAGTCCACAGCGGTCTCTGAAACTATTTGCATTTTTGGCTGCGCGCCAATGTCTGCAGCTAATACACGGTGTCTTGCGTGGTTCACGGAACAGCTCGTCAGTTTTTTTCCCCCTCCAGCACGGTAAAAAAAGTGAAATAATAATTCCTTGAGTACTGTAAATGTCACCCTCTGTGTACTGATGTGCTGGGCACGCAGATGCTGCTGCGCGTGAGAGCAGTATCCGTCCTCTGCCCCTCCCAGGGGTACGGCTGCCCAGTGATTGCTCCTGCTGAGTGTGGCCGGGGGCTCCGGGTGAAAATGGAATGACTCCCTTTTTCTGACAGTGATGGTACAGAACGCCTGGTAACTGTCTTCATCTTATCACCTGGGGCTGGCTTCATCAGACCCCTTCCTCTCTTGCATAAAGAAAGATTCTGAACTGCATGGACTGTCATAGCCGATGGTGGCTCCCTCCCTTCATTTGATCTCAGTAACTACTCTGATTCTTATTCATGCTTCTTTCTAAACATATGCAACAATGGGTGGGGGGGGCATGCTGTGGTAGCCCAGGTAGATGGGAAGCAACGGTTGCGTTACTTGCAGCGGCTCCTCTGTGAATACTGATGCAGAGCAGCTGCGCTGTGCTACACTGATTTTAATACACTGATCCTATTTTGTCTGGACGACTCTATTTTTATTTAACCATAAGGGCAGGATTGACCAGTCCAAGTGAGTTAATCCCCATTTTCCTTTCAAAATTACACAGGGTTATTATCCATTCTGTCCCATTTACTGTGGGTGTACAAAAAGAGGGGAGATGGTAACAGTTTCTGCTGTTTCCAAGTAGCTGTACATCTACACCAGGAAAGGAGAGATTTCAAGTAGCATAATCACACCTCAGATAACTTCATTGTTATGATAATGCCACTGTGCAAAGCTCTAAGCTCCTCAGTGCTGCAGATTCGCCTCTGTCAGTAGCATTCAGTAAAAGAGGGTGACATTGTAAGTACTCAAGGATTGCTTATTTAACTTTCATTTCTCGTGCTGGGTGGGGAAGGAAACTGAATAGCTGTTCCATGAACATAAAACACCGTGTTGTAAGCTACAGACACTGGGCGCTAAGCCAGAATGCAAATAGTTTTAAGAGACTGCTGAGGACTGTGGATAGCGGGAGTCCTCAGCACCCCGTTCCGTCCTCATGATCCCGGCCCTGATGCAAATGTTAATGGTCACGGGGGTTTGGTAAACGTCATCAGTCATTCCTTGCTCCGGGAAAACATCAGCAGACATCCTTCGCAATATTTTCTCTGATTGCCCTTGCAGAAACAAAGCACGGCAGCACTAGAGACCGTCGGCTTTTTGTTTTTCCCGTCACCTTGTGTACTAGATGCCGTGGAGACAGAGGCGACACTCGAGCGCTACACACCAGCATTCAATTGCTTTTTGCAATGATAGCAGAGATGGTTACCAATCGTTCTGTACCGTCTACTGCCAGAAACTGGCAATGACATGACGGTTATGTCTCCTTCTCTGAACTGTCGCTGCTATCATGAGTGCCCCTGCTAAAATCGCCGGGGGCAACGCAAAAGCAAACTTGGATTTGACTCACTGGCCACTGAGTCAATCCCTCCCTTATGCTGTCTAAAAATAGAGTCAGTCCTGACTACAAGAAGAGTAAAGCAGCAGAGAATCCTGTGCACCTTACAGACTAACAGACGTCTTTAGTCTATAAGGTGCCACAGGATTCTCTGCTGCTTTTACAGATCCAAACTAACACGGCTACTCCTTGAAGGAAGAGTCAAGTGTATTAGAAGAGCGCAGCTACTCCATGGCTGTATTAACAGGGGTTCCCCAAGACCGCACTCATTGCTTCATTCTCTCCACCCTCTGCAGCTACCGTGGCAGGCACCCCCCATTTCTGTCATCGAGTCGGGAGGAATACAGAATAAGAAACATAGATATTTGTGACATAAAGGGCGGGGGGCACTTGGAGCAGGGCGTCTGCTATGACAGTCCAGGCAGGACATACCAATTTTAGAACCAGAAGGAGCGATTGACTTCTGCCCCATGAGCCATCCCAATTTGTTTTTCAGAACACCATTTCACAGGGGCAGCTCATGATAGCATCGACACTAAACTGTTGATGCATGGCCACGTAAACAGGAAAAAAAACTGAATCCCGCGAACTTTTGAATTCCATTTCCTGATTGTCCACCGTGAGGTCAGCACACACACATGACACACGAGCTCATTGCACTCGTCACAATGCAGTCTCCTAATATCGAGAAAGAGCCAGCTTGGACCACACAGGAGGTTCTGGATTCTGATCGCTACTGGGTAGGACTCAGTGCTCACAGGCACTGCGTTCCAAAGACGAAATGAAAAAGTTTTTGAAAGAATTTCAAAGTCTATGGCTGATAAGGTCACAGCAGAGCATCCCTTCAGTCCATGAAACTGAAGGAAACTTAGACAGGTTACAGAAGCCAGAGAAGCAAACGGAAGTCAGGTCTGAGCGAAAACATGCCGCTTCTATGCTGAAAATCAATTTTTGGGGTTCAGCGCTACCTAGTGCCCACCCTGTCCTGGATTCATTTTGGATTGAAATTATCAAGGGTTTCTGAGGATGTAGCCGAGGGAAATGAGACGAATTTGAGGATGAAGATGACCGTAGTGATAGCACACAGCAGTACGTAAACCCAACAGCCAGGATCTTTTTGAGACCCAAGAATCACAGTCCTGCGCTCCCAAGCGAGAAGCCAGAACAGTGAAGCCATGAAGCACCTCCGGTAAGTTGTCCTTCATTCTGTACCAAACACGGATTAAACAAGACGGTTTTTGTAGATGGCATGGACACCAGGGCTTTTGCTGCAGTCGCAGCCATTACTGTTACAGAAATTCGTTAACATGTCTGGGGAATGGAGTGAAAATCCTCCCAAATTAATGTCCATGAATCGATCGTGGAGAACTCAAAACCCTTATGCTATATGAGAACATTTCTGGCCAAGACAGCCTTCTCCGTTCCCCAAGTAGTAACTTTCAAGCCTTCCATTTGCAACATTTGGTACTGCAGGCATTGAAGCATTGCACTGAAGCATTGCATAAACAAACGATCTGCTCCTCGCGGCTATTGTCAGGGAGAAGATATCATCCATTGTTACCTTGTTAGAACTCAGGAATTGTAAACAGGGGGCAGACATGGCGATTTTGCTACTGGCCAGAGCGGGGGATGGGAGAGGGATAGCGACGCGTTTTCAGTGTCTGGCAAGCAGATTCTTCCTGCTACCAGCAACGCGATGCGGGGGGTGTTAGGGTGATCACTAGCAGCGATCGTATATGATAGGAGCCTTGCGCTGTTGGTGGATGTGAAGAGGGGGGTTGGGCTTTGCAGGCTCCTCTTAACAGGAGAAGGCACTCATATAGATCACTGTGTATATGACGGCGGCGAAGTCAAAATTTTAAAGCTCACTTACCATCGCCGCCGTGACGTACGTTTGCCTACTGCGTCTGTGTGTGTGCCACACCAGTCACACAGACACTGAATATTTAAAACGCTACAAAATGCGACCTTGTATAAAGATCACATGTGCTCTGTAAGTGGATAGTTCTATGTGAAAGAGTACTATCATTGCTCTGTAAAAGGTATCTTTCCACATACTTATCACCCTGGTTTTTAGCCTTGGACCATGGACACAAGCAATCGATTTTGTGATCGCATTGTGGACGCGCAAAACCAATTTTATAACATCGGTTTCGTAATATCGGTTTAAACTACTTCGAAATAATCGTGCAGTGTAGACGTACCCTTAGTCTCTAAGGTGCCACAAGTACTCCTGTTCTTTTTGTGGATACAGACTAACACGGCTGCTACTCTGAAACTTACCTAGGAAAGATACCCTACAGAGTAAAACAACGTTAAGCAAAATGCAATCTGCCACAGATGCTGTGAAGTCCTTCAATAGGGTTCTTTGGGCCTACATTCTTTTAGTACTAGAGAAGTTTTGGCCTTCATTATCTGTAAGTCTCTGTATGCATTCCTTTGTTTGAACAGATCCCAATTAAAGACATTCTCTTGAAAAAGTGGCACAGCGCAATGCAAGGATGTTCTCTCACCTCTCGTGACAGGTTTCTCCACCGAACCACTTACATTAGCTTGAGGAGATTCAGAGCATCATAACACTCATGATGACACGATTATTGGCTGTGCAGATGGACATCCTATTATATTTCAGTGAAACACAAGCTTCCATTCTATAGCTTAAATAATTCTTACAGGCATACAGGACTATGTTTTGATAGCTGAAGCAACTGACCTTTCAATGAGATGCTAAGTACTTTCTTAAGCTTATGGTCCCCTGAGGAATTCAGTTATCAAAGGAACACAACTTTCACCCAGTTTAACTAAACTAATAATGTTAAACCTGCAACCCCTTTTATACACTTGCCCTTCAAAGGTGGCATAATTTAGCATTATCTATGTTTGGATGCGTTAACTGGATTAAAATTAATGTTACCTGAGTACCATAGTACCCACAAGTCTTTCTAGTACTGCTACCTGGTTGGTATAAAAAGAAAGTAGATAAAATGAATATGCTACAATTTTTATAGCTTGAGAAGTGCCAACAAATCCATTTGCTGAGGTTCAAAAGAAAGAAAACATGCAAAGATACTAACACCCTCCCTGTCATTGCAATCTGGACAATTGTAATTTAAGATGTTTGGAACAGCTTGGATTTTCCAAAAAAGCAGCTCTCCAGGGCAAAACATTGAAACAGCTTGTTATTCTTATTCTTTCCAACTTGATTTATGACAGATACTTGTCCCCCTCAGGAGATCAGACAAAATCCTATCCTAGAGAACATTCTGCAAATATGGAGAAAAATAATTGGGTACCTTGGTGTAATGCCAGAACTCACAGTGGCTTCCTGGATGCATGGGCCATCAGGTTTTCCTCCAGGACTGGATGATGCTAACTTTAAAAGATGAGATGCCAAAGGTCTGTGAACCATTGGAGATATTTTCCATGGTATAACACTAACAGAACTTTGTACAGCTCAGAATTAAATTTAATCTAGCGTCTTGAGCTTTCTCTGTGTATCTACAAGTTAGCCAGCAGTTCTCAACCTATTTACCATTTTGGGCCACATCCAATACTACCTGTATGGCCCTAAGAATGTCACATGGGTCGCAGCTCTGTGCTGATTGGGCCACAAGTGGCTTGTGGGCCACACGTTGAGTTAGACAGTTCCTAGACCAAGTTATTTAAAAAAGAAACTGAACAATGAAGAGGAAGCAATTAGAAGATGGTGGCTAACCTAAGTAAGCTTCTGTCTCTCCCATACAAGTGCATCTCCAAGAAACACATAATAGTGTATAAGCCAAATTCTATAACCTGCTCTCAAGACATTAAAATTCCTCTTAAGAATAATAAATATCAGAAAGCATTTGAAAACTCCATTGAGGTCTCTTGTTTGCAGTGCTCCTAAGCAAGTGCAGTACTTTGTGGTGCATAGACTTTAGTATTTTCCTCCATTTTCGAAGGAAAATAATCCAGATATACATTTGTTCATGTTCCTAAATGTGATTATCAACCACCCTCACTGATACATTGTTTATGGAGTTGCTGTAACACAAACCCATTTTGGGCACTAATCTACACCTTTTCATATATCCAGCATGGCAACTGACTCAATGTTTACACCTAAGATGGGGTATACAAACCTCGCACCTTTAAGGAAGGGGTTAAGCAGCTGTTCTGGGCCTAGGCAGCCCCAACCCATCACACCTCAAAAAGATGCATGGCTTGGATGAAGAGCTCAAAAGGGGAGCAGGCCAGCTCAGTAAGGCAGCAGACTGAAGAGGTGAGCTGACCTACATTTCTGAGCTCCTGCAGCCTGAGGCCTGACTGTAGTATGGCCAAACCCAAAGAAAAGAGACTTGGGAGTTGGTGGTCTGAGAATTTATCTCTGATTTCCACTTATTTAATGTCTTTACTTTACCCGTTGGAAAACAGAGGACTGGTAGGAAGTGTGATCCAGGGAGGCAACAGTATAGCACGTTGGTAGTGCAGAATGTAGCTGCCTACACTGGGCCCTGCATCAGAACGCGGTGGAGAGGATTGGCCTACGAACCCCTAAGGTGTGCCAGAACGGAAGCAGATCCCTGATACTGGGAGTCTAAGGGAGAGAAGGCCCTGAAGCCTGAAGGACAAGATACCGAGACCTCAACTCAGAGCGAGACCCAGAGACCCACATTTAACCCAGAGAGCTACTTTGTAGTTGAACTCTTCATATACCCTGAAAGGGGAAGACCTGAAACATGTGACCTGATCAGAGGGGGCTGAGTCATGGAAGGACCAGATCACCGCAGCACCAGAGCAACTGTCAACAGGGGCATCCTCTGGATCCCTGATTTTGTACTTATGATCCTCACTCTTGACCCTGTTCTTCACTAGTTGTCCCCCATCCTCATTTGAATCCCAGCTCCAGTAGCTCCTCCCCTTAGGTGGGGGGAGGAGCCTTCAGATGTGGACGGGCTTGCACCCTCTCGCCTCCCAGACTTCAATAGGTGTGAACTGGGGCACCAGGAGAGAAGAGGACTTGCCATGCCCTGCCTGACCACTAGATGAGTGAACCCCTTCACAAAACCATTATTATACATTCTGGGACTAATCTTATATGTGGCTAGCATTGTAGGTAACGGAATATAATGTCTGAGGGAACGTGTTTATTAGTAGAGATTCAAAGAATGAAATATTTTAACTGATCTAATATCATACTCATTGAAGTTGTAAAAATCTGATTGCTTTTCATAAAATACACAGAAAGTCACGGTTTCCCAGTAAGTGCTTTATTTACAGTATGTTTCCTGTTATGACATATTTATTAATCCTACTCCACCTAAATGATAAGCACAAATAAACCCTCTATTCCTATGCCAAGTACAGCTTATTCTCTCCCTTCTTTCATCATGTTCCCAGAGTACTATAGCCACTAATAACACGGACTTATAATTCAAGTAAATTCTAAGGAGGACATTTTTATATTAGCTCATCATAATTAGGTAGATGTTCAGAGCAGTGCCACCAAAGAATCTCCATGATGGTCTTGTACTGGCTTAGGCACAAGGCTGTGAGGAAGTGCGAAGAAAGGATAGAGGATCCATGTCTAAATGACATAGTAAAGCCAACACCTTGTGCAGTTGGTTCAGGATGAGCTGCAGCTGCTATTCGAGCCCATAGATGATAATATGAGTCAGGGGTTGAGGATGTGGAATGGCTTTGGAGCTGTGCTTCAGCCTGTTGTGGTCTCACCATCCTAGAGCAACCTCCCAAGGTGTGACACAGTATTTCAGAGACTCTGCTTTGCTTTCCTCCTCAAGACTTCAGTGGTCTGGTACAGTGGGTACTTGGTCCTCCTGCCAGGTCGCATTATAGTTCCTCCCCTTCTAGGGTATTTATGTGCCAGACAAATAGTGCTTGGCAAATAGTGATAACCTACACAACCTCTTCCATCCCTCCTGGGCTCCTCTTCAGGCTCACTTTTCTTCCAGAGCAATGGAGTCCCTCAGCAAATCTTCAAAAAAAAAAAAAAAAAAAGAAAGCAATTTCTTCCGGTGTTCCTTGCCTTGAGCTTTTAGTCCATTTTACACTCTTCCCATTGCTCCATTCTTCTGCAGAACATCAACCGACATGACTACCTCTTTGGAATCTTGCCCCTGTTTCAAGGCCCACAAAGAGCTAACTCCACTCCTTTCCCATAGATATATGGCCACCTGGCTTCCCTCAGGCACTTCCCTAAGAAAAAGAACTCCAGGCCACCTCTTTCCTGGGTCTACTTTTCACATGCACTAAACTCTTTCCCTTAACTCCTCCCTCCTGAGTCTGAGTCACCCTCGAGATGTAACAAAATGGGGCTAAGAGAGATCTTGGGCTCTTGGTTGGTGTGCAGTTTATACACCCATTCACGTAGCCTCACCCACTGATCCTAATTTGGGGGCATGTGAACTTTACCTTCCAAATCTCTATGCACTCCACTTGTACAGAGCGTGACTTCTCAGGCTCTCTGTGAGTGTAGTGGATTTCACCCTCTATCGGAAAGATGTAAGGCTCCTCCAGTTTAATATACCTTATTACAGTTGTGCTACACTTGGTTACCCATAGATTATATTATCCTGTCTATAAATGAAATTATTTTAGAGAAGAATGATGCAAAAGCTACAATAAGAAAGGAGATCACTGTCCTTTTAGCATACAGCTTGGAGAATTGCTAACCTGAATCATTTACTGTCTTCAATTACTGACTGTTTCTGCGTCCCCCAGAAGTATATTTTCATATTTTGTTTGAAATTATAGTCTAAGAATAAACCCAGGAAACAGTGTCTGGGAGAGGTAGGAAGTGCTGCTCTACATTATACACCTCTACCCCGATATAATGCGACCTGATATAACACGAATTCAGATATAATACAGTAAAACAGCGCTCCAGGGGGGGGGCGCTGTGCACTCCAGCAGATCAAAGCAAGTTCGATATAATGTGGTTTCACCTATAATGCAGTAAGATTTTTTGGCTCCCAAGGACAGCATTATCTTGGGGTAGAGGTGTCGTTTGTCAGCATCAAACCTTTGGGGATATAAAATAAAACGTTACATTTCCTTTCCTCTTTAAACATGAAAATTGTTACAGTAGTTTTCTATTTACTGGAAAAAAACTACCATAAGCAGAGAGTCTCAGCATCACAAAGAATATACCATGTCAAGCCACAACCCCCCCACCGTGCGCCAAACTTATTGCATCCAAGATCCCTGGTTTGCAGAGAGGGGAGGGGATTTTAGGAAAGAATGTAAGTAGTAATAACTCTGTACTTTTACTCTTCATATATTTTTGACATGTTTCCATGCCCTCTGTTATATTTTGTTCCACTCCCTTTTTGCTCCAGGAGTTGACTGTATGGCACCAAAGTCCCTCTTACCGGTCCCAGGAGCCCCAGGTATCATGTTTGGACAGTTTTGGCACTATTGACCACTTTGAGGGCGAGGGATTTTTAAATTTTATTTAATTTATCCTTACTGAAATCATTAAAATAAATGAATAACTACAGATTTCATGCCTTTTCCTCATTTTAAGGGGAACATATGCTTGTTATGCATTTAGTACACATCTAAAGTTATTAAAATTGTACAAAATCAACAAAGGAGAAGTGTCAATACATAAAGCCATAGAAGTTATTTTTAAAAAAAAAAAAAGCACAGAAAGCACAAAAAAGGCAGAGAGAAGAGAGAAGCATCTCACCTCACAGACTGTTACTAGTCAAATGGCGGAAACCCCTGTTCTTTGACCTGATGGAATCATATACTGTATCATAAAATATTAAATTGCATTACATTTCATAAAGATTTTTCTAACCCCATGGCCTTTTATGGAATTATTCATTGTGGTACATTAAATTATAACTGAAAGATAAAATACCATCCAAAATGAGCAAGTATGTAGATTTCTTTAGAAAACTTTTTACAAAACTTAAGCTAATTTAGCAATTAGGCTTATTTGTTTTCTAATTCTGCATCAGGAATAAAATTTCCTCTTTTTATACAATTCCTTTAACAATAGTCTTGAAAAACAGATAGAGAACCTAATGTAGTTACATGCCGAACCCTTATCAAAATTTCCCTTATTCTATTTACTCAAAGTAATGTCTTCTTTCATAACTATGTATATTTATTGGAAATTAGCAACTGTATTAGAGGCCTTATACTTTTAGAAAAGTTTTTGAAGGACAGATAAATTAAAAGAATATTTTAGCAAAATATACAACATATACACGTTAGCAATAAAACAAAAAGAGCAATGGAGTATTCAGGAAACCTATATTTTAATTTTTGGGAGGCAGTAGATACATACAAAATATTCTCCTGAAAATTCTATACAGTATATCTTTTTTGACTTTTTTAAATTAAAAACTGCCATTTTTTCCATATTTTTCTGTTAAACATACAATTTTTAATCATATCTATGAAATAAAAAATAACATCAAATAAAGTCTTAAAAAGAAACTATACTGAACTTTCAGAAGTTTAACTATAAAAACAGAATATGGGGGTAAGAACTCACTTTGATTTTAGGGGAAACTTCGACAATGGATTGAATTTTTTTTGATTTGAAACTGTTTTTTATCCGTCCTTTGATAGTTGTCATGCTAGAGCATGGACAAGCATTTGTCATGCAGAAACTCTACCAAACTTCATGAGGCGTTATTGTTTTGCCAAACTATCTAATTGCTCTGTCACAGGGTATCAGAATACATATAGAATATATGATATTTAATAAAAGCACTGGGCAGATGACATACTTGGTGATATTTTGTAATAGTACCTGCAAAGCAACTATTACATTTGTTTTTGTTTTATTTTTCATCAGACTGAAAGAATTATTTTTCCTGTTCTTATATACAAGATGTAACTCTAATTAATTTACAGTGTTAAATAATGTAAGACAATATATGATATACCTGAGAAATTACTGAAAAAAAGAGGCATTATGGTGACCAAAACCTTAATTCACGTCATTAGACCTTTTATGATAAACAGTATGTCTAACAGAAGGATATTGAGAAAATGGAAGTTTTTGATTAACAAAGAGAATTTGGGAAAAGAGGAAGGGAGTGTGGGGGACAGCCTTTACCTCTGTCCTTCATGAAGTTACAAGGCAATGGCTTGTCTTTTCACTTTTATTTTTTAAATAGTAAAACCCCTGGGTAAATGATGGATTTTTTCACTGTACCCTGGAATCTAAAATTTTCTTCACAATATACAGATGATGAGCCTTTAGTACAGTTATCTCCTATCTTTGTATGTTGAGAAGATTTTGTTTGGCTGTTTGTTTTTTTTTTGCACACTGTGCAAAATTTTAAAAACAAACTAATACTATTTTTAAAGGTTGGTAGAATGTATCTTTTAATCATTGTAATAGAATTTTTGTTTTACGCCACCTCTTCCTCTTAGATTAAGACAAAATGTTGATAAGAGGTGCTGTGTAGAGGTGTGAGCTAGAAGTTACAGTTTCTGTAAAATGAACTATGCAATTTAAAGTTTTATACAAGTGCAGGAAAATTAATTCTTCTGGGCTGCTTCAATATGATGATAAATAAAATGGGGAAAGAGTAATTGGTTTGCAGATAGTTCTATTCTTCTTCCTTTTTATGGCAAGAAAGGTGATTAACAACAGTCAAATAAACAATCCCAGGTTAGTAAACCAGAGCATAACTTTGGAAGTGGATTGGTTTAGCTTGGTGGAGTTACCTTGTCGCTATAACATATTGCTACAAATGTAAAACTGTTTTGTTTTGACTGTAACACAGAGCTTTTTTATCAGCCAAAAATGTCTGTGCTTGGAGATGTGCCCCAGTGTGGCTCACAGTACTTTGCCAATGGCTTTCCACCCTATCATTCTGTTAGGTTTCATCTTTAGTCACAGCTATTCGTTTAGAGTCCAACATGTGTCAATATATAAAAGTTGTTGCTTTTGAGGTACTTCTGTACAATGTGTGTGTAATGACAAGCATATTTGTTATGTTACAGTGTTTTTCTTCCCAGTCAGAAATGACCAATTGTGTGTTTTTGCCTTTGTATACATGCCCAATCCTCCTGATGCAAATTTGCAAAGAATATCACTTGCGATGAATAATTTGACTGACTCAATTATATGCAGGGTATCTGGAGAAATGGAGCTTGCCGTGGCTACTTGAAATTCAGTCAACTGCAGTTTCTTCTGGAGACATTCTGACTCGCCTGTGCTTGACTGATTTCTACTAGAAGCCTACTTGTTCAGATGATGAAATCTGTGTAAAGAAGCCAAATGCTCAGACTGCTAGGACTAAGAGACAATTTTTTTTTGAATAGTAGAAAATCTCCCAACAGCAAGAAGCCAGATTTTTTTTTTAAAGGGCCTTGCGGTTAGGTTGGTCAGGCCGAATGGTTATTTATGTTCAGAGTAACTCTTCAGCGAAATACTCAAATTCATAACTACGCATTGGAGAAAAAAATGTTCTAATAATTCAGGATTAACAGGCTATGGAGAAAAGAGTTTAGGGATCATTAGTATCTTTAAGGTACAGCCATATATTGGGGGCATTAAGAAATTGCACTGCTCCAGCATGCTTTGTGATACAGTCTTCAGGGTTACAGCATATTCACCCCCAAATGGCTGACCAACTCTGTGGCCAATGTGTGAAATGGTAGGCTCCTGACAACTCATTCTCCTTACCCTCTTTAGGGTATCTTATACCTGAGGAGGTTCATGGAGGGCTCAAGGACTGATATTGTGCCCCCTGCTGGGCAGGGATGTAAAGGGAGGGGCTCTTTGCAGCACTCCCTGTTTCCCCCTCCTCTACTGTACACTTGTGAAACATTTGGGCACAATCTGGCCTGATCCTAATCCCTTCAGCCCTGATTCAGTAGCCCATCCTAACTTAAATACATGCTTGACTTTAATCCAATTGACTTCACTGCACTTAAATTCTTTGCTAAACTAAGATGGATTTATGTATGTACTTAAATATGCTTTTCTGAATTGAGGCCTTTGAGGGCAGTAAGAGTGTGTCTATTGAGCAGGTTTGATTCCTTTTATCATAAGGTCACAGTCCAGATCCACTGTCTGTCTCTCTCTCTTAAAAAAAAAAAGAAGAGTTTTTCATCTGTAGGATTAGATTTTAGTGATTTGGGTACGGATATACCAGCCAATTCAGGATGAAAGTCGTAAAAGACCTGGAATGTTTTCCAGTAGATAAAGCTCTTAAAGTCTCCTGCTATGGATGCAAAATGTTTCTTGTCACACAGAGCACAATGTCTGAGTCCATGCAAGTGATGTGGGAGATTAAATATGAATGACCTTTTAAATGTTGTGGTGTTCAATGTTTAAAATAATTATTTTCTTTTAAAAATTGTGTTTATTGGTATTTTTTTGTCTGCAGAGTATGTTCATAAGCAGACATATGACATTGCAGGTACACATAATATGTAACAATTGTTTATATGCAGAGTAAAATTATATAGGTTCTCTTTACGTTGGTTTCCTAGTTGATTTATAAAGCTTTAGTGTTGTTTGGCAGTTTTACTTCTTCTCAGTCTGGCTCATTCCATTTAATTTCCATTAATCTAGGTATGTATCCCTTTCTCATCCACATAGGGACTGTTCACTAAGGATATTTTTATTATTGCTATAAAATATATGCAATCACATCAAAGAGCTGGGAGACCAAGTATGGGAATGCCTGAACACTGAAGGGGTCATGTCCTCTCAACTCCCACCAGTTGTGGTGGTGCCTACGTACATCAAATCTTCTTTACTTGTTCTATATTACAGAAATACGAATAATTCCAGGAAAAAGAACCAGGAGATAGTTTCACCCTTTTACTTTTTTACTGCATCAGATCAAACATTTCCTGGATACTTGAAATTAAACTGCCATTTCAATTGGAAACCTAGTAACAATGATATGCATTTATAATAAATAATATACCAGTAATATCAAAATTAAGGAACTATTTTGAAATCCTCCACATTGATCATGAACACCATGCAGAATTATGCTTGGTTATTTACTGTAACAGAAGTTTTATGGGTTTGGATTTTATTGACTCAATCCATAATATTTTTACAGTGCAGCTATGGGCCTTTTTCCCTTTGGGAGCTGCTCAGTACTGCTGAAAGTCCCCTGTATGGAACTAATTCACTCATCAGTATTTGGCTACATTAACAGAACAAAATGTATGATAAGTCTTGGAACCCTCAGGATAATTGCACTTATCTTGAGGATTCTAAACTAGGGGTTGGGAGTCAAGGAGACTTGGCGCTCATTTCACTCCTCTTTTCCCTACATCCCAGATCATCCGGAGCCTTGTTTCTCTTCCTGCTCCTTTCTCTCTAGCAAGGCCCTCTCATATCTTTTCTTGCTTCATATGTGTACCAGAAGGCCCCACAACCCCAATTGGCTGACATCCTCACATTGCTCATCCCCATTCCCTCTACTGAGGACCCAATGGCTTTTCTCTTCCCAGTCCCTCACACCACTGGAAATTTGCCAGTTCCATCTGTCACAGATCCTAGAGATTGCACCTTCCTGGCCACCCACTAGGATAGCTGGGAGGGGAGTTGAAGCCTGTGCCACTCTGGATCCTCAGGGTGTTTCAAGCTCCTGGAGACTGAATGGAGTCTAGCCACTGCCCCAAATTTGAGGACCCAAGGCACAGTCTCAGGATTCAGACTTTCTGTCTGGCACCATCTTCTGAATGTTGGAACCCGCTGCCCAGATGCCTACCCCCTGTGGGCACAACACTGACCCTTCAGACTTTCCAGTACTTAAATGCATCCCTCACTCAGAACTCCACCCAAAAGGTCTGAAGCTTTAACTCTCTCAGGGGAAAACAACATTTGTAAAGCAGTCAATATGCATGCACTTGTACAGTGTAACATCTTTATACTCTTTTATCCTTAATCATGTGAAGCAGAGGAGAATAGAGATAATACAAAACAATAAAACATCCTAAATGCAATGTCCCTCAGTAGCTTACCTTATCCTTTGGAATCCTTGGGGGGCCGTCTGTGTTCTGGCACGAAGGGTCCTCTGCCCCCTTACTTACTCTGCCCCTGCAGCAGCCTCCCTTATCTTAATCTGGTACAAAATGGTTCTCACTCCAGTTCCCCCCTTTTATTAGACTGCAGCTGTTCTGTCTTTTGGTGATTTTTCCATTGCTCTCAAAACCTCCTCCCTTCAGACAGGAGGAAGAAGAAGTATCTTCTCCCAGTTAGAACAAATTCATTGTTCCAAGGTGTTTAACGTTGAATAGACCATCACCGAGTGTTGTTCTCTCACATTGGCTCTGGCCTGGCAATGACATGACACAATCCTGCTAAGCAGTGTTGTTGTAGCTGTGTTAGTCCCAGGATATTAGAGAGACAAGATGGGTGAGGTAATATATTTTAATTAATGGACCAACTTCTGTTGATGAAAGAAATAAATGTTTGAGATACTGTGATGGGGCAAGGCCAGATGGCTACAGTAAAGTACTGAGAAACAGATATGTTAGCCCCAGGCTAAACAAATCCCTAGTACCTGGTAACCAAATGGCAGTTGCTCCAGGTTAATCAAGGCACCTGGAGCCAATTAAGATCTTTCTAGAAGGCAGTAGAGATAGCTACTTTAATTAGAACACCTGCAGTCAATCAAGGCAGGCTAATCAGGGCACCTGGGTTTAAAAAGGAGCTCACTCCAGTCAGGCAGAGAGGAGCCAGAGGAGAAGGAGTGTGTGAGAGGAGTTGGGAGCAAGAAGGCAAAGAGCTGAGAGTGAGAGTGAGAGCGAGAGCGTGTACTGCTGGAGGATTGAGGAGGACAAGCGTTATCAGACAGCAGGGGGAAGGTCCTGTGGTGAGGATAAAGAAGGTGTGTGGAGGAGGCCATGCGGAAGTAGCCCAGGGAATTGTAGCTGTCATGCAGCTGTTACAGGAGGCACTATAGACAGCTGCAATCCACAGGGCCCTGGGCTGGAAACCAGAGTAGAGGGAAGGCCCGGGTTCCCCCCAGACCTCCCAACTCCTGATCAGACACAGGAGGAGCTGACCCAGACAGTGGGTTCCACAAGAGGGGAAGATCACTGAGGTGAATAAATCCGCCAATAAGCGCAGGACCCACCAAGGTAAAGGAGGAACTTTGTCACAATACACATACCTGAAGAAGCTCCACCATGTCACAATATGGGGTGGAGTGGACCATTTTGAAGAATGCACTGCTTCTCCCCTGCTGGCATTCAAGATCACACTGGTGGGGGTGGAGTGGCACATTCTTCAAAATGGCATGCCCCATCAAATACTAGACAAAAAACCAGTACTCTGGTTTTGTCTGAGTACTGTACAGGGGACAAATTCTAGAAAAACAGGACTATCTGGTTTAATACCAGATGAATGGCCTGCCTAGGTTAGGCATGATCAGTGGAAGAAAGCAAGCATATATGGAAGGCAGGCCTGGGAAGAAATGGGGTTCCCAGGAAGACTGAGGTAGAATCAGTCAGGAGAGAAGAAGCGGGGTTCCTGTGATAGGTTCCACTGGGGTTACAAACATTCTAAACAAGCGATCCAACCTAGTCCTGCCTCCCGTTGACCTGAAACACTTCCGCCTCTGGGGACAGTCACATTTAGCCACTCCCCTGAAGTATTTTGAAACTGAGCAATCTTCCAAGTGTTAAACAGTTGGGAATTAGAAAGTATCCTAAGAATTAGAAGAAAATTATGGAAAGACTTTCATACTAAGGAAAATGGTTAACCATGCTAGACCTAATTATATGCTCATAATTTACTTTCTGTTTGGTTTTCATTTTTTTCTTGCCACAATTGCTAATTCTCAGAAAGACTGTTTTTAAACAACAGATCTGTTCCTTCCCAGTCTGTCTTCTCTTCCTATTTGATTCTGCAGTAAAGTTATATGAGCATGACTGTTTTAGAAGTACTAACCAATTGTGACTCTGGGTGAAGTCAATAGGAGCTGCTGAAGCTCAGCACTTTAAAGTCAGGCTCATAATACTAAATTTTTGACAGCACATCAATTTCAGAGCAACAGTCTCGCATGTCACAAACAGAAAAAAACATTCACAGCACAAACAAGGCCAAATTTGTCGGTCAGGGAGAAACAGAGAAGAATTTGATTCATTGTAGAAAAATAAAAATCAGGCACTGTTGAGACCTGTGCAATACCTGGATACAGTAGGATGCATAATGAAAGGAACTTTAGACTTTATTCAGAGTTATTGTGAATATGGTCAAAAGCACTGCAATTTTTTTGCTATTGTTGGTAATTAAATAGAACTGTATATTTATTTGATGTGACAACAAGCAGAATAACTTACATTTTTAAAAAATTAACTTTTACTTCTACTTTTCTCAGTTCCTAACTAATTATATTAACAGTAATTGCTTTAGTATGTTGCCCTACTTAACTTATTAAAAGGCAGTTTTTTTTTAATGTAAGGAATGAATACACAAATATGAGCACATGCATGCTTTGAAACACTGAGCTCATAATTTGCATCATACCTTCCTAAGGAGAAACATCTGGAAAAACACTTTTAAGTGCTTCATAAACATAAAATTCATCTTCTTAATCCATAAGTAACTGATATCATGTTATACCTTAAGTAGGCCAAATTTAAGGCAATGGGAATTTAATTTTCTCTTTAGCAAGATGCAAGCTCTATGCCTGTCCGGCATTCTGAAATATGAGTATACTGAAGACCATACATATCCATATCATATTTTGCTGATTGTGAGGTTTCACTTTATTTCCCTTTCTGTATTAGGAATAAAAATGCTAGCCTCCCTGATAACCTTTTTAGAAATGTTGTCCACTCAAGTCCCACTGAAATCTTTACGGTGTAAAGTTTATGCTTCTAACCCTGCTAGGTTGTGAGATGTCACACCTTACTATCATCAGATTCTCAATTGGTGTAAATTGGCACAAGTCTGTTGAAGAAAATGGAACTTTGCTGATTTGCTGACAATGTTTCTTTATAAGCAGAAAAGTAATTTTAGGTTAATTTTTACAGATTTACAAAATGTATTCTTCCTCTTCTTCCTTTGGTATTTACAAGCTCCAGAGATCAAAATATGGTTTCAATAGTTCTAAAAAAGATGTTTTGTAAAACATTGCTAAAATAGCTTTTTAAAAAAATATATGGCTGTCATAAGGTATATTTCTCAAATCTGAACCTTAGCGTCCAAAATTTGGGTACCTGCATGAAACCTCTAAGCTTAATTACCAGCTTAGATCTGGTAACCTGCCACCACCCAAAAATATAGTGTTTTGGGGCACTCTGACCTCCCCAACCTTCCCTGGGGACCCCAAGAACTCAAATCCCTTGGATTCTTAAAACAAGGAGAAATAAACCATTCCCCCTTCCCCACCCCCCCAGACTTTCCCTGAGAGAGACAGTATTCCTGGCACAGAGAGAAATTAGCCTCTCTCTCCCCCTTCCCTCCTCCCCCACCAGTCCTGGTGTTTACACCCACTCTCCTGGGATAAAACAAGGGAAACAAGGAAAGATCAATCAGGTTCTCTAAAAGAAATCTTTTAATAAAAGAAAGGAAAAAGTAAAGAATTATCTCTGTAACTTCAAGATGTAAATATTACAGGGTCCTATAGTTTACAGACAAAGGAAGAAACCCTTCCTCCAGTACCAATACAAATCAAAATATTCCCAGCAACTACACATATAAAAGTTAGCCAGCCAGATCCACATGTGCAAATAGAGTAAAACAAACAATTAAAAAGCCTAAATCGCCTGTTCTACTTACTATTTGAACAGAACTTTAGAGAGCCTGTAGTAATGTCTGGTCCCTCTCATACCCCCGAGAAAAGACACACACACAGAACAAAGGACACACACCCAAAACTTCCCTCCACACAGGGTTGAAAGTATCTTGTCTCCTGATTGGTTCTCTGGTCAGGTGTTTAGTTCCCTGTTTGTTAACCCGTTACAGGTGAAAGAGACATTAACTCTTAGCTATCTGTTTATGACAATGGCATATAAAGATTCAGCTATGTATGTGTTTGCCACTTTGGAGTGATTATGGCCATCTCAGACTCATGCCAGTAAGACTTTATTCAGAACTATGCCATTGTGTGTGTGTGTGTGTGTGTGTGTGTGTATATATATTTATTTGACCTGTTCAAATACTGCAAACAGTTTTCCACACAAAGTTGTTTCAGTTTTTAAATAAATTTACTTCAACCACATTCATATCCCTTTGTTTTTATATTCATTAATGTTCTGCCAAATGAACTCATTATAGGTGGAAATGTTTGCCTATATCAATAGTTTTGAAAAGTTTTGGTAATCTCTAGCATTTCTGCCAGAAACTTTATTCTAAGAAACAGAAATGTTTACCTTGCGATCTGTGTCCAGTCAAACCAGCTTGAATTTCAAATACACCTCAGATTCAAATACGTGGATCAAAAACTGCACCAGGTGTTTTTGATCATGTGTTGCATCCATTTAGAAAATTCGTATTTTCTAGTTCTTGTTTTGTGGCTCTCAAATCACATGCAAATCACTCCTTATAATATTTTGAGCAAAAAAGGCTGGAAATCTCACAAGAACCACTAATCTCAGGAGAGTTTAATCCATTTAGGAATGAAATCTCATGGGAACAGATTGTAAGATTTTGGTAAAATTGAATCGAGTCTAGAACCCTAATTCCAATTTGGCCTTGAATCTGCACCTTAGATCTGAAGCCTAACCTTTACCTGGACCTGGGTTTGAACACTGATTCCATCTGTGGAATCTATATTAAAAATAGAGCGGGTTGGAGACAGGGGAAGCAGTAAAAATGAGAGAATATATTTGAAATTTGTTACTGTTTTCTTGAAATTTCAAAAAATATTAAAATGTCAAGATCTTTTTATTGTCAAAAAATGTTTACCAGCCGTATAGCTAATTGAAATCCTCAAACTATTTAGATACACTTTTTGTCATACTTTTTTGTTCAATCTTCAATTAAAAGAAAAACAAATTTTCAACAACAAAAAATAATCAAGAGTGCTATGTTTGGGAAATCTCAACCATCTCTTTTAAACAGTATTCTATTTCCAGATATTTTCATGGTTTATTGCTTTCCCTTAGATTAAAGAATTTAAATTCACATCCATGTATATTTAAATATAAAATCTGTACACAAATACTAGATTATTGGAAGAACTTGCCTATTGTTCAAATTTATATATAAAAATACCCTCTCGAGTTATACAGAAATAGAAAGAAATCCTATATGATTGTAGTTGCTAGCATTTGGCTAGACTAAAGAGAAACGAATCAAACAGATATCCTATTGACTGTCAAAACATAATGAGTGTGGTATTAATGAATATGTCTGGACTAAGTACTCTCTAGAGATAGTGGCAATAATTGTTGCCTCCACAGAAGTCATGTGACTAGTCTGTACAGTTTTCTAATTGGAACAAATAATCAAGTGCTTTTTATTTTTAATGAAGAACTGCTCTTATTATAACATCTGCACATTTAACTCTAATGTATCTCAGAGAACAAAAAACTTTTTTAAATATAGTGAATAGAAGCTTATAGTTTATTCCTTATGTCCTGATGGGATTGTGACATGGTGTGTTGAGGAAATGCTAGTTTGAATAGATGTGTTTGGTAGCTTACTCTAAAGGTGATTAAATTCAGGCTCAGCCTGCTTCCCTGTGGAAATTTGTTCTATAATGGTGAACCCTACTTCCATCATCATCGTGGAGCTGTTGGTTACCAGGGTGTCCTGATAGAAAGTAGCAAGTGTGTTGGAGAGTGGAGAGTGTGACTGTCCCAGGGACAACAGGGTCTTGTTTTATTCAAGGCTTTGAATATGAGATTGAGAAACTTTAAAGGGTCCCAGAATTCTATTAGCGGCTAATACAATGTGCAGAGCACAAGTTTTAACCCTAGTTGGCATTGTTTAGAAGATAAAATATAGCTTGTTGCACCACTTATAGTTTCTGCATAGCCCTTGGGTCAATCCCAAGTAGAGGGAGTAGTAGTAGCCTAGCTGCAGTATGATAGAAGTGGTCTGTTGTGGTAGGAATCGGCATGGCTCATTGCTCTGAGTAAATAATAGGTAAGGTATTAAAGGTCACTCTAGCTACCAGTGTCTGAAGAGCAGTGAGGAGCTAAGCACAACCTTTGATCATGGGGGGCCAGTAATAATAGGAAAGGTCATCTTAAAAGCTAGTTCCTCAAAATACTTCTTCCTACTGAAGTGGGGTCCATCTGGTCTGGATTGTGCTTGAGCTAGTTGCTCTTCATATAAGTCCTCATTTCACACAGTCATTGCATTAATAAGGGGATCACTGTGTGTGGACTAGTTGAAGGTGGCTTCAAAAGATACTAAAGAGGAAAAAGGATGAATAGAGAGGAAACAGGATGAATCCCTGAAGGCCTTCACATGTGAGAGCCTTTGAGGAATTGGACAAGTTTCTCTTCTCTACTCTGGCATCTCTAAAAAAGGAACAAAAGTAACCATCTTAAAGAAGCTTTACTTACGTCTACCAAGTGCCGCTGGTGGTCATATTACTACTACTTATTATTTGTTATGTGTGAGTGCTTTACAGAACCTCTGTCTAGAAGAGTTTGTAACCTAAATTCAGACAGGACACAATAAAAGACAAGAATTACAATTGTGAGATCACATGGTCTTTCAGTTAAATTTTATACATATCTTGACTGTATACATAGTCACATTTAGGGCACTCAAATACACTCATAAGTTTTGTACAGGGAGTCCCAGAGGGTACAATAAGATACTGTCTATGTACAGTTACTGCAGGCTAAAGAACATTCTGCCTTATTATTGGAAGCACATACTCAAAATGGTGGTGCAACTCCCATAAACAAGCAGGAAGTAAGATCAGGGTGAAGCATGCCTCCATCCCTTAATAGCCAACTACAATGAGAATGACCTCCACACTATCTAGGCAGAATGCAGGTGTCTACCTCAGTGCCTTCAGAAAATGTCAAAATCACACAAGTAAATTCCTACACGCAGGCACTTGTTCCCTCAGCTTCTACTACATAAATCAATTATAACTGACACATACACATAACATATAACTGGCATAATCATGTTGGAAAGCTCAGCTGAGAACAAAGGACTGAATGGGCATAAAAACTGAACAATCTTCTCATCACTAGATGTGGTCCCTCCAGGTCAAGGTTGAGGCCTGTTGGCAAATCCATGTGGGTGGGCTTCCACTGTCACTGCTATTCTGTACTTGTTCTGTGGATAAATATAGGGTTTCAGTCTCCAGGTGTGTCAATGTGGCATTGTAAGTACTAAATCAACCACACACAAAAATCTACTTACATACTGGGTTTATCCTGGAGAGTCTTCAAAAGACTAAGATAAGTGCCAATTTAAACAGAATTCTGTTGTTAAGCGTTTACCTTTTCGGTCACCTCTGATATCTCATTCTCACACATAGAGCAGTTAATACTATCTGTGTCTAATGTAGCTGCAGTATTTCAAGAAGAAGAAAGGGTTTTTTTAATGGATGATACTGTGTTTTCACCCACTTAATAAAAGTCAAGCTGATCCTGAGTTTTAAAATGAGACCAAACATGGCTGGTGCCCAGAATAAGATCAGTGCATACAAAATAATGAATTTCTGCTCTATGGCATTCTTTTGTGCCTTTACAGGCAGTTAGCAGTTGCACTGGAGAACTGGTATAAAATATCTGCTATTCGACTTCTTACAGTGACATGGCTCTTCTTTCTTAGCTCAAATTAGAGAAAACCACAAAAAGGGTAAAAAGCTGTGAAATGGTATAACTTGATTAGAAAATCACTTAAAAGATGTCTCTAATTAATCAACTGATTCATATATGTAATTCACATCTACTAACAACTGCTGTAACTTAAAACTGCCTTCAGAAAGTCTTCCTCAGTGAATAGTAGCATACATATTATAGTAGCAAGGCAAACAATCTTGGCTGATTTTTACTAAGCACTAGTATACATTACAGTTAGGTCAGTGTAAGGCAGCTTATGTCAGCCTAACTCTGTAATTGTCTACACTAAAATGTAGCTCCCACCAATGTAACTCACCCACTACACCGACCTAATAACTCCTCCTCTGCGAGAGGCGTAACACTTAGGTCGCTGTGGTTAGGTTGACGCAGTGTCAGTGTAGATACTGCATTCCTTACATTGGCTGTTGTTGCCCTTCAGAATCCAGCCCACAATACCCCACACTGACAGTTAAATTGGTGCAAGTGCTATTGGTGAGAATGCGCACCACTGACACCAGGAGCACATGCAAAACCTATTTAATAACTGTGGTGACTGTTAGTCAACATAACTTAGGTCACTTAATTTTGTAGTGTAGACTTTCCCTAAGTGAACAGGATCCAGTTATGACGTCTTTATTTAGGCAAAACTGCCACTGGAATTAGTCATAGTTTTATGTGAGTAAGCACTGTAGGGTCAGATTTCCAATATTGATTCAATAGGTAATATCAAGTGCTTCATAATTGTTACTCCACTTAGCGATGGCACCTTTTTTACTTACGTTTATAGTAGGGTATGTTCTATAATTTAATATAAGGATTTAGTTGTAAACTAGTTTACAGAGCCTTCCCAGAGGACAGGTGGCAGGAAATAGCTATTTACACAAGGAAGCAACCGGTTAAGAAGATTCTTGTATTTCTAGAACCTATCTTTCCAATGTAGGGAATGTGTCCTATGTTGGTCAGATCAGATTTGTGTTGAACAGACTTTGTTATTAGACACTGAGCCAGAACCCAAACTTCTCCCTCACATAATCTTCAGCTAATTCTTATCTACCACAAGGATATATCATGCTGCATTTATTTATGTCATGTTGCAGGACAAATAGGAGGCAGTTCTACTCACATTATTATCCTAAAAAGAAACATGGCATTTAGGTTTGACCAAAATCTTGTAGCGTTTGCTTTAAAAACAAAACAAAAAACCTTATATAAAAATTACCTTGTTTCTCCACAGACGTTTCCTGTAACCCCAGGCCATAGATTCATTAAGTTAAAAGTTTATCTGGACTCAAATGTTTTAATGTAATGGTTGAGAATCAGTCAGATCTGAACTATTTGAGAGTAAAAAGATAATCTTCTACTCTTTGAATGTGTATTTTGCTCAGTAAAACCTTCTTAGTATCAGATTGGAAAGATTTGTCTCTTTCCATCTATCCATGACAGCATCCAATTATAGAACACATCCTAGAAAGGGTAATGCACAATAGTAATAAGAGGGGTGTGAGAGAAGGGAAGACATAGTCCAATTTCAGTGGTGCCAGATAAGACCCTTTAATAAGAACTCTTTATATTCTTTTGAAATCCACATTGCAAAGAATTTTTCCCTTGTTAGAAAGGAATGGTACTCTTCTAACTTCTTAGTGCATTTGAAAATATACTAAATGAAGCAGCATCTTCTGCGCTGAACAAAAAACCCCTATGCTTATACATTTATTCCTGACAGGAATCTCCGACAGGTTTCCAAGGCTTGTGAAAGACAAGATGCCAATTTTGCAGAACCCTAGATTGAAAGGAATGGGTCAGTGGATCAAATGTTTATCAAGTAAGGCGGCACTAAATTTATGACTTCACAGAGACATGCTTGTACAAGGGGTCAGAAATATTTGTGAAGTGTCTGGAGCCCATCAGTATGTTTATTGATTATCACCGTTTGAACTTCTTACCCCTTGCTCTTCCCAGCTTGAGATCCCTGCAGCTACAGACTTGGTAACTTGTCTCAATTTGTCGTATGACATGCCTATTCATTTACAATTTTTTTTTTCATTTTCCTAATTTTGGTCCTCTTGCTGGGGAGAATTAATTCCCAATACTTGTGGTTTTATCCAGTACTGGAAAGGCAAAGTCTCGGTTATACCTTCTAATATCAAGAAACAAACAGATAAGAGTGATTTTCAGATAATCACCTCTGTGCATATGCTTTCCCCTTATCTGTGTAATTCCTCCCTGATGACTACTGCAGTACTCAGAGCAGGGAGAGTATGCATCTTCTCCGTGCCCTTCCACTCCCATTCCATTATTATTATGGTTTATTATTTGTATTACCATAGTATCTAGGAGTCCTAGTCATGGACTATTGTGCTAGGCACTGTGTACAAACACAGAACAAAAAGACAGTCCGTGTCCCAAAGAGCTTGCAATCTAGGTATAAGACAAGAGACAACAGATGGATTTGGACAGATGGGGACTACCAGGAAACAGTATTCTTCAGCATGCTAGGCACTGGTCACTGGACACCAGTGGGCTCACTGTGTCAATTTTCTTGAAGGCATTACAGCGAAGGAGAGTTTTGAGGAGGGATTTGAAGGTGGATAATGAGCTTTGTGGATAGTCTGAGGGAGCAGCTCCCCAGCATGCGGGGCAGCATGGGCTAAAGTCTGAAGGGGTTTGTTTGAAAATTTAACAAGTAAGCAGTGGAGTCTGGCCTCATGGACAGGTCAGAGACTAGCATCCACAGCTAAATAGTGACTGATAGATGATTGATAGGGTGGCAATTGACTGTGAAGGGCCTGTAAAGTGAATACAAACAGCTTTGTTTGATGTGATAGAGAAGAGGGAGCCAATGGAGGGATTCAAAAATAGGGGTGACATTGTCAAAACAACAGGCTAGAAAAATGATCTCTGCAGCAGCATTCTGAATGGATACGAGTGGCGCAGGGTTGCATTTGTCAAGGCCAGAGAGAAGGATGGTTGCTCTAATCAAAACATGAGATGATGAGACTCTGAATGAGAATTTTTGTTGTGAAGATGGATAGGAAAATCCATATCTTAGAGATGTCACCCAGCAAGAATCAGAATGATTAAGACATAGCCTGCGTGTGAGGACCTAGACAAACATTATGCCAGTTTACAGGTTTCAGCCAATCCCAGATCTTAATATGTATTTGTGTGTCTGTTTTTTGCTCGGGTTAGAAGGGTACTATGTACTAATGTACTATGCGGGAGATTTTTCCTCAACATGGAAGTAAACCCAACATTTCTAAAATGTACAGGATAATCCTCCCTGTATTAATACATTTGTGTTTCTCATTAGGTTTAGTACTGAGTATTCAGTTGATTTATAGGAATAAAACAAAAGCTACTACAAAGATTCAGTAGGGGAGTGAGAAAAACAGCATGTCTCATGGCAAGAAAAGTGATTTCTGTTTCCAACTCTGCAGGGAAAATAATGTGTTACTTAACACAAGTCCACTCCTTTCAACGGGGGGACATCTTGTGCATATCCAAAAATGTAGTGCCTGGATAAGTAGAACTAGAATAAGACCACTAAATAGCCAGATGATGGCTTGCCATAGAAGACAATGTATAATTGATTGTATAATCATTATTATTTATATAGCATCATTATAATGGAGCACTGCCTCAGCTACAGTTAAGGTTAAGACCAGCTTTTTATTTAAAATTTGACTCAAAGTGCTCTAAAATTCTCAGGGTTACTCAAATTGCCTTGAAATTTGGCATGCTTCATGGGGCGATGGGATTAAATTACTGATATAAACTTTGGACCTTTAATCAAGTGGTTACCGAAATACACCCATCTCCGAACCCCACTACCTCATTCTTTTTTAAAGTTGACGTGTTTTGGCAGTGTCTTTTTGTGCACAGATAGAGATCAAATCAGAGCTGAGATCATCACACTACAGTCTTAAATACTTGAGAGTTACCCCAACAGAGTACATACCACCCACTAGGCCTTTGGGGGAAATCAGATTCCAACTTTATTAGCCAAAGAATTTGGTTCTCCAGTTAGTTACATGGCAAGCAGTTCTAAGGGTCACATGCCAAATGGATAACACTGTGTGTGCAGCGAGTGACACTAAGGGGGTTGAAAGTCATTTACAATCCACAAAATCTGAATAGTTCAAGGGGGAATGTTATGCTTATGGAACCTGAGTACCAGCTAGCCAGTGGAGTTCAAATCCAACCTTAGGCAACACGGAGGGAGGGAGGAGGGACTGAGGACTCTAGCTATCACACAGTTCCCGCACTCTCCGAAAACCATTTGCATTCTTGGCTGAGCTCCCAATGCCTGAAGGGTCAAAAACATTGTCGCGGGTGTATCATAGCTTTCCTACTCATATCTGAACCTTAGAGTTCAGAAAATAAGATGCTAGCATGAAACCTCCAAGCTTAATTACCAGCTTGGATCTGATAGCGCTGCCACCAGCCAGAATTCCCAGTGTCTGGCTCACTCTGGTCTCCCCAAAACCTTCCCTGGGGGACCCCAAGACTCAGATGCCCTCAGTCAGTACCCAACAAAGGAAATAACCCACTCCCCTTGTCATACTCTTTATTTCCCCCCGGCTTTCCCCCTGCGGTTACCACTAGGACGATACATGTTTCAAGTGCCTTGAATGCAAAACAGAGAGATTTCAAGTTTCTTTCATCCTCAGTCAGAAGTCCTGGCAACGTATCTTGCCACTCTGACAAAAGAGGTATTTTCCCTTCCCCCCTGTATTCCTTCCTCCCCACATTCTTGGTGAGTTTCTAACTAGGAAAAAAAATCAACAGGTCTTGAAAAGAAAGAAAAGACATAAAACTTTTTCTCTGTGATCAAGGTTGACATTTATAACAGGGTCAAATGCTTAAAGAAAAATGATAACAGCCTTATCCAAAAAGATTATACATTTAAAAATTTCCAGCAAACTACATACATGTAAATACCAAAAAACGCCAATATAAAACCTTTTTGTCTTCTTACGTTTAGTACTTACATTGGGAACAGAAGACTTAGAAAGCCTGGAGATAGATATCATTCAGTAGCGAGCCGAGCACAGAAACAGAGCACAGACAAAAGACACACACCCAAAAAATTCCCTCCCTGAGCTTTGAAAAATTCGGTTTCCTGATTGGTCCTCTGGTCAGGTGTGTGGTTCCCTTTGTTAACCCTTTACAGGCAAAAGAAACATTAACCCTTAGCTATCTGTTTATGACAGGGTGGTTCAGGGTATATGTCATCAACCCCCCCTCGTGAAAGAAAAGGGAAAAAAATCATTTCTCGCCTTTTTTCAATGTCACCGTATGTCTACTGGATGCTGCTGGCAGACGCGGTGCTGCAGCGCTACAAAGCAGCATCCCCTTGCCTTCCCTTCCTGATGGCAGATGGTACAATATGACTGGTATCCATCGTCATCATCATCATCCCGTGAGTGCTCCTGGCTGGCCTCGGTGAGGTTGGCCAGGGGTGCCTTCTTTAAGCTTTGTCTCCTGGAGATTTAGTCCTGTCTTGGAATATCATAGCAGCTGGAGGCTGCGCTTCCCTTCCCCCTTTAATGTCTAATGGAGATTCAGTCCTGCCTGGAATATCATAGCAGCTGGAGGCTGCCTCCCCCACCATTTTATCTCTGATTGCAGACGCAATAAAGTCAGTGTTGTTTCTTATCCATGCATTCTTTATTACTTCGTCACACAAATGGGGGGGATAACTGCCATAGTAGCCCAGGAGGGGTAGGGGAGCAGGGAAGCAACAGGGGGGATTGTTGCAGGGGCACCCCCTAGAATGGCATGCAGCTCATCATTTCAGTGGGATGTCTGGGCTCTGACCCGGAGCGGCTGTTTGCCTCTCTGGTTCTTTAGTAGACTTGCCTGATGTTCTAGGCAGGACTGACTCTACCTTTAGACAAAAAGAAGGGAATGACCTGGGTAGTCATTCCCATTTTTGTCAATGTGCCCCCGGCCGACCTCACCGAGGCCAGCCAGGAGCACTCATGACAGCAGCAGATGGTACAATATGACTGGCAACCATCTCTGCTAACTTGCAAAGGCAAGGGGATGCTGCTGTGTAAGCACTGCAGTACCGTGTCTGCCAGCTGCATCCAGTGACAATGAAAAAAGGCTGAACGGGCTCCATGGTTGCCATGCTATGGCGTCTGCCAGGGCAATCCAGGGGAAAAGGGTGAGAAATGATTGTCTGCCGTTGCTTTCATAGAGGGAGAATTGACTGACGACATTTATCCAGAATCACCCGCGACACTGTTTTTGCCCCATCATGCATTGTGATCTCAACCCAGAATTCCATGGGCGGGCGAGACTGCGGGAACTATGGAATAGCTACGGGACAGCTACCCACAGTGCAATGCTCCAGAAATTGACACTAGCCTCGGTACATGGACACACACCAGCGAATTAATGTGCTTAGTGTGACCGCGTGCACTCGACCTCATACAATCTGTTTCCAAATGCCGGTTTCTGTAAAATCAGAATAATCCTGTAGTGTAGACATACCCTTACCCTTTGTTAAATTCACAGCTCAAACTCTTCTCCCAACTAACTGCTGACAATCCCCATGGCAGGAAGACCTCAGTGTCCTGATAGTGACACAGCATACACAATGCAGTGACAAAATGAGGTATACTGGTTCTCTCAAAGTACACATGCACTTCTTTCCTTTCACATATACAGAGCTCAAGGAGAGGGGCTCACTCCCCACGCCCCTCAACAGCAGCCCTTCAGCTCATCTCATATCAAGTTTCCAAGCTGTTCCAACTTATTCCTGTACTATTCAGTAAAGCTACACTTAACACAGATAATGCAGCTGGAGTGCATGCAGAATTCCCAGTGACTATTGCAAACTCCAGGGGAACTGAGAAAGGTTTCTTGGTCCTGTACTTTAACTCTGCATTTCCTGGTTTTCATATATGTGAGTTTTGCTGAACTCAACATTCTGGAAGGGCACACGCTATCATCAGGCAATCTTAACTCTGTGTTAATTAAGTTTTCTGACATTTGCATTTCTGTTTTCTGTCATATGCGTACAGTCCCTGCTGTCTTGAACGTCAGTGCAGCGTTCAAGCACAGTTGTATACATGTGCTCAGGCTATTGTGTGAGATATGTTAACCAGCCCAAGAAGTCCAATACATTCTTTTCCACTGTTGTAATAAAGCCTCCTGTCCCAAACCTGGACTTTAGCGTCCAAAATCTGGGGGCTTTATTGAAACTCCCCCAAGCTCACTACCAGCTTGAATATTCTCGCTGCCACCAGGTCAGGAATTATAGGGCCTGACCCCCCCTTTCCTCTCTCTGGTGTCCCCACCCTTCCTTTTGGGGGACCCCCAAGACCCAGACCCGCGGGGCTCTCTCTCTCTCCTCTCCCAGCTTCCCCCCCTTCCTGGGTTAGCCGGTGCAATGCTATACTTCACTCCTTGAATACAGCCGGAGAGGCAATCTAGCTTCCCCGAGGCTAGGCATTCACCTAGTCAGCTCACACAAGAGATTCCCCCTCCCTTTGTCCTGCAGCCTTTCCCGCCCTGGGACAATAGGAAGGTGAGACACAGAGTTTGGGCTTTTCCCTCCCCCCTCTGCCTCACTAGGAAAAGAAACTTCCACAAGGTTTAAAAAGAAAACTTTATAGAAAAAAAAGAAAGAAAATATAAAACAACAATCTTGCATTAAGAAACTCAATACAGGCTCTTGCTTATAAGAAAATAGGAATAAACAGTCTGATTTAAAAGATAGCCCGATTAAACCAGTCCAGCAAATCAACATACATATAAATACAACACAAAGCTCATCATAGCCGAATTACTTTGCTTTCCTTTGTACTCACAGATGTTTAGGAGAAGATATGAGATAAGACGGAGTTAGAAGAACAAACTTGTTTTCCCATAGCTGAGAAAACAACAAAGACCCTGAGTATACAAATTCCCGCCCTTGACTTTAAACAATCCAGTTCTCTGATTGGTCCTCTGGTCAGGTGTTTGGTTCCCCTTTACAGGCAAAAGAAAATTAACTCTTACCTTACCTATCTACTTATGACAACTGTAGACTGGCAGAGGGGAGTTTGTGCAGTACTCTCTTAAGTACCTCCTGAACGCTGGGGAGTTTATGTAGTACCCTCTACATGCGGGAAAGCTATAGCAGACTTTGTATCTACACAACAGGGAGCAGTGTCTACCAGGTGTAATTCAATCACTGTTACTTCAGTACTGAAACCACAAATCCGACTAAGTCTTCATAAAAAGGAAATTACATATAAAGACAATTCAAGGGCCAGCCACCTAACCATGCGTAAACACAAAATATTATAATAATCTTATAAAACTATTCCCAGAATACAGAACACTGTGATTATACTGGACTTTGTTGGTGGATAAATGCTGTGATAGAAGAGACTAAAATCATCCTATTTTATAGCTGAAAGATTGAATCTAATTTGGTACAATAACTTCTGAGGGCAATTGAATTTTCTATGTAATTATTTTTATTTTTATTTAGAAAAAATACACAGCATATTAGAATGTGTATAGCATGTTTGTGGAATATGTCAAAAAGCTATCGTTATCTGTGATGTACTTGAATCCAAAAGCCCAGCCATGAAAAGACATATGACTAGCCAATGGGGTGCTTGCACAAATAGTTACTCAAATGTGCACCTATTTTTTTTTTTTTTTGCAGGATAGCACCCAGTGCTATTCAATCTACTGAAATTTGTTCCATTATCAATGTATAGAACTAATGTAGCACCCATACTATAATTATTCTTGTACAGGACAATTCCAGATTTTGTTAGAGCTCTTTCTGAATTATGCAGATATTGTATGATTATGGCAAATAATTTCAGACTCATCTTCAGGGCCAGATTTTCAGATAGGGTCAACAGATGTAGCTCCATTGGCTTCAGTGAAGCTATCCTTACTTATATCAGCTGAGGATCTGATTCACTGAATATAAAACACATATGTGGCTTTAGATCAGGACCTTGTCTCTTGCAAATGTTATGCTATTATTTATATTCTTTACAAGTAATAAACTAGTACATAAACAATATCTGAGTTAAAATAACATGAAGATATATGAGTAAAAAATGTACTTGACTGATGGGAAAAGGGCAAAAGAGGTAACCCATAAAGGAAATTCTTTCAGTTATTCATATCAAAGTGTCCAGAGTTTTTGCTAAGAAGACATGTATCATAATCCTGTAACTCTGCTTACAGCATTTTTTGAAGATCCCTTTATATTTTTTCAGAAATGTTCCATTAAGTTATCATCACTGACTTTCACAATTTTTCTTCAGAACAGAAATATACAGCTTTGATTCTATGAACTTAAACCTCAGATGCCAACACAACTCTTCCATTTTAGGCAAAGCAATTGTGTGTTTTGTATGCTGCTTTCTCCTGTGTTTATGGGAAGTAGTGTATATATATCTTATTTTACTAAGAAGATCAAATAAATAATATATCTCTACTTTGCAAACAAATATGCAAAGGCAGCCCAATGTATATAGAGGAACTAAATGTGTAGTAGTCCTTTAATACTTCATTAGCTAAGGGCTAGATTGAGAGATTATTTGCAGAGCTGTGTAAGGAGCAGCATGGAGCTCTATCATTCCAAGAGTTGCTCTGGAAAGAAAATGACTCAGAGACACCTCTGAGTAATATATTCTCTATTACTCCTGTTTTGCGCAGGGGAAGTATATGATGTCAGCCCACTAATCAGGCCCAGCATAATCTCTTTCTCTCTCCTCAGCCCACCATTATATCCTGCTAGCTTTTCTGCCTGATATATGATGTGTGTGTGTGTGGTGGGGTGCGAGCCATGGATCTGCCTTCTCCCTGCTGTCTGTCATGTCTCCTCACTCTCCTAGGAATATTGGCTACATAACTCCTGTTCTCCTCCCCAAGCCTGAACTCAGCTAAATCCTATGTTCTGGGCATGCATGGGGTGCAGTTGGGCCTTACCCCCTTTATTTCCCTGCACAGCTGTTTAGGACAGAGACTTATTCCAGCTCTTAATGAAAGTTTTTGCCTTTTCTCTTTTGGAGGGATGTATGAATTAAAAAGTTGACACATGCCTTCTTAGCGATCTCACATTTGAATATTCATTTTGATTTTTATTTAGTTATTTTTTATGAGGCCACTGAGCTTTAGGGTACATGTATACAATGTGTCCATTATGGCTCTTGGGTCATTTAAAGCTGGGAGCAGTTGTTACCAGGCATATGACTAGAAGCAAGCCTGTGACTTATAGGAAGTCAGTTTCAAAGACATCCTGAAAGTACCTCTTAAAAAGGGAGGCATCAGCTCAACAAACCGGGAGGACTCAGCACAGAACAGAACACAGTGGCACCACACATTACACCGAGCCACAGTTCACTTTGAGGAGAACAGACATGCTCATGAGACAGAGAAGCAACAAAGGAGGAAAGAAAGGGCACAACAGTCCAGCCAACAACTCTGTCTCCTCTAAGATTACACCCATGACTTCTGTGGGAAAATCTGGATGGCAAGAATTGGGTCCTCAGGTACTTAAAAACTTACCAGCAAACCGAACCCCTTGGCAGACATCCTCGCATTGAGAGATGGACGAAAAGAAGTTATAAAGCTTCCTGCTTGTTAGGCAGGGGCAGCAGATGGGAGAGCTGGAAGGAAGGGCTACGAAAGGGTGTGTGCTCTCCCCTCGAAGCCAGAAGACCTTGGGTAGTTCTTACCCAGTAGTTTGAGTTCATTTGTTCTGGTTTTGAGTCCATGTTTTAGGAGTAAAGCAAGCCCTGAGGAAGGTGATATGAAGAGACCTGTAGTTGGGACTTCATTTTTCCATCCCTGGCTGGTGAGTCTGCACACTAACCTACACTGCTATCTTGGAATTTTTGATGAAGTATATCAGAAATGCATTGCATGAATAAACTGCAATGATATTTCACAAACTGTTGTGCTGCTAAAACTGTAGAAATATCTAACTAAAACAGCACCCTACTAAAAGTACAGAAGTCCCTAAGATCTGCTTTGGTGGGGCCAGGGCTGGTGCAAGGATGTTTTGTGCCCTAGGCAAAACTTCCACCTTGCGCCCTCCCCCCCCCACGCCTCTGCCCTGAGGCACTCCCCCCACGGCAACTCCTCCCCTCCGCCCTGAGGCACCCCCCTTGCGGCAGTTCCCCACCCCCCATCTTCCGCCCTGAGGCACCCCCCCCTCCCCAGCTCACCCCTTCTCCGTCTCCACCCTGAGCATGCTGTTGCCACTTCACTTCTCCTGCCTCCCAGGCTTGTGGCGCCAATCAGCTTACGCGCCGCAAACCTGGCAGATGAGAGAAGTGAAGCTGCTCCAGCGTGCTTGGGGTGGAGATGGAGCAGGGGTGAGCTGAGGCAGGGAGTTCTCCTGCCTGCTGCCCCCCCATCACTTGCTGCAGGCGGCCCTCTCTGCGCGCCCCCCCAGCTCCCTCCGCCTAAATGCTGGCGGCGGTCGAAGATCCGGCCGCTGCGGTCGCTGTTGAAGAAAATGGTGCCCCCCAAATCCTAGCACCCTAGGCGACCGCCTAGTTTGCCTAAATGGTTGCACTGGCCCTGGGTGGGGAAAATAAACAACAAGATGGTTAAGGAAAGCCTGTGGACCCAGTTGTCCCAGTTCTGCTACATCTGCAGACATTGTCAGGCCAGGAGAGGGGAGTTAAAGGAGGAGACTTAGTCCAGTTCAAGGCTGACCAGGAAGGCTAGCGAAGTTCTCCTACACCTTCAACAAGGGAAGCCTGGTTCCAGCCAAAAGCCTCAAACAGCTTGGTACTCAGATGAGACATTTGGGGGATGGAGTAACTAGGCCTAGGAAGATTGACAGTAAAGGATTCACTGCACAGAGACAAGTCCAGAGCAGAAGGATAGAGTCATGCTGATGCATTCTAGCATGACTCTGATTTTTAGCTTGCTATTTTCCCTTTTTTGTTTTGGACATTAACACCCAAGAAGCTGTAGGACTTCAGTGTTCCTTAGCTAGAGGGCAAAGGCATCACGGCACCAGCTCTGCAAGGGGTGACACCCAACTCTCAGGTACCTGCATGGGGGACATCATCCCCTGATAGGCCACAAGGGGGCGCCACCTAGACAGCTCAGTTACAAGCACATTGAAATCATTGGGCCAAATTCTGTATAGCAGAATGAAGTTCAGAGGAGTTGCATGCATATACTCAATTAAGCTGAATTTGAACCCTGAGGATTTTTCATTCCAGTTCTTCTGGCCTTAGTCACTGGCTTTGAGAAATAAACAAGGTGAAGTATATTGGAAAACTAGTAAAGTACATTTAGGAGAAATGTTTCTTTAATAATTATTCTTCTAAAATGTGTTCTGGCATATTAATGTAAGATATTATTAGCTATATAAATATTACCATTTGTGGCACATGGCTGAAAGTGCTTTCTGAGCCTTGACAGAAAAATAGTCATAATTTTGTATAAACACTGCAGAACTAAACTTTTTTTTTTTTAAATTGGAATAGAAACATGAAAATCTTTAAATTTTGAAAGGATGATGTCATTGTGAGAGTCTCACACATATCTAATTTGCTCCATCCATCACGTATGGTAAGTTTAGCAGAATTTTATATATATATATAAAATAATTTCAAGTGATAATATCATGGTGTATTTTAAGCATTTTTTCAATTTTTATCAATTTAAATTTTCACAACTGTAAGGAATTATGGAGAGGTTGTCAGACAATAATTACTTAGTGAGTGTAGATGTTGGGATTCAAAAAGGAAAGCTTTATATCTATCAAAATGCAAGTTGTCAACCTCATATGTCAAAATAGACAAAATAAATATCCTTAAATCACACTCTAATAAATTCTCAAGCAGCATTTTTCTCATTTTGCTATGTGTGAATTTCAATTATTATTGATGGAAATATTTTTCTGTTTGTGTGTGTGGTGAAATTGACATTTCCCAACATTTACCAATAAAAATCGAATCCTTCCACGCTTATCTATGGGTAACAATTTTTCAGTGGGAACCACAGTATTCACTAAGGGCTGGATTGGTACTTTGCAAACTCTGAGTAAGGGACAGCGTGTAGTGGCATTGCCCAAGGAGGAAAGCAGAGACAGAATTGTAACTGAGAGTCATTATTTGGTCTTTGTTTTCCCCACATACATCATGGAAGCAGTAAGCTATGCCAACCCTTTTGGTAGTCCAGTTTACTTTCTCCTTTGTGTTTAATCAGCTGAAGTAGCTGGTGCATTAGGGAAGTTAAACTCCGGCTTCTCTCCATTCATGTGCATGCTCTCTTCCTAGTACCACCCATGCTGCTGATAGCCTACACAAAGGATTATGGGATGCCTTAAACCTTCTTTCTGTCCTCAGTGGCAGGGGTTCTCAACCTTTTTCTTTCTGAGGGTCCCGGAACATGTGATAAAAACTCCATGGCCTATCTGTGCCACAACAACTATTTTTTTGATATAGCAACCAGGGCCGGCATTAGGCGGTAGCAAGCAGGGCAGTTCCCCCTGGGCCCACGCCACAATAGGTCCTGCAAAGCTAAACTGCTCAGGCTTTGGCTTCAGCCCTGGGTGACAGGGCTCGGAGTGGTGGGGGTTCAGCTTTCTGCCCTGGGCTCCAATGAGTCTAATGCCCACCCTGCTTGGCAGACCCCCTGAAACCTGCTTGCAGCCACCTAGGGGGTCTTGGACACTTAGCTGAGAACCGCTGCTCAGTGGGACCATAGCCAAGGTTACAATATGGTTCTAAATCAAAAAATAATCACAGGTGTTGGGCAGTGGATATCCCTTGAGTTCCTGAATACCCTTGGTTCCCAATAGGAACTGAGAGTATTCAGCACCATGGAGGATCAAGGTCTTAAAGCCTGAAACTGCCTTCTTTACTCAAGTTAAATATTGGCTTACTCCAGAAATGCTGACATATACATAAAGGCAACACCCTCCAGAATAAAGATGGAAGAATCAGGCCTTTAGTTATCACTTTGGTTCTTGGATAACATTAATATAAAGGGCCCATCCTGCTCCAGTTCAACGTCATGGGTTTCTTGAAATTGGCATTTCAGTTTGAAGGGTGAAAGATTGCAAATACTTTCAAAATGGTAACAGCATTGTTGGAAGGAATATTTCTTGTTCTCTGTGTACAAATGTGGTGAAAAGTTAGTAAGTTTAGCTCCACAAGAGGAGATAAATACACTAGTGACTTCAGTTCTCAAGTCAGGGACATCTGAAAGCATTTATCTTATGAATGAACTATTTCAACATTGAACTTGTATAATAATTAAGTAAACACTGCACATTGCTTCATCTTTTCAGGTTCAGGCAGCCAATAGTTTGCTAGGAGAAAGCCAGAGAACTGGGGAGGCGCAAGGAGGGAGAAGAAAGGGTCACTAGTATTATTTGCTAATGAAATGATCATTTTGGTGTTTTGTCTGTTACAGATAAATACTTTTTCATGGAAATTTTTGGACATTGTGACACTGAGTAATGCAATGTGTCAAACCCATGGAATGCCGTTCACACTGTTAAAGGGCATTCCATGTGAGTTTAACAGAAATGTGGTGGGACCTAAACTGCACATGTTCAGTACAGAGCAAAGTCATCATGATTCAGAAGGACTGAAAGGAAATAACAAGAAAGGCACATGGTTCCATGGCCTGCAGCAAAGCTAGGGCAGAGGTTAAAGGAGAGGGCACTACCAGTATAAACAACTATACTGAAATTCAATGAATGGTGGATGGATTGGCTGGAGTGATTGGTTCCATTTGCAGGAGCAGCTATAGGAAAGAAGCTGTGTACATCATTGCTGGCTCTGGGAATATATAACATGAAACAATGATTAATTTTCTGCTGCTATTTCAGAAGTATCACACTCACACTAGGCCAAATTCTTCTTTCACTTACACTGGCATAAATCCAGAGTAATTCTATTGACTTCAGTTATGTTGGTAGGCCCTAAATTTGCAGATATGTTCCAAATACTGTCACTGTTGACATTAATGGTGATACTTTAGATTTATACCAGGGTAACTGAGAGCAGAATTTGTTCCAGTATGTATATCACAAGAATGGGGATATCTGTCTTTTAAATAGACCTTCATAATGAAACCTCATGCTGCCTAATTTTCAGGTTTTATTACCTACCAGAAATTCAGGCTTAAAAAAATATTGAACAAGTGTTGCGAACATTTCAGGCAAACCTAGGTTGAGACATCCTTTTTCACATATACTAGATTAGTTTTAGGCTAAAACCATATGAAACCAGTTTAGACTGATTTTCACTTTTGTTTGAACTGAAATATCGAAGCAAAATTCAGTGGATTGTAGATTAAAATCTGAAGAAAGAAAATATTTACCAAACCCAACATTAATTGAAACAACTGAGCTTCATACAACTCTGCTTTGAAACTGAAAAAATTGTCTGGATGCAGCCAAGTGAAAATCTTTCAATATGTGAAGGAGCTTGTGCTTCCAGCAAACTGTTTGAGATCTGTATGGATCATTGGGCCTTTTTAGAGCTTGGTGACTGAAAGCCTGCTACTGCCTCACACTCTTTCTGTCAAGTATCAGAGGGGTAGCTGTGTTAGTCTGGATCTGTAAAAGGAGCAAAGAGTCCTGTGGCACCTTATAGACTAACATACGTACTGGAGCATGAGCTTTCGTGAGTGAATACCCACTTCGTCAGATGCATGTATTCACCCATGAAAGCTCATGCTCCAATATGTCTGTTAGTCTATAAGGTGCCACAGGACTCTTTGCTACTCTTTTTGTCATGATCCCAGAGGTCTCAAACCCAGCTTTGCAGAGTTTATAGGCATAGTCCTGTGCTAACTCTCTACCTAGCAACCTGCTGATGATTGCTTACTTCAGAGTCATGAAGACCAGCCCCAGTGTGACGCTCTGCCCCTAAGATCCAGTTGGCAGAGTCCCAGAGCAGCTGATTAGCCCTCTAGTCCTATTTAATCCAGCAGCAGGAATAAGAGGCTGTCTAAACAACTGGGTTATGTCTTGCTCTGGACTATGTGCCCCCTGGCTTGATTTCCTGGTATCTTCTCCCAGTAAGATTCCTGGTATTGGACTTGTTCTGACTTCCAGTTTGTCTCCTGCTTCAGACATCTTCCCTTCTGTCTCATGACTGTGGACTCTGTCTCTGACTACTAGGTATGGCCAGCCATGACACTTTTGTTCTTTACACAGCAAATACGATATGAAGGGAACACAGGGGCATGTTGGGGTCTAAATACTCATGTTTGTTAAATATACACAACATGCAAGGCCTGCCTACCTTTACACTATGGCTGCGATAGCTGGTTTCTAGAACATAGAACTTGGCTAAAGGGCTTACAAACAATTTAAAGAGATTCTACCGAATTCCTGTACAGTGTGGGTGGGAAGTAGCAAAACAGGCCCACTTCTTCATGGAATTTTCCTCTCCTTTCCGTTTTCCAGAGATTTTTTCCTGATATAGAGTGGCCTGGCTCTTTATGGTGGATCCAGCCTCCCACTTGTGCTATATCCCCTAGAGCAGTGGTCACCAACCAGTTGATCGCGATCAACTGATCGATCCTAGAAGATCTCCCAGTCGATTGCGTTCTCTGGTGGTGCAGTGTGGCTGCTGCTAAGGCAGACTCCCTGCCTATTCCAGCCCCACGCTGCTCCTGGAAGCAGCCAGCACAGCCCTGCAGCCCCTGGGGTAGGGAGGGGTCTCCCTCTGTTTGCTGCTTTTGCCTGCAAGCACTGCCCCCATAGCTCCCATTGGCCAGGAGAGCTGCAGGGCTGGTGCTTGCAGAGAGAGGCAGTGCACAGAGCCATGTGCCCCACCCCACCTCCCAGAGGCTGCAGGAGTGCGTTGGCCCTTCCGGGAGTGGTATGGGGCCAGAGTAGGCAGGAAGCCTGCTTTAGCCTTGCTGTGCCCACCGCCAACTGGGAGCCACCAGAGTTATGAGCTGCCTGGTGGGAGGCTGCACCCCAACCCCCATCTCTGAGCCAGCACCCCAAACCTCCTCCTGCACCCCAAGCCCCAGCCTGGAGCCCCCTCCCAGAACCAGACCTTGTACCCTGTCATGTATCCCAACACTCTGCCTCATCCCGGAGCCCCCTTCTGCACCCAAACTCCTGCCTACAGCTTGCACCCCTCACCTCCTCCTGAACCCCAACCCCCTGCCCCAGGCTCAGCCCAGTGTCCCCTCCCACACTGAGAACCCCTTGGCCCCAGCCCATGGTCTGCACCCCATCCAAAACCCCAACCCCAGCCTGGTGAAAGTGAGTGAGGGTGGAGGAGAGCGAGCGAGCGACAGAGAGAGGGGATGATGGAGTGAGTGAAGTGAGGCTTCAGGGAAGGGGCGGGGCCTCGGAAGGGGTGGGATAGATCCTGGGTTGCCTTTAGATTCAAAAAGTGATCTTGGACGTAATAAGGTTGGACACCACTGCTCTCAGGGCATGAGGAGACTTTAAAGAATGTAGGAAATGGTATGATTTGCACATAAAATTATTCCCTAGTTCCTCATTTTTTAAAAATAATCTCTGCGTAGCATACGAGAGCAGCAAGCCAAGTAAAAGGTGACCCTTAAAACATTCCAAGATCAGGTTTGATTTGGATAAATGACTAGATTTTGGATGTGCCTCTGAAATGCATCCAAACCTCTTGGATGAGCAAAAGTGGGTTGGAAGCCTTATGGCTTTCTAATAAGACTTCTGGCACTTATGTTCAGTCCCAGCTGGAGGTTCATAGGAGCAGCCTTGCCACATCATTTTGGCACCATCAGTCCTGGCTCCGTCTAGGAAGGTTTCCTCTGTAAAAGTTTAGTTCAATTTAGCTCTATAAATGAACAAAAGTTTGGGTTCAGTGGGGATATTGCATTTAATATGGAGTAATTTTCATTTTCATGGTAATATTTTAATTGTCTTCTTCTTTATGTTCTGTTAAGAGCGGAATACAAGTGTCACACTGGATTGTGAATCAGTCTTTGTTCTTAAGTTTTATTTTTGACTCATTCTCTCAACTGTCGACTATAGTTTTAACTGAGTCAAACTCCATGTTTTCCTCCTGACATGTGGAAGCCTTAATATATGGTGCACAACAGACAAACATGAACACAAACAATGCATTTATTTCACTCTGTGCTGACTGACTTAGCCTTTAACTTGTGCCTCTGCTAAGCAGATTGAGTTTACACTATATTTGAGAAAAACAAGTGAGATATAATGGTAGATAACATGACTATGAATTATATGGTCATACTTCTGAGAAATATCAGTTTAGTTTTGCTGGCAAATAATTATTAAAACAACTCAACTTAAAACCCCTTTATTTAACCAAAAAACATTGACTATAGTAAACCCATCAGCTAATTCTGTTTTGTGTCACAAATGCTGACAGTGACTAATACTCGGAAATTTCTACTTGGGCCAATGAAATATCTCAGAGGCCTCATTAAACTCACTTTGTCAGTCTGGTTCAGATAAAGGAAAACCTCTTTGCTTGCTGTTATTCATGATTTTAAGGTTAATCCATGTGCATACTCTTAAAAATAAGATTTTCAAAAATAGGAACCTAGAGTTAGGATGTCTTCGCTACAAAATTAAGTCGACCTAACTTCTGCAGAAGAGAAGAGTGAGGGGAGATTTGATAGCAGACTTCAACTACCTGAAGATGGGTTCCAGTGAGGATGAAGCCTGGCTGTTCTGAGCGGTGGAAGATGACAGAACAAGGAGCGATGGTCTCAAGTTGCAGTGGGGGAGGTCTAGGATATTAGGAAAAACTATTTCACTAGGAGGATAGTGAAGCATTGGAATGGGTTACCTAGGGAGGTGCTGGAATCTCCATCCTTAGAGGTTTTTAAGGCCCGACTTGACAAAGTCCTGGCTGGGATGATTTAGTTGGGGTTGGTCCTACTTTGAGCAGGGGGTTGGACTAGATGACCTTCTGAGGTCTCTTCCAACCCTAATATTTTATGATTCTATGATTCTATAACTTACATTGGCATACAGCCGCCTCAGTATTTACATCACTCGTGCATGTGTACATATTGCTCCTTGTATCAGCGGCGTGTGTCCTCACCAGGAGCGCTTATACTGATTGAACTGTCAGTGTGGGGCACTGTGGAATGGCTTCTGAAAGCCAAGAACAGTCAATATAAGCAATGCAGTATCTACACTGACACTGCGTCAACCTAAATACATTTATATTGACTCTATGTCTCTCATGGAGGTGGAGTTATTAAGTTGCTGTAGCAGGTGAGTTATGTTGGCAGGAGTGAAATTTTAGTGTAGACACTTACAAAGTTAGGTTGACATTAGCTGCCTTGCATTGACTTAACTCTGGGCTTAGGCTTGTACATCCACAGTAAGGCACCTAAATAAATAGCTTGATTTTCAAAAAAGAGCGGATTGCCCAACAACTCATAGTGGCCTCAAAGGAAGTTGTTGAGGACTCTGCACTCTTGAAAACCACACCCCTTAATCAGGTCATTTTGAAAATCTTAGCCTAAATCTTTAAGGACTGTGGGGTGGAAAGTCAGTGGGATGTATGCTTCCTAAGTCACTTCTGTGCTTTTCGAAATCCCAACCATGGAGTTTGCAGAAACAGTAAGTCATTTGGCTTCACAGAGAACACACATACCGGTACTTTTGTTTCTTCAGGGAGAATTTACTTTTGTTTACAGTTAGATTTATTGTTTGTTTTCTTGATCTAAAAGAAAGCTCATTCTGGAAAGAGGGACTCTCAATACATTAGTCAGTATGTTTGTACCTTGAGAGGAATGGACTGATCATGCACTCCATGGAGGGGACAGCATACTGCTCTCACATTCCATGTAATACAAGGAAATGGTTACATACATGCTAGTTAATAGCTGACACATTCCCATAGTTAGACAAAGCTCATCCTGTACCATCTCATGTTCACAGGATTCCACTTTGTACAATCAAGCAGCAAGTTGTGATGATTCCATGGCCACCTAGAACTTCACTATGTTTACTATTCCGGATGTTACTGTTGTAGATGTGGTGAGATGTCACTGAAGCTGGACTGTGTAACAGCCTTTCATTTAAGATAGCTGTAAGTAACTGTTAAGCTCTTTTATGAAACCATAGTGACTTCCACACTGAACTCAGGCACATGTCACTGCCTAAAGCAAAGGCACAGTAAATTATGTGGGAGGGGTTTGACGTGTGTGTGAGAGAGAGATGCAGAAGAAATATCACAGGAATAGAGAAGGAGCAGAAAAGCCAGAGATAGCCTGAATGAGCCCTGAGACAATGGACCTGAGAAAAGCCTGGAGACAGAAATGTGTCACTGAATGCTGGCTGAAAAGTGGCTTGGAGCTGTGAGGAAAGAAACAGTCTTCTGTTTGATTTCTCCTGTGTTCAAGGGAACAGAACTTTGTCTATTCTTTGTAAACAAACACGATTTCATGAAAGACACACCTGACTTCATCATCAAATTCTCCTCCTAACAAAAACAACCACAGGGCTCTGAACTTTGGTTAACCACTGGGATTAAAAGGGGTAACACTATATAACCTGAACTCTCTAGTTGTAAGGAAGGAGTGAACTTGCTTCTGGAGATTCTCCCTTATCCCCAATGACATTTGATCAAACTTCATGAAATCTCCAAATCAAAAGCTGTATATGACAGTATGGGCAATTTTTCAGTCTTCTCTTTTTCTGAGAAGTTGCTTGGCTTTAACTCTTTCTGTTTGTTTTTTAGTCTGTTCCAAAGTTTTTGTTTATTTTTCTTTCAAGCTATGAATTTCAGAAAAATTGTGATGAAACCTTTCTTTTTCTATAGCACTGCAGTTGCTGCTTACTTGTACTTAGCAAAGTTACAGCATGCTCTATGCTCACGGTTCAGAAAGATGCACCCATCCTGAGTCTGAGGGGACCCCAGAGACCTGAACTGTTTTTCATTCGCTTTTTGTCATTGACAAAAAGCCAACTGTTTGCAAACCATTTTGTAAATACTTTTCTTGAGATAGGTTTACACACAGATTACCAATCTCAAGGTTATCATTTGCTTGAGTAACTTTAGTGAAATTAGGGGAAAATATCAATTAATGCTGACTCTTCATGTAAAGGATTCATTCCTTTCATCTTTTTATGGGGGTTCAATATGAAAATCTGTTTTGTCTTGGCACAGAATATGTTCTTTGCCTTTCCCCCCTTTCTTCACTTTAACCAAAACATCAGGATCACTGTTAATCTTTTATTCTGGCAGACAGTCAAGTAAAATAGATCTCACTCATATAAATACTTAAAGTTCTGTCAGGCATTTGACTTGTTACCACATGACATTTTGATTAAAAAAACTAGAACAACATAAAAATGACATGGCACACATTCAATGGGTTAAAAACTTGCTAACTGATTGGTCTCAAAATGTAACTGTAAACAGGGAATTGTCACTGAATGGGTCTCTTTTCCTTGGGGTTCTGCAGGGAGCAGTTCTTGGCCCTGTGCTATCTAACATTTTTATCAATGCCGTGGGGGCAAAAAACAAAATCATCACTGATAAAGAAGGAAGTGGATAAATTGGGAATGGTTCAGAGAAGAGCCATAAGAATGATTAATGGATTAGAAAACATGTCTCATTGTGAAGTTTATGATTCTGTCACGGAGATCATGGAGGTCACGGATTCTGTGTCTTTTCAGGACTTCTTCTGGGGCTGGGCTGCAGCAGCTGTCAGCCCCGGGGTTGCCAGAGCAGTGGTCCCTGGATGCAAGAGCAACAGGAGGGTGGGTGGAGCAGCTGCAAGCCTGGCAGCACTCTGTTTGTCCCCCACAACCACCCCAGAGTACTTTTAGTAAAAGTCAGGGACAAGTTGTGGGCTTCTGTGAATTGTTGTTTATTGCCCACAACTTGTCCCTGTGACAGAATCTTAATCTTACTCATAGTGATAGACTCATGGTGCCCAATCTATTTAGCTTAACAAAGACAAGGTGAAGAGGTGACTTCACTACAGTCTGTAAGTATCTACTTGGCAACAAGTATTTAATAAAGGACTTTTCAATCTAGCATGATCCAATGGCTGGAAATTGAAGCTAGACAAATTCAGACCGCAAATAAGGTGTAATTTTTTTAATGGTGAGAGTAATTAACCATTGGAACAATTTACCCAGGGTCATGGTGTATTCTCCATCCGTGACAATTTTAAAATTAAGATTGGATGTTTTTTCTAAAAGTCATGATCTAGTAATTATTTTGTGAAAGTTCTATAGCTTGTGTTATACAGGAGGTCAGACTAGATGATCATGATGGTCCTTTCTGTCCTTGAAATCTCTGAATTTATATCTTTACCCACATACACGTGTGTGTGTGTGTGACATGTATGAGAGATGTGTATGAATAGATATGTGGACAGAGTTGGCAATGGGCTTTGTTGCAAGGATAGGTTCCTGGGTTAGTGTTTTTGTTGTGTGATCTGTGGTTGCTGGTGAGAATTTGCTTCAGGTTAGGGGACACTATCCACATATCTATTCAGGGGACACCATCATAGGACCTAATTACATCAGCCGCACTATCAGAGGCTCTTTCACCTGCACATCTACCAATGTGATATGTGTCATCATGTGCCAGCAATGCCCCTCTGCCATGTACATTGGCCAAACCGGACAGTCTCTACATAAAAGAATAAGTGGACACAAATCAGACGTCAGGAATTATAACATTCAAAAACCAGTTGGAGAACACTTCAATCTCCCTGGTCACTCGATTACAGACCTAAAAGTCGCAATATTACAACAAAAAAACTTCAAAAACAGACTCCAACAAGAGACTGCTGAACTGGAATTAATTTGCAAAATGGACACCATTAAATTAGGCTTAAATAAAGACTGGGAGTGGATGGGTCATTACACAAAGTAAAACTATTTCTCATGTCCCCCCCACCCCCCGACCGGTTCCACACAACTTCTTGACCCCCCCTCACCTACTGCTGCATAATGGACCATTTTGATACCAACTCAAAAGATTTTTTTCTCCTGCTGGTAATAGCTCACCTTTACTTGATTCACTCGCATTAGAGATGTATGGTACACCCTTGTTCATTGTTTTCTGTGGATATATATATATCTCTTCCTACTCTACTTTCCACTGCATGTAGCCCATGAATGTTTATGCTCAAATAAATGTGTTAGTGTCTAAGGTGCCACAAGTACTCCTGTTCTTTTTGTTGATACAGACTAACACGGCTGCTAGTCTGAAACCAGTTTCTTAATGTATTAAGCCTAGACTTGCGTGTTGTTTTATTTTGCTTGGTGACTTACTTTGTTCTGTCTGTTATTACTTGAAACCACTTAAATTCTACTTGTTATACTTAATTAATAAACAAAAGTGATTTTATTAACCCGGAGTAAAAGATTAATACCTGGGGGAGCAAACAGCTGTGCGTATCTCTCTATCAGTGTTATAGAGGGCTGACAATTTATGAGTTTACCCTGTATAAACTTTATACAGAGTAAAACGAATGTATTTGGCATTTGGATCCCATTGGGAACTGGGTGTCTGGGTGCTGGAAATAGGTAACCTGCTGAGTGGTTTTTGGTTAAAGCCTGCAGCTTTGGGGCATGGACCAGACCTGGATCTGTGTTGCAGCAGGCTAGTATGTCTGGCTCAACAAGGCAGGGTTCTGGAGTCCCAAGCTACCAGGAAAAATGGGCTTAGGGGTAGTTTCAGCACATCAGGTGACAGTCCCAAAGGGGTCTCTGTGACCGAACCCATCACACATAGCCTCTCTGCACCATGGGAGTGGCAAATGGTAATAAATTCATACTGGTCTGGGTTTTGACCAGGGCAGGACAGTACAGCTATCGGGTCTTAGGCTGGGAAGCTGGAGGTTATCTTGGCTGTAGCCTCTCTATTGTTGGTCTATGCAGTGGCTTGTTGGAGCCTGCATGTAACTGCAGCTGGTGTGTCCCTGCCTGTGTGAATGCTGGTGGGAGTATAGGACTGGGATCCATCTGTAGTTTATCACAGCAGCACAGTGTGAAAGGGAGCATAGGCTGGTGAGTCAGAGGGCTTGGCGGTACCCAAGTTCCAGGTGTACTCTGGGGGAAACCCATCAAAGGACTTTTTCCTGGATAATATTTATTTTTTTAATATTTATATTACTGTTGTACTCAGGGTTTCCAGTCAGGACTGGGACTCCATTGTGCTAGGCATTGTTCTAACACTTACAAAGATATGGTCCTTGCTCTGAACAATTTCTGGTATAAAGAGATGAATAACCTGTGGAGAGTAGAAGAGAGGGATGCAAACAAATATACACAGTTGTTATATATTTATATATGTTTTCAATTGAAAAATATCCTAGCTAGACAAAGTAGATACTTCATCGTAATCCTCATTAATGACTCAATCTAGCAAACATTTATAAAATGGTCATAAAGTTGAGCACGTGTAAGTGTTTGTAGGAGCGGGGCCTACTTGAATAATTTTTGCTTAGGTATCATGCCAGAAGTTGATCTTGAACAGAGACCTGAAGGAAAAGAAACCAGAAAGGATTACTGGTTACATTAACAGTCCTTCTTTTCTTTTAATAATTTGAAAAATAGTGACTTGAAAATGTGCACAGAGTTAGTCTGTGTATCTGCATGTACCAGTCACTGTAACCCTAGCTTTCTCTTTCCCAATGTTTGGGCCTGATTCAGGAAAGCACTTAAGCATATGCTTAAAGCTAAGCACATACTTAAGTTTCCTTCCTGAATACAGATGCTTTCCTGAATTAGGGCTTTTGTTTGTTACACCCATGTTATCTGTCTTAATTTAGATTGCAAGCTTTTAAGGGCAGAGATTTTTACTCCAGGTATGTCTTCACTGTGTTAGCTTGATATATAACTCAAGTGTTGACCCTAATCTGGCTCCTGTACACATACAAATTTCTAGCGCAAGTAAGAGCTTTAAACTCCAGCTAGCTGGCATGTCAGCAAGTGTGGGCTGAACGCTTGAGTGCCACAGATGCTGGAGCTAGTAATGGAGTGGGGGTGTAGCTACTCTGTGCTGCTAATACATCACTGTGTGCACTCTGGAGTGTTAATAGTTTGGTCGTTCTCACTCCAGCTAGACTAAATCAAGAGGAGTTAATTTTGAGTGTAGTTAACCCTGCAGTGAAGGCATATTGTGATGAGGTGTATAAATCCTGCACTGACAGGGAAGGGGCTAGGGACACTCTGTGTGCTAAGATAGCTTGGTTCATTGTGCATGGTAGGGAGGAGGTTTTTGAAAGGAGGAAGTTGAAGTCAGCAAGGAGGAAGCCCTGAAGCAGGATTTGGAATACCCATGTCAGAGAACCATCAGGTCTGGGAAGAGTCCAGCCAACCTCACAGGTAAATCAGGTAGGGAGAGACTGATCCAGCTCTCTGCCAGGAAGAACTCAGTAAAGCTGCTATGCAGGCACTCCTAAACTAAGGTGGTGCTACTGATGTTTTTCTCTTTTTGCTCACCCTGAAAAGCGTTCTGTGAGTTTGAACTTTTGCTTACCCCACATGTAAACAAAGTAAGAAGGCCTGCAAGGATGGGGCCCATTGCAAGGCTGGGCTGACCCTGTGGTAGGGTTGCCAAGCCTCCAGGATTGTCCCAGAGTCTCCAGGAATTAACCTTTAATTAAAGATTAATCATTATGTCATGTGATGAAATCTCCAGGAATACATCAAACCAAAATTGGCAACCTTACAAGTGGTATCTGGGTGTGGCAAGGGGCCCCAGCCCACCTAGAGAGCTGCCCTAGAAAGACTCTTTTGCACATATCCTATGTGATTATACAGCGCCCAGCAAAATGGGCTGCTGCTCTGACTGGGTCCTGTGGGCACAACTATACTATATGATTTATGAGGGCTGGTCTACACTACTGCGGTAAATCGATCTAACTTATGCAACTTCTGTTATGTGAATAACGTAACTGAAGTTGATGTAGTTAGATCCACCTACCGTGGTGGCTACACTGCGCTGTGTCGATGGGAGGGCATCTCCTGTTGACTTCCCTTGCACTTCTCAGGGAGGTGGAGTACATAAATCGATGGGAGATTGCTCTCCCATTGATTTAGCATGGTTTTACCAGATCCACTAAATTGACACTTGCTGTATGATTCCAGTAGTGCCGATCTACCAGTAAGTGTAGACATGCCCTGAGAATAGCACACTGAGATCTATGGATGAAAAAAGCTCTGAAGACTTAAATCTTATTACTGGCAACAATTTGAATCTAATAATGAAATAACGTAAGTATAACAACATCAGGAGTTTCCCACCGAGTTGAGTCTTGTAACAATATATTAATATCTAATTCTTCCCACATCTCCTTCTCTCCATCTAGATATGTGTGCTTACATATGTTGTGTATGTGTACAGTTATACAGTCTTTCTTGTCTGGAAATTGTCATTTTTCACCAGCATCTTTTGATAACTTCTCTTTGTGATTTTAATATTTGGACCCATTAGTGTTATATCTTATCAAATGTTGATATTAATACTAGAAAAATATATTTGGCAGACATATTGTACATGTTGTCATATTTTAAACAGTTGATGTTCAATGCAAATCCTTTATATTTTGGATCTCATCATTAATATCCATGTGTAGTCCTTTCATCAAGCATGTCAACAATAAATCATTCTCACTCATTCATTTATCTCTTAATTTCTTGGGTCATGGAAAATGAAATCTTTTTAAAGAGTTCAACTTTTGAACCAATTAGTTGATAGAATTAGATAAACTGTAGCTGGAAATACTTGTTAAACTACCTATTCCATCCTCCTATTAGGATTTGCAGGCTTGTGCCCTGTAGAATTCTGTGCAGTACATTGTCCACTGCAAGTTTAAATGATCAAAACAATGGAGTTTCTACCACTTCCTTTAAGAGTCCATCTGGCAGTCTAATAGATATTATTAAGAAATATTTTGGTTCCATTGTCTTTAAGGTATAAGCTGAAATCATCATTGTATCTAATGAATCCCAAAAGCTACTGGATAGCTGCCTCTCCAACAGAAGCACAGTGAAGAAATCAAAGTGTAGTTATTCTGCAAAGTGACTGTAAAAAGTACGGTTCCATGTCTGTTCTCTCTCAATGACTTCTATATCCCTTCTGCTCAATTTACAAGTAAAAAATGTACAGTATTTTTTCTAATTGCCAGCCCTGCAAATTCAGCTTGGGATCTGTACATAAAGCTGTGTTCCGTCTGGCCTGTGTAGTAATAAAGATCCTGCATTTGGAATGTAATTATCAATTCTGCTGATGAGTGAGTCAGAAAACAATCCAGGGCAGTCCTGCGTGTAACTTTATTCCTGTTACTAGGCAGAGCAGCAGTCTCATTTATGACAGCTTGGCTTTCCCTGTGCTCCCTGTCCCGGACATCACTCTTCACCTAAAGCTACACACCCCGCACTCCACCTGCACTGAGCAGGTATGGCTACACAGCTCATGGCAGCAGGGCCGCACAGAGGATTCAAGGGGTCTGGTGCAGGGCTGGGTCTTCGGTGGCAATTCAGCAACGGGTCCCTCTCGGAGGGAAAGACCCGCCGCCGAATTGCAACCGAAGAATGAAGTGATGGCGGTAGAGCAGCCAAAGTTCTACTGGAGCAGCCTAAGTGCTGCCGATCGCGACTTTTTTTTTTCTTCTACCGCTTGCGGTGCTTGTAATCACCGGGCAGTGCTCTGAGGCATCGGTAGTGCTTCAGCGACGGGTCCTTCACTTGCTCTGAGTCTTCTGCTGCACTGAAGGACCTGCCACCGAAGACCTGGAGCAAGTGAAGGGCCCGCCGTGAAAGTGCCGCAGAAAACCCGGAGCAGCTCATGGGGCCCCTGCAGGGCTTGGGGCAAATTGTCCCATTTTCCCCCCCCCGGGTGGCCCAGCATGGCAGCGAGTCACCCAGCCCGGGTACACAGGGCTCACACTAGCACTCTAACAGGCTTCAGAGCCTGAGTTGCAACTTCAAAGCACTGTCTACCCAGCTATTATTAGAGTGCGTGTATGAACCCTGCTAGCTCAAGTCTGTTGATCTGGGCTGGGAGGCTTGCTGCTGTGGGATCAAGCCCACTCAGTACAGATAATGTCATCTAGGGCTTTACCTTTCTTGTGTCTGTATGGAACCTTTATTCACACTTATACTGGAGTGAAACAATGCTGAGCTTTCTTATGCATCTTGTAAGGAATTCTGTAATCAAGGCTTTTATGGTATATCCTACTTATATTATTTCCCTGCAAGGTAATTGTAACTTTTAATGATCTTCATTTAGATTTAAGAGCCTAGTTGTCAAATAATGCAATCCAAACCCCACTCACATTAATAGGAGTCTTTCCATTGACTCAGTGGACTTTGGATCAGACCCTTAAGGAGTTTTAATATCACTTGTACCTTTTAAAAATGCTCCCTTAGACTTCCCATCCGTTCATAGGTAGGATAATCTGTGCACTCCCTCTGATATTTCTTAACCTCTGTATTCATTACACTTTTATGTGTTCTAGATGTTTGAAAGTACAGTTACCAAATATGTCTAAAGGTCATAGAATCATAGAATATCAAGGTTGGAACGGGCCTCAGGAGGTCATCTAGTCCAGCCCCGTACACAAGCAGGACCAATCCCCAACTAAATCATCCCAGCCAGAGCTTTGTCAAGCCTGACCTTAAAAACCTCTAAAGAAGGCGATTCCATCACCTCCCTAGGTAACCCATTCCAGTGCTTCATCACCCTCCTAGTGAAAAAGTTTTTCCTAATATCCAACCTAAACCTCCCCCACTGCAACTTGAGACCATTACTCCTTGTTCTGTCATCTGGTACCACTGAGAACAGTCTAGATCCATCCTCTTCGGAACCCCCTTTCAGGTAGTTGAAAGCCGCTATCAAATCGTCCCTCATCTCTTCTCTTCTGCAGACTGAACAATTCCAGTTCCCTCAGTCTCTCCTCATAAGTCATGTGCTCCAGCTCCCTAATCATTTTTGTTGCCCTCTGCTGGATTTTTCCAATTCTTCCACAGCGTTCTTATAGTGTAGGGTCCAAAACTGGACACAGTACTCCAGATAAGGCCTCATCAATGCCAAATAGAGGGGAAGGATCAATCCCTCAATCTGCTGGCANACTTGTCCTTGTTGAACCTCATCAGATTTCTTTTGGCCCAATCCTCTAATTTGTCTAGGTCACTCTGTATCCTATCCCTACCCTCCAGCGTATCTACCACTCCTCACAGTTTAATGTCATCTGCAAACTTGCTGAGGGTGCACTCCTCGCCATCCTCCAGATCATTAACGAAGATCTGGAGGTATCAAATGCAAACAAGTTCACAGCAACATATTAATGTATAAATGAGAAATGATAAAGAGTGTTTATAAATAAAGATCACAAAAGAGGAAATACCATATTCAAAATATCAATTTTTCTACATGTACTCAGTGCATGAGTCTGATATCAGTTTCACTTGTGTAAATCCTCTGAAGGCAGTTACCTCCTAACTGAAGTGTGAATCTGACTTGAGATTAAGTACAGTACAACCTCAGAGTTGCAAACACCAGAATTATGAACTGACCACCCACACACCCCATTTGGAATTATAAGTACATAATCAGGCAGCAACAGAGACAAAAAATAAAGCAAACACAGTACTGTGTTAAATGTAAACTATTAAACTGCTGCTTTCCCGTTATATTTTCTTCTGCATAGTAAAGTTTCAAAGCTGTATTAAGTCAATGTTCAGCTGTCATCTTTTGAAGGAATGACCATAACATTTTGTCCAGTTATGAACATTTTAGAGTTACGAACAACCTCCATTCCTGAGGTGTTCGTAACTCTGAGGTTCTACTGTAAGGCAAATTTTCAGAATTGATCAAGTATAGCTGAGCTCTAAAGCCATATTTAGGCACTTCTAATGAAAAGGGGTGATTTTCAAAGATTTTGAAGACTTGTAGATTCCATTGAAGACCATGGGAATTGTATATACTCAACATCTCTGAAAATCAGGCCACTTTATTAAGATGCCTAAGTGTGGATTTAGGAGCATAACTTGAGATAACCACTTCTGGAAATTTTAGCCTTAATGGCTTCACATCCAGACAAGAAATGAATAAATGAGTTAGTAGCGTGAAATCCCATTTTGTGAGTGTCTGATCTGAACTTACCTTGTGACTTAAATATATTATAGTTCCGTCTCATTAACAACTTCATTAGCCAATGTGCTTTAATTACAGAGGTCAATTACTGTTAACTCATTATTTGTCTCCATAATCTATAAATATGTATACAATACCCTTTAAACTTTTCCTTTGGTGAGAGAGAAATCTGCTGTCCACATGTATAATATAATAGGTCAGCTGAGACACATTACTAATTTCACTCAGCTGTGTGCACCATTAAATTCCTCTTCACCCCCCTGTTATACAGCTACAATGCAAAATAATCTGTCAGACTCATGAGATGTAAAGTTATGTTTCTGATTTTGATGAACATAACAATTAAATAAAAATCATCTGTGCATATTGAAAGAATTATCCAAGCATTCTGATACCACATCTGCAAGGCACATAATTGTACACAGAACTATAAAAATAATAGCTATTTTTTGTTCCGTGTGGTAAGATATTCTCATTTCAAAGAGTTTGTGTATGGATACACACAGTATTATATATCTGGAGGAACAGCCTCTTTCTTTTCAATAGTGTTTTTCACTATTTCCAGCATTGTTCTGACCTTAAGTTTCATCCCACCATGGTCAGTGTACCTATAAATCCCTATCGAGGAATGCTACTTGTCCATTTAACACAGTACCTTTCGTTACATAGACTGAGACACCTTTGAGTAGAAATGGGATACTCGGTATTGAAAGGTTTGGAGGCTTGATTAACTTTGGATGCATATCCAGACTTCCTTGTTCTGGAAATTAAGACCAGCCTTTATTACTCATTTTTATTACTTCTATGGATCAGCCAGATCGGAAATACTATGAGAGTAAACTTACTCATGGTTCTTTTATTTCACATTTTTTTTCTTCTCATATTTCATTCACTTCATGCTTTGCATATTCCTTAAGGGGGAAAAGTCAGAGAAGAGTTCTGTATTAGCATGTATAGGCAACTTTGGGGGAAAGGGAGGAGTAGTATTTGAATTCCACACCTACATCAAGAGAAATTTTTACAGCTGGTCACTTTGGGCCAGATTTTCAAAGGTATTTCCTCACTTAAAGATGCAGAGAGACACCTATTAGGATTTCCAAGGTGCCTAAGCAGGTTAGGCACTTAATCCCATGGGTTTCAGTGGGACTCTGGCACCCAATCGAGTTGGGCATTTTGAAAATCCCATTAGGTGCCTATCTGCACCCTAAAGTGCCTAAATGCCTTTGAAAATCTGGCCCTTCGTCAACAGTGGACCAAACCAAACCCCAAATCTAAACACTGCCAAACGTCAGACTGAAATTCATATCTAGATCTGAATCTTACACCATGAACTCACCTCTCCAGTACACATGTATACATTACTTGTGTATTACATTTCAGAGTACTGTACTACAATTGAGTTATGATAGACTTAAATAACAGGTATTTTTCCATTCAAATATTTTACAGTGCTGATCCTTTGTAGTATCTTACCCATAGAATAGGGTCATATAACCTTAATGGCTAAAAGAATTGTGTTATACATGCAGCTTTCCAATATTGCGCATGGCTTGAGGTTTGTGGTTGCGGTACTGGGAGCTGAGTGGTCTGTGTGCTTTCATCAGTGTCATGATGGCTTTTTTGTCTGCTTACAGTACTACAAACTGGCGGAGTGTCTGCCATAGTGACTGGCAATGTTTCATTTTTGAGCTACAATTATTTTTGTATGAAAGGCTTAAACTTGCAAGATTTTTAATATTTTGACATCTGAAGGTCTAAGCTGATGAACAAATTTCCATAATTGATTCAACTGGAGGTATGATTAAGGGCCTGATTTACAAAGGCCTGCGTACACTGCTAATATAAGTGTACATGAGCAAATCAAATGATTAGCTTGGGCTCATGGCCAATAATATGTCCAGTGTGCCACCTCCATTTGCAAGTACTCATTTTCAAACGCAGTTGTGCTCTGGAGCTTTGGCTCAAGGAGTCATTTTATAAAGGGTTTCAAGTAGGGTGACAAGATAGCAAGTGTGAAAAATCAGGACAGGGGTTGGGAGTTAACAGGAGCCTATGTAAGAAAAAGCCCCAAATATCGGGACTGTCCCTATAAAATTGGGACATCTGGTCACCCTAGTTTCAAGTGAGTAGTCCCAACAATGTTTGTTGCTAAAATCTTTGAACAAAGCACTATTTTACTACTTCTAATCTGATCTCAGTGTCTGCAGGTAACTGGCTCCAACCTTTGTATCACCTTTACCCCGAGAGGAGAAATATTATCAACATGACTAGCTGCTTTCAGTGTCAGTGTGAATTAGGAGTTCATTGTCTACCAACAGGTGCTCAGCTCATTGTGGGATAAAGCTCTTAGAGACTTCTTAGAAACTAATGGTCTCAGCTCATCCTGACGGTTTTAGGTTTGCTTGCATGCACACACAGTGCTGTTTATTTTGGGGGTTTTTTTCTGTCAATTCCTTTGATACTTGCTGTGCACTTGTGAAACAGAAGGTATGAGTTATGTTTATGTTTCCAAACTTTCAGCTGAAATTTACTTTCCCTTCTTACCGCTGTCTGAATTGATGGTGTATAAATGTTTTATGTTAGGCAATAAAATGAAGGCATTTTGATAGTATTGGGAAATGCCTTAATGCATCCAAAAATGCAATTTCATTAACTTGCCCAGAGATGAAATATTGCAGCTGGGCACTTGTCTGAAGACAGCTATTCAATATGTAGTTTCTTTTAGATTACATGAGGAAAATCTATAACGAAGTGGTAGCTGATGCCTCTTTCAGGAAAAAAAAAGACTGGACAAGCAAGAAATTAAATGTTTGTACATACATGTGAGTCTTGAACTAAGTGTCTCATGAAGACTTTTGAGGGTAATTATACTTGAGAACTGAGAGATGTGGACAGAGTTAGTGATTTACTGATAGGATCACTACCTGCATCTTCACATATTGTATTACCTCTCACCACTGCTCCTAAAAATGGGACCCTATCTTGATGGCTGGAACTAATATTTCCAGCTCTTTGGTGAGGACTTTTTTGAATTGTGACAAAGTTTTATTTTCAGTAAGCTTCATTCTGATCCTACTTACAACTGACTTACTCTGGTACTTCACACCAGGCTTCAGCTGATTTACTACTGACTTATACTGGTGTTAGTGAGAGCAGAATTGGGCCGTATTTTTGCAGTGGGCATCATGGCTTGTAGGGACCAAATCCGGCACTAATTTACACTTATGAAACCCTCTTGATTGATCAAAATAGCATGATTAATAATAAAGAGTTGCTATGGGTTTAACTAAGGGCAGAATTTGTCTCTAGGTGTTTAACTTACTGAATATTTAGATCCTGATATCACCCTATTTCAGACAATTGCTGTGAATAATAATAAATAATACCATGCCAAACTGAATTGTAGTGTTTTCACCAGATTCTCACAGTCTCATTCCCTTTCTCATTTTTAGTGGGTTCATGAACTATTCAAACTTCTCTGGACATAAGTACAGCCCCTCAGTTAAGTCATTAGTAATTCTATACAACAAAGGCAGCAGGGCCTCTGTCTGGCAACAATTACATTCCAGGTTTGTTTCTTTTTTTCTAACCATTTGTGCTCACCATTGCTATGGCTTTGTGCTAAAGGGCCAAGTGAAGTTACATGTAGGTCAAGATACAGAGTGGCCTTAGCAAACTAGTGTATCAGATACAATGGCATGTAAAGAATTCCCCTTGCAGTAGGAAATTCTCCACTGGTTGAAATTTGGTGGAAGCAGCACTGCTGCTTCTTGCACCAGCTGCTCCTTGCACTACTCGTATAAGAGGAAGAAAGAGGCAGGTTGGGGACAGGGTCTAAGCAGAACTGAGAAGGGATGAGGCAGTGTGGAACTGCACTACACCCTGTTCTCCACTGGTGGAAGGTTCTCAGGGTTGGGATACGTGTGCCAGTGCTCTATACTAAGGCTTTCCTTGTGCAATTGTAATGTCTGCTGGAGCTGAATGGCTCCAAACCAGCTTTGCAGCCCTTGGCAAAACTCACAGGGAGTGAAAAATCAAGTCCCTAGAGAACTGTGTGGCACAGTTTCAGAGTAATTGCACCTGTATTCCCTGCCCCCCTCCCCCGGTGGTACACTCCAGGAGTGCTCAGTCAGGTCTCTAGCCATCACCTGTCTCCGAACATGGTCTTCTAACTGGGAGTTTAGGGTGGCACAGCTCCCTGCCTTACACTGTAATATCCCCAGAAAGCCAGTCTATTTAAAGGCTGGTGCTTGTGCTTTGTTTTCTCTGAGGGCTGTGACCAGTGTATTGCCAACAGTTACATGTTACCACATAGATCTTTCTAAGCAAGCAAATTTATTCTTAAAGTTAAAAACATTACAGAGAAAACATAAAACCAATAGAAGTTCCTATATGGGTGCTAATAGCTTACTAGAGCTCACGCATTTGAGATCCCATCAGTCTGATGAGACTGTAATAGGTCAAAGTCTTTCCAGCTCTTCTACAAGGATTGAAATCCCACTTTGGGCAGAAGGTTCTATTCGCTGATCAGAAAGAAGGCATGTGTCAGTTCAAGCTCATCCTTTCATACAGCCTTGAAAGGCTTAGATTTTAATTGGTAAATGTTGGTAAACATCAATTTCACCATACACACATAGACAAAAAAAGATTTCCGTTGATGGTGAGCAGAATTTACAGATGGGCAAAAAGAAAAATGCTGCTTGAGAACTTATTAGAGTTTGATTTAAGGAAATTTACTTTGTACATTTTGATATGATGTTGACAGTTTGGTTTTGAATGGCTATTAAGCTTTAACTTTTTGAATCTCAATGTCTGTCATTAAATTGTCTGCCCCCTCCATACTTTCCCACAACTGACAACTTAATAGTTAAACATTGATATCTGTCAAAATTTTTAAAAAAATAAAAATGGATTTCCTCTAAGCCTACTTTTATACTAAAAGCCCTTTCTTTGTCTCCTAGTCTCAGGAAAACCCAGCTTGAACCAGTATATTCAAACCACTCCAGAAGGAGTTCCTCTCTAGAGTTGTTGAGTCTCAGTGACTATACTTAATTTCCTCCCCCCACAAACTGTTTTAAATTCTTGTAGGAGCTGTGGTAACCCTCCCCATGAAGTAAAACATAAATATATTAAAGGTTTATGTTTACAGTGGGCCCCAAAGATACTGCATGGGGTTGCGATATGTGTCACACAAGGCACTATTTAGGGCATCCATATTACAGAAAGGAGAGAATTGGGTAGATCACTGAAGAGGACAACTATTGTATCACAATAAAATATTTCAGGGAATTAGCTTTGCGGAGTGGTAAGAAAAAATAGCTGCATGATCATTAGAAAGGAGAACAACAACTAAGAGGAATAAGAAAGATCATCTCCCCAATTATGTCTGTCGAGTAGGCCTTCCAAGACACCTGACTGAAGCAGAAGTTTCCCAAAGCCTCCTCTAATTTCTCACCAGTACCTGTTCAGATCACTTTTTCCACTCACTTTCATAATATGCGGCCAGAACGTGGAGCTCAGTACTGAATAGGTGCAGTCCTTCTTCTGTTAACACAGACATGAGCATTGCCCTGACTAGCACTCAGCGCCCTGCTCTGGCTGAGTACAGTGGCGATAATTGGATTGACTGAAGCTGAGGGGAGGACTGATAGTTTCTCTGTAGACTACACAAAATTAAATTTTGCTTAGTTCTTTTCTACTGTAAACAAAACCAAAATCCACAACCTCATTATTCACACATTCCTCCAGACCACTTCAGCTCATCTCTAGTCACATTTCTGGAGTTGTAGACTTTTGATTTCATGGAGAGTTCCCATCTTGACCATCCCACTGAGTTTTGGGAAGCTCTTGCTAATGGGATTACTTTTGTGCTGCCAGTGTTGAGTGGGCTTTCATGTTCTGCATACAAATCCTGAGGTGCATACTGAAGGTTCCTTCCTGTCTACGTAAACAAGGCAATGAGGTGACAAATCCAGTGATTTTTCTTGAATATGGGGTGTCCAGCCAATATTCTGATGAGAGACGATGAGAAATAAAATCTTTCATGTCTCTTCACTTCAATCACCAGTGCCTACTATCTGACTTGCTTTAGATTAGATTTCAACTCCTCTCTCTTCTCATATGGATTCCTGAGGCCTGTGCCATAGTCATTTTTTTTAATACCCTAGGATCTTCCATGATCTTACAACATATTCTTTGTACATTGCTTACTGCAGTCATCTTTTTTGAAGTTGACACTATCCTTTAAAATGTTAGTTCAGAATTGACCTCCCATTGTTTTGACCTGCTCTGAATCAATATTCAATGGTGAAAACAGGGTATCAAATCCCACTCTCACTTACACAGCTTTAGCTCTACAGAAATCAGAGGGGTTCCACTCATGTAACTCAGCACAGAATTGGGCTTAGAATGTATAAAACTCCTCTGGGAAATCCTATAGTTTGTGGGAAACATCTAACCTCTTTCATTTTCCCATTCATTGCCTTTCAGGTTTCCTGTAGGACTGCTGGGATTCTCCTCTCAGAAATCTAAGATATATAGTCCCTAATATAAATATACTGAAACAGAACAAGGCATATGGCTTATCAGCTTTGTTTTTTTTTTCTCCCCTCAAAGGAAAAAGTGGGTATAAATTCAAATTACGTCTGAATCCCACATTAGCTCTAGCTCAGTTACTCAATATATTCTGTATTTATGAACAATAAATATGAAAAGTCATTCAAACAGAGTGTGATTTAGCTACTGTTATCTTCAGCTGCCTGACAGAGCAGAATAATGGCCTGGTTCTGTCTGCTGACTATAAATAAACTGGAAAGTAAAAGGTCAGATTTTCACACCTTTAGCCAGTCTGAGTAATACTTTACTTTATGAGCAGTTCCAGAGCAAATCAGTGTCCCAGCTGGAATTAAGTCTTTGCTCAGACAATCTCTGCAATTGAGCATCTTCACCTTGTGATCAGAGGTTATGCTATCTGCTCAGCTGGTATAGAACTGTTCCTTACATTTGGGGTCTTCCCAAAAATCAAAGTATCACAGGTTAGAAGGTATTGCCAACTCTGAGTATTCAAAATAATTACTCAGGTCCCTAAAAATCATGAGATTTGCTTTAAAAATGAGATTAACAAAAATACATCTAGGAATATTTATATTTGTTTTCTGGTGTTGGAGCCTTTAGGGGTCACATTTTCATTTTTTCCTCTGAAACCCCGAGAGCTAGAATCTCCCTCTTTTAAAGTGAGAGCTGAGATACTCTTGTAATAGCATGGCTTCAGGAGCTGCAGCTTGTAGGAAAACACTAAATAGAGCTAGACCAGGGGTGAGCAAACTTTTTGGCTCGAGGGCCACATTGGGGTTGCAAAACTGTATGGAGGGCTGGGTAGAGAAGGCTGAGCCTCCCCAAACTGCCTGGCCTCGTCCCCTATCAGCCCCCTCCTACTTCCTGCCCCCCTGACTGCCCCCCTCAGAAACCCCGACCCATCCAATCCCTGCTGCTCCTTGTCCCTTGACTGCCCCCTCCTGGGACCCCCACCCGCTCCCTGTCCTCCTACTGCTCACTCCCTATCCAACCGCCCTCTGCTCCTTGTCCCCTGACCAGCCCCTCCTGGGACCCCCTGCCTCTAACCGTCCCCCCAGAATCCCATCCCATATCCAACCCCCCCACTCCCTACCACCTGACTGCCCCCCGACTGCCCCCCGACCCCTATCCACACCACTGCCCCTTGACAGCCCCCCTGGGACCCTACCCCCAACCCAACCACCCCCTGCTCCCTGTCCTCAGACTGTCCCAACCTCTATCCACACCCCCGCCCCCTGACATGCTCTCCCCCAGGACTCCCACACGCCTATCCAACCCCTCCTGTTCCCCATCCCCTGACCCCTAGGTTTCTAACTTAAGGATTCTTCAGAATTAAGGCTCGTTGTCTAATTTGGTCTTTACTTCCCCCATCTCATGTATTGCGCAACCCATTAAAAAATGATGTCCTTTTTCTGGATGATGTCAGTGTGCCTATGTAAAACATTATTGACACTCTTTAAATCTCTCTATTGCTTTATTGGAGGGAAAGGGGTTGAAAACTTGTTGAGGTGGTGGTAGACCTACATTCCTTGTTTCCAATACATATTTTTTTTAATGAAATTTAAATAAATTTTTTATCATTACTTAAAACTGAGAATCCATACAACTGTATTTGAAGTGCCTAATCATTCATGGGCATCAATAAATCCCACATATCCACATGCTCTATTCTCTCATGTTGTTATTTTGAGGTGCAATGGCAAGACAGAGTATACATCTCATGGACAATATAGAAGACAAATGAGGACAGAGTCCTGCACATTAAATGACCAGTCAGTGTAATCCAGAGGTTAGATCTGATATGTATTTCAAATTATAGTATTTCTGACCCTAATACTGAAAGTTATATTGTTTTTTATTTCAATGTCATGGCTATCTGGCTTATCTTGTGTTTGTAATGACACTGAAATTCTTGCTTCCCACATTATTTTTTTTTTCTTGAAGTAACAACTAAATTTTCTATCAGCTGTTTCCCCTCCCCTGTAATCACTCTGTTCAAATTACCATATGTACAAAATTCAGCTGTGAGATTTCTGACTGGCCCTGGGTCCTGGGAACATACCACCCTTGTTTTGATTTCTCTGAATTAGCTTCCTGGACAATTTCCTGTCAAACATCATGAGACTTGTCCTTGTGTATGCGAGTGATCTTCTCTTTTCACTGCACTTAAACTTTCTCTGCCTAGTTGTGCTGAAGCCTATTTATTGCGCCTTTATGTGGGTAAATGCAAACAAGCCTTCCTCTACTATGCATGTACCAGGTTCTTGGAACTGGACCCACGGACTACTCAGAAAGTAAACATAAAGGGGTGTGTGTCTTCTTTTTAAATTTTTTTTATTTTCTAACATAGCATTTTGTGGCATCGTAGAAGTTACTTTCATATTATTTATTAAGATCTCAGCTCTATGAACTTTTATACGTATAGATAACATAAAACCAAATTGTAGGAAGGAAGCATGGCCTAGTGGTTAAACCACAAGAGAGGGCTAATACTGACTCTGCCCTGATTTGATGTGTGACTGAAGACAAGTTAAAGATTTTCCAAAAGTGGAAATTAATTTTGAGTAAGTGTGTATGGTGTCAAGATTATTTGCGCCTGATTTTCAAAGTTACTGAACACTGCGGCTCTCATGGACATCAGGTCTCAGGTGGGACACTGAAAGCCAGCAGCTGCTTTTGCAATGTTTGACCACAGGAGTTTTGTGAGGCTTTATTCTAGAAACAGGCATGGACCAAAATTCTGAATCTGAAGATCTAGATCCACATTTCCCATTTGATGCCTACAGTGTCCAGATCCAAATTTTGCACCTCACAATGATCTCTAAATTTTATAAAGCTATTTTAAGTCACTGGATGGAAGGCTCTTACATAAGGGCCTAATCCAAAGCCCACTGAAATTTATGTGTGTGTTTCCACTCTTTTTCGGTGGGCTATGGATAAGGTTCCAAATCTGAAATATAGATTTATGCCAAGTTTTACTCCTGCATGTACAAGTGTAGATCTGTAGAAATGCCATCAATTTATACCAGTGCAATTCAGAGTTGTATTTGGCTCATTATTATATGTTCGGTTTCATGGACAGTGGTATTGATATCCTCACTATCCAGTTACTAATGCAATTAAAAATTCTGCTAGACCGTGGTTAAAAATATAAATTCAAATGGAAACAGTAACTGGTCACAAATTGCAACTAAAAATGGAAATAAGTATATTCTGCTTTTGAAATGTCTTAACTCAAGCTGGATAAAGTGGAAATAAGGGGCCTGATCCAAAGTCCATTGAATCAAAAGGAGACTCTAGCAGAATTTTAGAACACCAACCAACTAAACCTCACTTGCCTCAGCATCCCAACCACTTCCCTCCAACTTTCCAAATACAACAGAGATCACTGCTAGTCTGTTCAACCACTTAGTATTATCTGTTCCTTTATGCTTTGCTGCTTCATATCTTTTTCTAGAATTTGTTAAATCTGCTTGTTGTCCCATTGTAAGCCATTTGGGGCAGGCTGAACCTCTTATTGCAGTGGTCTCCAAACTTTTTACCTTGTGTTCCCCCCCGCCACTTACCCCTGTCTGCGTCGTCTTCCCCTTCCCCCGCCCCCCACCCCAGCCGGGGCTGGGAACAGGGCTGTGGCTCTGGGAGGGGGGAAGTAAACAGGGATAAGGGGGCTGAGGCTGGGGCAACAGCTTGATTGGTCAGGTTGAGTAGTATCTTACTACTGAAGCAATCTCAAAATTAGCATGACTAAGATAATACTCTTTTTGTGCAGAATATCAGGGCCATAGACAAGACTAGTACTATATGGTACAGGCCTGATATTGCAAACCCACTGCATGCACTTACTAAACACAGAATTAAGTGGAACTCTGCACTACAAATGTACATCGGTATTATAATGTTGCTCAGGAGTGTGAAAAATCCACACTCCTGAGCAATGTACTTTTGTCAACACCAGGTTAGGCTGGTATGAGGGCTTCTCCCATTGACATAATGATCACCTCTTGGGGAGGTGGATTAACTACATCCACAGGAGAAACTCTCCTGTTAGCATAGTAGTGTCACTGAAGTGCCACATCAGTGCAGCTGTACTGGTACAGCCCTGTACATGTAGACATGCTCTATCATAGCTGAAGTTAAACATGTGATTAAGTGGTTGTAGGATGACGGGCTAGGTATCTTTCTAACCTCTATGTTCCTATAATTCATTAACTAGGAATATTAAAAGCAACAGCAACGTTTATAAAGTCAAATGTGAGCAGGATTTACAAGAAGCAATTTTCCAGTGAACCACTTCTGTTACTATTCAGTACAAACACTGCCATTACTACAGTGTGTGAAATATCAGAGAGCTGGATGATGACTTAACACATGTGGAGCTAGTTAAACATCATCTCATAAAAATCCAAAGTGCTGCAATCTGGGGGCACTTGCAGTTTTGTAATAAGCTGGAGTTCCGTGTGAAATTCTACTTTGTGGTTTTAATCATTGCAGCTTCTCACAGAAATCAGTCTGTTAGCTCAGTACAACTCTCCCATATACCATGTGTTCTCCTGCATGCATTGGTGTAAGGCCAAAACTTTGAACTAAACCTTTCTGTGTTTTTATATTAAGATGTCCTTAACGGAATTAAACATATAATATTGAGTCTGGTCAAATGTCCGGCATCTACAGAGTATTCCGTACCCATAGGTATTGGATCTCAAAACTCTTGCTTATTCTCCTGTCACAGATATCTTAATGGATCATTCCTTGAGGTAAAAAATAAATAGATTTTTACATGGGAGTTGCATATGGATATTGAAAGGGAGCGCTACAACTAAAGTCGTTGTGTGGTGATTTTTTTTTTTTTTTAAAGCTTATCAGAGAAGCCAGCCCACTTTTACGGCTGCTACTTGGCTTGGTTGGTTAAAGGACAATGTGTCATTGCTATGAAGATAGCAACTACAACAACAAAATCTGTTTCTCTTTCATAAGGAACTCTTAGACACAGTTTCAGTATGCAGTAGGCAAAAATACCCAAATAATTTTATAGAGAGCTTCCAATGTACTCAGGTTTGTGCTGTAAACCTTATAGAGAAAAGATGGGTTAGGAAATTCCTTTTTATTGGACCACCTATTGGTGAGAGAGAAGTTTTTGAGCTTACACTGAGCTCTTCTTCAGGTCTGGGAAACTTTATGTTATTCCCACAGAAATACCCCATGAACAGATGTCCTTGCAATTCTCTCTGCTGAGAATCAGAGAGATTTTTATTCCCTGTGAAAGGGAAAGATAGTTATGTATTTGAAAAGTTAATTCAAGGAAGATTTATATTTTTTCTCTCTAGTTCCTGGTATTTTACTTTCCATTGGGTAGAAATGAGGGCTGTTGTACAGTAAGACATTGTCAAATGCAAAATCAGAACCTACTACCACACCCTTAATTCGTTTGTAAGTCACAATTTTCATATAGAAATGTATGATGTGTGAGCATGTTAAATGGGAATCGTGTTTTGCGGGTTCTATTTACATATAATCTAGATCTGATTGAATAGTCATGAAAGGGTTTGTTCAATCAATACTGATGTTTATTTTAATTTATGTCAGTATTGCATTATTTTAATGAACAAAATCTCTGAATAATTTGACAAATTTCATGACTTTTTCAAATAAAGTCAGAGTTATTTTTATTTGCCCAGTTTTTGTGCCAGACTTTGAAAACACGGCCTTATTATTATTATTATTATTATTATTAGTTACGTTTGTATTCAGTGCATGTTTTTTCTTTTGGCACAGTGTGGCTGTGTGTACCACCTGCTGTGTGACTATATTTCAAGGATGAGAACCCTCCATATTTAGTCTATTGATTGTTGTTTTTGTCTGTGATAAATCCAAGTTATTTTTGTAAAAAGAAATAGTCTCACTGCAAGAGGATCACACTCTGCCGCATCAGAAGTGGGATCTAATCAGGAGCACACATTTAAACACATACTGAACTATAATTGCAAAGGGAATACACTGAACATACTCAGAGACTCTAGCACTGTCTAGCACTTTGGCTGAGTTTTAAATTGGCTGATGTAAGGGTGTAATGAGTCATCTGTGAAGCTGAATTACAGTAAAGCATCCCTTGTGACATATGCTGCAGCTGAATAGGTTGGCCTATAGCAAAATCAAGCTCTATGACCTATTGTGTGGAATGAAAAGCAAGAGACACTCTTTTTTCTTCAGCTAGCCTTAAGGAACAATGACTATATAAATCTGACTGTCTTGTTACCTTTCGTTTTCTATTAACAAAATGGTATATGTGGATTTAGTCGCTGAACTGACAGCCCTTGAGTCTGAAGAATGAAATCCTCTATATATCCAAAGCAGATATAGCCAAGGCAACAGCAATGACATTTTCTTGCACTGCTCTAAGTATATGTGTGTGTTCTGAAATGGAGGGACAACCTTTAGTAGAAAGAGGGCTAGTTCAGCCTCCCTGCTCTTTAACTGTTTGATCCTATGCCATTGTTGTCAAATGCGGTTGGACTGGGCCTGCAAGCTTTGCCCAGTCTGCTGAAACTTCCAACAATTAGTGCCAATTCTGAGTTCTTCAGCGTGTTTCTTAACTAATGACCAAACTCTGCTCTTGGAGGCAAGTTTCCAGTGAGGTCAGTTTGAGGGGAGAACTTGCATCCAATGGCCCTAACAGCTTTTTACGTATCTTATCTGAGAATGCTGTAGTGCTCTGACAATGTGTGCACTGATGGGGCAAAAATATTTTTGCAGTTAAATCAAAGTTCAACAGCTTCTTTTATAATAGCAGGTATAAGGCTGACTGATTAGCCTTCCATTCTGTGACAAGAAAAGGGGCTTAGAAAAGCTGGGTTGCTACTGACATACAGTAAGCAGAAAAAGTCTTGTAGTGTCTAGCTGCATCTACATTAACAAGCTTCATAGCTACAGTTCACAGTGCAGCTCCAATGTTAGTAAAGGGAAAAGCTGTAGTGTAGACAGAGCTCATGTGTTACTACTTAAATCAACTCAGACAACCTTAATCTGCTATATGGTGGAAAAAGCATGTGAGACCTATCTACACTATAGAGCTTTCTCCACTTCTACCTTTGATAGAGGGTGAAATTATAGCTACAAAGTGTGCAAGTGTAGATGAGGCCATTAATAAACATGACTAATCCCATCAGACTCTGATACCGCCACTGCTGCTTGACTAGTGAGAAATCTTTGAAGTTGACAGTTTTTTCTTTGCTGCTGCCAACATAAAAATACTAAAAACAAACATCAGTAGCAAGATCTGTGTATTCAGTAAAATAAAAAATGAGCAAATGTGGTAAGAGCTAATATTCCATCTGGTGTTGGGGGCGGGGGGAGGGATTTAATCTTGTGGTTAATGTCAACTCCAAAAGTAATTCTCATGTTTTGTTTTTACTAGATGTTGTAGTACAAAGAGAGTGTATGGCACATGAAGACATAATCCCAGATGAAAAAGGTAAACAATTCTCAAACAGTTATTGACATTGGACCTCAATTTGGAGGTCAGTGAGTTTTTTGCCTTAAGAAAAACTCCACAAGTTTGGGCTAATTCAAACTGAATCCAGCCCATATCTTTGCCCCTCCTTTAAAATGAAGAGGGTTTTTGTCTATTTCTTTTGTTCTGTCCTTTCCCATCCCCCACTCCCAATATACTTCCATCTCTTTACTTCCTGGATATAGATGGGTCCAGAATTGAAAGCGCTGAAATAGTCTGAGAGGCTGATCTCATATTTCCAGCCACCTGAGCAAAAACTGGAAGTTATAACAATAATTTACTCTCCTCTTGTACTTACTGTCAGATGATGTGATAGTGATTAACAAGCATTAATGAATTAAGAGGCAGGATGGCCTTGTGGTTTAAGCACTAGATTGTGACTCAGTTGAGTTGAGTTCTCTTCCTGACTCTGCTACAGATTTTCTGTGTGACTGTGGGCAAATCAGTTCATCACTTTCTGTGTCCCCTCTGGTGAATGGGGATAATATTTCTGTACCTCACAGGGACATTTTGAGGACAAATTCATTAATGTGCACAAAGTGCTCAAAGTGTGGTAAGGAAGGCTGTATACATACCTAGACTGGATAGCTAAATTATAAGTATTACCGCACTTCGTAAGTGTGGAAACAGATGCCTAGAGAGGGTAAGTGACTTGCTCAATGTCACACAGCAAGTTTATGGCAGTGCTGGAAATACATCCCTGGTGTCTGACTCTTAGTCTCATGCTGTAACTGCTGGATCATGTTTCTCCTGCTGGAGTGCTTGTGAAAGAGCCTGTTTTCTGGAGGCTCAAGCCTGATTTTGTGTAGCAAACTGACTCAGATAAACATCAGGAACGTCAAGGTTCTTTACCAAACCAAGCCTTTAAACATTCTGGGTTTTGTCCATCACTACTGAAAGTGTTCCTTGCTGAATTGCAACAGCAAGTCTCTTCCCCTGGTGACGGGTTATTCATCATAGGAAACCATGTCCCTGCTGCCTAGACATTTTTGCAGCTTTAATGATATTGTGCTTCTTTTGAAGGGGAGGCGGGGTGTCATAAACAGATAGCTAAGGGTTAATGTTTCTTTTACCTGTAAAGGGTTAACAAAGGGAACCAAACACCTGACAAGAGGACCAATCAGGAAACCGGATTTTTCAAAGCTTAAGGGAGGGAATTTGTGGGTGTTTCTTGGTCTTGGGTCTTTGTCTGTTCTGTGCTCTCTCAGCTATGAGAGGGTCTATTTCCAGTCCTTCTAATCTTCTGTTTCCCAGTTGTAAGTACAAAGTTAGCAAAAGTATAGTCTTTTAAATTGTTTTGCTGTATTTGCATCTGTGTATCTGGCTGGTGGAGTCTTTATGTGTATTTGGCTATAAGTACTTTAAATTGTATTGGTTTTGGATAAGGCTGTTTATCCCTTTTCTATTGTTTATTCATTTTCTATAAGTTGAAAACCCTGTATCTTACCATCTAGATTACAGAGAACTCTTATTCTATTCTTTTTTTTTTTTTTATTAAAAGTTTTGCTTTTTAAGACCTGTTGATTTTTTTTTTCTAGTTGACCCACCAGGAAATTGGTGGGAGAAAGGAAAGACAGGGGGGAGGGGGAAACTGCTCTCTGTGTTTAACTCTCCTAGTGTCCCAGGGCGGGAAGAAGCTAAGGGGGAAGAGAGATAGAATCTTTTCTGTTTCCTTGTCTTTGGGTTTGTCTCTTTGTGGAAGAGAGGAGACATGCTTCTTGGTATTGTGATGTAAAGAGGTTGCATCAGTAACTCTCAGGTTAGCCCAGAGAGGAAATTCTGGGTGGGAGAGAGGTGGGGGGAATGGTTTATTTCCCTTTGTGGTAAGACTCAGGGCTTCTGAGTCTTGGGGTCCCCCAGAGAAGGTTTTGGGAGACCAAAGAGGGAGCCAAGCCCTGGAAATCACTTGGCTGGTGGCAGCGATATCAGATCTAAGCTGGTAATTAAGCTTAGAGGGTTCATGCTAGCTTCTCAGTTTATGAACGCTAAGGTTCAAATCTGAGTAGGAAGCTATGACACGGGGAAATAGTCCAAGGCAAAGTTGATCATATTCTCATACTTTAACAATACTATTTTTATAAAATGGGGGCTGGATTTGAAATGTACTTAAAGTATATTGAGGCTATTGGAATGGACACTGTTATAGGAACTCATCAGTCAAGAGTGGTTTTAATTTACTGTAAGGACATCAGCCTGTGATACGCCTGTTCATTTTATTTTCCTTTTTCTTTTTTTCTTTTTGTTTTAATAAACTTTCACAAAAACTTTAGTTGAAACAGAATGTTCCTGGTAGGTCCAAGACTGTAATTCATAGTAAATAAAACAATGGGTTATTGTTCTGGTGTACTAAATGAGCAGAAAACATGTAAGGGAATGCTAAATGTGGTTCTGAGAACTGGAACATAAAATTTGTATGACCTCATGACTGATAGGTCTCTATTCCTAGTAGGATTGTGTGTCTGACTGAGAAGCCATGATAGCTCCTCTAAGGTTTGGCCAGAAGCCCAGGAGCAAAACCAAAACTTTGTTACATATTGTGTTCATTCAGAGATCATCAAAACTTTAATATTAAGATGAGAACATCAGCAGCAAATAGGTGTGCAGCTAGAGAATTCATAGTTCTGCTTTATCATATACCTATCTACAGGACCGGTGCTAGGGCTTTTAACGCCCTAAATGCACAGCAATTTCGCCGCCCCGCAGCCTGGTGCTGTGGTTCTGGTGGAGCTGCTGCAGTGGTGCCTGCGGGAGGTCCACCGGAGCCGCGGGAGCAGCTGACCCTCCGCAGGCATGACTGCGGCAGCTCCACCGGAGCCGCCTGCTGCCCCCTCCAGCAAAATGCAGCCCACCAATAATCCTGGAGCCCTAGGCGATTGCCTAGGCTGCCTAAATGGAAGCGCCGGCCCTGCCTATCTAAATAAAAATGATGAACTATTCCTTTTTTCTCTGGGGGCCAAGTCTTCATTGTAGTAAGTTTAGTTGAAAATTTTTGAATGGATCAGGAAATGCAGTTTTGTTGAAATTGAAACGTTTCTCAAGAATGTATGGATCTGAACTACATTTTCAATGGAAAAAAGTCTAATTGTTTTGAATGATTTCATTTTGAAAATGTTCAAACACTTCATTTGAATGTTGAAACTCTTTAAAATAAAAGTCAAAGTATTAACTTGAATACGTCTCATATTATTGTGAGGTGGATGTAACAGAGCAGTTAGTGCATTTGGGAGCACCTGAAGGGTGGTCCAGGCTCAACGGAAGATTAAGTTTATCTGGGGGAGAAGATGGGTTGTGAGGATGAAGGGAGCAAGCCCAGATGAGAAGGAAATGGTACAAAGGGGCAAAGGAAGAACTCCACAGTCCCTCTCTAGTTCTTAGAGTGGAGGAAAAGCCTATATGGAGGCAGACATATGGTAAAACTAGGGGAAAGAACCTGAAGGAAGGCCAAGATAGAAGAAGTCCAGGGAGGCAGTAAGGAGTCTGAAGGAGCAGACCATAGCTGCTTGCCACAGTGTCCCTGGACTGGAATCCAGAGGAAAGGAAGGCTTAGATTTTCTTATTGGTCTACCAGGAGAGGTGGAGTGGAAACACCTTGGCACAAGGACAATTACTGAGTTTGGAGCCTGGTCTCCTGTGAGAAAGCGCTGGGTTCCCACAAGAGCAGGAGGACAACCCTGCAGATCCTGGGAAAGGGTAAAATTATGTTTATTTTATTTGGCCTTTGTTCACCCTGAAGGGTAGGAGTAGGGAACTAAATGTAACCTAGCTACAGGGCCAAATCACAAAAAGGAGCAGACCACCACAAAGCTGCACTGACTGTTAGCAGGGGGGTGCCAGAGGAGGAGAGATGGCTATGCCACCCCCAGGGAGGAGGTGTCTGTGTGTGTATGTGTGCCAGTGGTGAGTCTACTTCTCTACAGTGATAGAGATAGTGTCAAAACAATAAAATATTAACTATTAAAATGTTTCAGAATTTTTGTTCCACAGGAAACTTCAAAACTTGGCTTTTTGTTCCAATTTGGTACACGTGGGTACTGCCCCCAGGCGGCTCCTCCTCTCCCCACCCCCAAAATTGGAATTTCTCATATTGCTGGTCAGAAACCAGAATCTCTGTTCCAGCTGTTGTATCCAGGCTGAGCAACTGGGATGGGCAGATTCACAGGAGGCTAGAATTAGAGCAATCCACCCACCTACACAATCTGCTGTGTAGCTGCACCACGGAAGTCACTTCTGTCCAATGACTCTGTGCTCTTGTACACCTTCCAAGAAGTGTTGAGATGGACAACTGGACACTCCACCCGGTTGCCTCCACCCACCCACCTTTGTGCAAAATGCAGGCATGCCACATACCAAGCCTTCCAAACCCAGCCCCAGTTGCAGCAAGTCTCATCTGGTTCTGCTAACACTAGAGATCCTCTGGAGGCAGGAGTCAGCATTTTTCCCCTTTAAATCATAAAAGTTAGAATTAAACCAACAGGCAACAACTAAGATGTCTGTGTGTCAGCTTAGTTAGCATGAGACCTGACATTTGTGAGTGCAGCAAGACTTAGAATGATCCTTCTCCAAGCCTACCCACACCCCATCCAAAGACTTTTTTTATCACAGTGTTGTATGGAGCCTGTTCCCTGTGGGGAACATGAGCTATTACTTTCTCAAAGACAGTTGGAATTTAAGGGCTTCAAAAATGTGCTGGCCATGTACGAAGATCCATTTTGTAAAATGCCTCTTATTTCTATTTTCAGCGGTCAGCACTGTCCTGCATAGACTGTTGAGAAAACACACCTTGACAAATCCCACAGCCTGAATGCTTATTTAACCCTTTAGTTCAATGAGCTACCTCAATAGCCCGTTGTGAACTACTCAATGATCAAAAGGTTTTCCTACTCTCAGAGGACTGGAAATGCTTTGCTTGCACAGACCCAGCTCTCAGTTAGTTCTGAGCAAAATTTTTCATCAAACTTTTTCAGCAAAAATGTAGATTTGACAACACGAAAAATATTTCATGAATTTGTGTAGGTTTTGCTGAATTGTTCACATTGGAGAAAACAAACTTTTTTTTTAGCATTCCAGAAAGAGAACATTCAGATTTGTTTTTCAGTTCAAAATCACTTTTCATGTAGAAATTTCCTTCAATTTTATTAAAAAGCAATAAACTCCAAAATGGTTGACACTGAAACAAAATACCTCATTTTTGTGTTAAATAAAACATTTTGTTTGATCCAGAATACTTTTTCTGACTCCAGTTAGCCAAACACTTAATTCTGGGTTTGATACAACTTGTTTTTATCATTTTTTGTTTTTTCAGAATTGCCACTGAGCTGAAAAATCTGTTACTCAGATAGCGCCTCTGCCAGCTGGCTCTGTAGCTTTTCCCATACTTATCTCACATCACCTTCTAGGCCTGCCTCTTCAGAGTCCCCACTCTGTGCAATGCAACTTCAGCTATCTGTGCTCGTCTGGCACAACTACAGCTCTGGTCTTCACAACCACAGCTGCTCAGTGCAAGCTGCCTAGGTGGCCAGCCCTTCTTCCGGGTTATCCTGTTATCTACCCTGCTTGTCTTGCTCCCTGCACAGTCTGTTCCTCCCAGCTTGCCATCCTAACTCCCTCCTGCTCCTACTTCTCCTTTAGCTGCAACTTTTTATCTGCCATCCCTTCAACTCCTGAAAAATATTCAGTAAAGAAGGGTTAAAATAAACCTTCTCCTCCCTCACCTGCCATCTGTTTAGAGTTATAGCTGAAGCAGAAGGGATTATTTTTTTACAAATGGGTTTGTGGCAAGTACAAAACTGCTTTGCACTACAGACTCATTATCACTCATTTAATCTTTCCTTTTTTTGTTTTTACTATTCAAACCATCTATGCCTCTGGTTTTATCAATTTATTTTACTTCACTATGCTTTTTTCCAGATTGTTCCCTTCCCTCTTTCACTGGATAAAGTGTCTAAAAACCCCATTGGTTTGGACATGGTGCACTTTATCGAATACCAACTTCAGTTTGGAGATGAATGGGTGTTGAGGGCAAATGTTTAACCCAGGTGCAGCCTAAGGCTGGATAAAGGTTTTTAAAAATATTAATATAATGAATTTATGGTTTTGAAATGTTAAAACTTGGCACTAAAGCAACTTTAAAATAAGGCCTAGATTATCCCTGGCACTTGCATGACTCGTTAGGGAGGGAGGAAGAATATGAAAAGAGCTTTCCCTATCTTGAAGATCCTGTGATCTCTCCGCACCCCTCTTTCAGAGGTTTGCACAGAGCAGAGGGGCAGAGGAGTTGGGTCCAAGGACCTTCCCTGGCCTGTGGAGCTGGCTGGGCATATCAGGGAGAGCAGAGCATGCCTCCTGTGAGATAATCTGTTCCCAAACTCCAGCTGTGCAACAGAGCTCCACACTATATCAAATGCAGATCCCATTTTATAATCTGGCCCTAAATCAAGCTCTGTCCACTAAATCCCCCTAAACTTGCAATAAGGACTGACTCTTTGGCTGGCGGAGTAGCTTGTTGTTTGTGTTCAGCAGCAACACAAGATCAGCTTTCTATTGCTGAGCTCTGCAGAAGGATGTGATCCAGGACAATGCCAGTATTTTGGAATGGGCTGGTAAAGCTATTCTTCAGGCTTCCCATCAAACTTAACTAACTTCTGCCCAACTGTACGCCACTACACACAGGACCAGGCTTAGGAAAAGGTCAGTAAGACAATTCCTTGGGTCCCTCATAAAATTAACTGAAGTTTATATAAAAGTTAAGGCATCTTCAGAGTGCCACCTATCTCCTCTGTGTCAGAAGTGTCTACTGCTCTTTGGGTCTGTGAATAACTGCCAATAGTTGCACTCTTATTTTCAAGGGATAATTCACCAAATCAACAAGGTTTCTAGAACTGTTAAGATTTTATTCCCCCTCAGGATTTTATGGCCATTCTGGTGCACCTAGCACAATGTTGGTAATACAGAACAGTAACAATGAACAACGGAACGGTGTATCTTAACCACAGAATCCAGAGTAGCCAGAAATATTTACATAATTACTGGTCAAAATTGCCATACATGCTGGGACTCTTTTTCTGGTCTTTTCTCCATGGGAAGTTAAGGTTGAAAATGTGATTGTCCCATCTTTGGGGAGCTGGTTAATTCTCCTTTTCTCTCAGTTTAATGAAGTATTACTGCTGCTGCAATTATCTTAAAGCATTTCTCCACATGCTGTTTGGTTTTGAACTACTGTTCCTTAGGCTTCCCATTTTTATTCCCTTTGGCTTTTAAGTGTATCTGGCAATCAGCTGGCCAATATGTTTAGTATGAACTTGCTTTAATATAAATCAAAATTCCAGACTGAGTCAGAACTGAGACTAGAACTTATTTCAACTGCAAGCTAAAAGTCTAATAGATCATTGAATCCTCAACCTTTCCAGACTACTGTACCCCTTTCAGGAGTTAAATTTGTCTTGCATACTCCAAGTTTCACCTTACTTAAAAACTATTTGCTTACAAAATCAGACAGAAAAAGACAAATGTGTCACAGCACACTATTACTGAAAATTACTTATTTTTTCATTTTGTCTGTATGAAATTTTAGTTTGCATTGACTTTGCTAGTGATTTTATGTAGCTTGTTGTAAAACTAGGCAAATATCTAAATGAGTTGATGTACCCCCAGGGATACATGTCTCCCTGGTTGAGAACCACTGCTATAGACTCATAGAATATCAGAGTTGGAAGGGACCTCAGGAGGTCATTTGGTCCAACCCCCTGCTCAAAGTAGGACTAATCCCCAGACAGATTTTTGCCCCAATACCTAAATGGCCCACTCAAGGATTGAGCTCACAACCTTAGGTTTAGCAGGCCAATGCTCAAACCACTGAGCTGTCCCTCCCCAGGGCTCGTGCAACAATTTAAGCAAACTAGGCAGCCTAACGAGGGGGGGGGGGCGCACAGCAGAACCGCTCCCCGCCCCAGCTCACCTCTGCTCTGCCTCCTCCGCGGAGCACATAGCCCAGCTCTATGTCTCCTCCAATCAGCACCACAAGCCTGGGTGGGGAGGAGAATTAGAGCAGCGTCGGCGTGCTCAGTGGAGGAGGCAGAGCTAAGGTGACCTGGGGCTGGCTACTCAGGCAGGGTTAGTTTCTGCAGGAGGTCTCCCCAGGCAGGGTTAGCTGCCGGGGGAAGGGGGGAAATCTCCCCAGGCAGAGTTAGCTGCCGGAGGTTGGGGGAAGTCTCCCCAGGCAGAGTTAGCTGCTGGGGGTGGGGGGAAGTCTCCCCAAGCAGAGTTAGCTGCCGGGGGAGGGGAGGGAAGAGGGGAAGTCTCCCCAGGCAGGGTTAGCTGCTGGGGGAAGAGGGGAAGTCTCCCCAGGGAGGGTTAGCTGCCGGGGGAAGGGGGGAAGTCTCCCCAGGCAGGGTTAATTGCCATGGGGGAATGGGGGGGCAGAGGGGTTAGCTGTCTCAGTGGGGGGGGATAGATGCAGTGGGGGGGCTCCCTGGGTGGGAGGCTGAGTTAGCTGCCTTGGGGGGCGGGGTTAGCTGGGGGGTGCAAGGTGGAAGTTTCGCCTAGGGCGCAAAACTTCTTTACACCGGCCCTGTCCCTCCTTGTAGATAACATTCATCTGGTTTGAAATCTACATCCAATGATATAGCCCAGCATTGCTGATGCTACTGCTGTTCAGTGCTTGCTGAATGTTTTGTTGCTGGTTCCGTGTGTGTGTGTGTGTGTGTGTGGTTTGTTTTGATTAAGTTCATGGTGAAAAAACTATATTCTCCCCCAGCAGTGATACAAGACAGTAAGAACATGATTTATATCTAGCGCAATTGTCTTGAAAGGCAGGTGGCCTAGTGATCTAGAGCTTTGTCAAATGTGCATGTGCATTGTTTGTGAAAATATGTTTATGCCATCAAATATATCATCCCTAAAGATAAAATTTTGGAAATAAGAATCAAGATGATCTCTCCTTGCTGTGTCTTCTAGTACTTCTCTTGGTGCTTGAGATTCTGCAGGAGTTAGAAAGTGATCATCTTGAAAAGTAACAGACTTCATTGGCAATGGGAATTAAGTCAATCATGAAATAAAGTGCTGACACATTTACCTGGCCTGATCTCATTAAGAATAATCCTTATTCAGGTTCCATCAGTTCATAGCTCAGTTTGCACAGTGTGTTCTAAATGGGTGATAGTGAGTACTGTCTTTAGTGCTCTGCATGGACTGGCATCCCAGCATGCATGATAGATACCTCTGAAATAACTCATTGTTGCCTCAAACTATCAATAACAACTTGACAGAGCTGTAATCTTTTGGAACCTAAGTAGTAAAATTTGACTAGAGATTTCAAAATAAACTCAAACTTTGAAGTAAATCTTTTCTGGGATCCAGAAAAACAAGATCTAGCAAAAAGAGCTGTAATTTGTGGTTGGTGTCTCCTAGTCCCATGAGGAATAGTCTATCTAATCTTAGACTTCACTCCAGCTGAGCTACTACTGTTCCCTATGACACTATCCAAAGTCAGGTCACCTTGTTTTGACATTTTTTTTCCACCTTGATTTCCCACAACTATGGATGCTATTTTTATTCCTCAGCTATCCTAGCTTCCAAGACTGCTAGGTCATGTAACTCTTCTGCTAGGTGCTAATGGCAGCAACAAGGGCTGAAAGCAATGAGTCTAGTGGTCCTTTTCTAAAATAAATAAAATTATGGCTTAAGCCCCCTATCCACAGCTGTACTTCTGCTTCTACCTTTGGACAATTAAAAGTACCCTCCTTCATTAGCTCAGCAAGTGTGCTTGAGTCCTTGAGAATAGGGAACTACACATACCTTTAGTTTTCTCCAAATAAGACAAAAGAAAAATCAGATTTATTTTGCACATTGACTGGGTTTTGCTCACTTATTGTGTCAGAAGTATGGCCAACCCCATAGTCTGAAGTATAATTGGCTTGTTGAACTGCTGAAGTCTTGTTCAAGGCAGTTCCCACCCATTTAAAACTCTACTCACTGGTCCCATTAAAATCTGGCGCTTTTCTCTGCCTGTCTGTCCCTGTCCAGAGAAGTTGGCACCATCATGTTTGTGATACAGAGGCCCATTGGTGTCAACTGGCAGATAGTTCACTCCTCTGTGTCAGCAACTCGTATCAGCCCTGAAAAACTCACTATCCTCAACATGTTGCTTTCATGGTATTTATCCAAAATGTGTCTTGTAAGATATCTAATAAAAGATTGTGTCATACTGATTCTCAAAATTGTTGCGAGATGTAGGTGCCACTCCATGTAAAGAGGGATGTGTGTGTGTGTGTGTATGTGTATGTATAGATATATATACTGGAAATATGTTCTTAAAAAGTCTGTATTAAGGCAGAGTTGACAAACCAGTTTCTTCCAGACTGGAGATAAGATGTGTGTATCTTTCTTTGACGTGAATTAAGTCAACACCATGGAAGCTCCATTTGTACATGAAGTTTACAGGAAAAACAGGTTGACCTGAGGGGTAGGGGATGTGAAACCAACAGAGGGGAGCATACCAGAGAATAAGCAATGGGGAAGACGAGTCTTAACTGGGAGTGCCCCAATCAAAATGGGCATTTCAAAGGTTTACTAGATGGAAGGAAAAAGTACGAACCCCTTTTCTTATCCTTCACTGAGGAAGCAAAAAGGACAGTGCTTTCTGTATTCATGAAAGTTGGATTCTGGTCATGTGGCTAGTGATGCTGGGAGCTTGTTTTAGGTGCGAAATTGCTTTAGACAAGGATTTTAGCCTGTTAGAGTCAAGTTTAGACTCTAACAATTGTGTGAGATCTCTTGTTTTACATGTAACCTGTGATTATCTTTGCACACTCCCTCTCTCTTTTTAATCTGAACTTTTGTTAAACTTGTATCTGTTTTCACTATAAACAGATTATAGGGATGTGCCATTCCATTGGAATGAATACTCCGCGGAATGAAACATGCTTGTGTATGTTGTATGCCCTTGGGAATAGTGAACCTATTAATTACTGTGAGTGCCCAGTGATGGGCTGGATATTGCAGCGGGGAGGCTGGCAGAGGGGCTCTGGGGATGATGTGTAGCTGTCACTAGCCTCCACAGAGAGGGCGAGTTCTGTAGAGACCTGGAAATCTGTGCTCGTCTGTGGCCACAAGCTGTTGGTTTCAGGGAGCTGAGCTACAGTAGGCAGCAGCGAAAAAGTGCTTCATGGTAAGTGTAGTTCTCCCATGGGGGCAGGGAGGGGGCATCTACTTCTACTTCAGGTAGCAGCACATTCTACTCAGACGTGCTGCTACCTGACACAGTTTTGTGACATCCACTCTACTGCCACTGGTCTGCACAGGGCCTGTTATAAATTCGACTCTGCTTTGCTACCTCTGGTCTGACTGTGCCCTTGCTTTGACGTCTACTGGTCTGGCTCTGTTGCAAAGGCTGCTCTTTGCTGTGGCCACCAGTTCAGCTTAGTCCAGTCCTGCAGAACCATTCCAGGTGAGGAAATCTGAACAACACAGGGCCCTTGGACAGAGTCCGTGATCCCTGGGACAGAGTTCCTGTTCTCTGTAACAGAGCCCTCTGCCCTCCCTTGTGGAACTTCAGTCCTGTTCCTAAACCACAGTCTACTACCTGGTTGGATGACTCACTCATTCCAGGGCCTACCTTGCACACTTCCTATGCCTGTTCAGGAGTATAGTTACTAGTGTCACTTATACACAGAATGTACACAAATTCCAGCTAAAGCAACAACACACTGTATGAACTATGCATCAGCAACATTATAATGAATGTAAATGAGGCTAACCAGAGCTGGCTTTTCCCCTAGAGAGGCAGTTGAGAGTTCCAAGTCTCTAAGCCTAATATCTAGGGCTGACATCACGAAACACTTTCCAGTCCTCTACAAATTTAATGTAATCTGATTCTTGCTCAAGTAACTAAGCACGATAGCAAACTCCCCGAAGACTTCTGTCAGCCCCTGATCTCACTTTTTGTCAACGCTGAACTAGAAGAAGTATTGGTTCAAAGAATACAACAGACTTTAGTGACACTATTCATGTGCTTAAAGTTTAGGCACCCTGCTGAATCAGGACCAGACAGCAGGTAATTTGAGGGTAAAGATTTTGCAATAACAAATCGCTAACAATAACTAAGACATTAAAAAATTTTTTTTTGCCACCTTTGTTCTCACCCTACTCTATTATCATGCTTCCCCATGTACCTTCATCTCATATTTCCCTCCCGCTTATCCTCTGCAGACTAGCCCAGGGTTGAGCTTTGCATGCTGGCAAGTCATGAACTAACACAACAGAATCCTTATTTCCAAGACTGTATTGTACATTCAGAAAAGGTGAATCATTGCTTCCTGCACTTGCATCAGCATGTTATTTGCCAAATGTTTCCCTTTGTTATCAACTGATTTTCTAAGCAGCGTTTGAGTTGGGCAGTAAATTGGGTAATCATCTGTAAAGCACACGTGAAACCACAAAGGAGGTCACTTGTCACAAGTAAAAAAGATACAAAGGATGAAGCATTTCTCTCTGACAAATGGCTAATTGGGATAGGGCAGGTCAGTTCTCTTTCTGTAGCGCGTGGCATGCATACAGAGCCACAGAGCCATGAACAACTTCATCCTATTTTTTTATTCCTATTGGTTAATCCTTTGTTTTTTTTAATTGGGTTCCTACCATTTTTTTGGAACTGTTGCCCCCAAACACTTGCTGGATTAATTGAACTGCTGAAGTGTGTTTTTTTTTTTTCATAATATTTTTTCTAAGCAACATTTTCCCCTGTGCTTTTTTTTTTTTTATAAATTTTTTTAAAAACCTTCTAACTTGTGTCTTTTGGCAGGACTTGAAGTGTGAATTGTGATGCTCATCACTAACAGAAATTCCCTGGATTGTCCTCGACAAAAACAACAGCTGATTTTTAACAGAGAAAAACAAGAGCCTATTACTGAAATATGATAGATTATGATAGATGTCCTGCTCCCAACTACAGTCGATGGCAAATGTCCTCCAGTGGGAGTGGATTCAGGCTCTGTATATGTTAGGAGGTTAAGAAAGTCTGATGACAGTCTGGTCTCTGCCCTGTATCTCTTTCAATAATCTTACCAGGTAACTGGATTTTGATTACTCCCACCCACTTTCATTTTAAAGTTGACCAGACATAAGGTGACATTCCTACAAACTCTAGGTAATGAGTGCCTAAACCATATTCCACCAAATAGGAGCCCACTCCTTCAATACACTGAGGTTGATGGGAGCTCCAGAACTAGTTATCTCCCAAGCATTGTTCAACACCTGAGTGAGGTGTCAGTAAAGAACCTGTTTTAGCATTGAAAAAGTCATCTTCAATAATAGCACTAGAATCAATATATTTGACACTTTTTCTGTGGATTTTCTGTATGAATTCTTGGCCTTTTCAAATTCAGATTGGATTGGCAAAATAAAAAAATAATTAGCATATGTTGGCTTCTTCCTGGCCTGTATGAAATGAGTTGGTGGTCTCAGTCAAATTCCGAAATGGACACAATAGCACAGACTCTCTACCACAAATGACAAAAAACAGCACAGGTGTCAAAGACTACTATTATATTTTTTGTCTGCTCTTGTTCAAGTTATTTAAATTGATACTTGCTCACCTAATTTTTGGTGCATATCTGAAATGAGGTCAGAGAAGAACATGAAAAGTGCACACTTCTGGTTGGTGTAATCTCTCTTCCAAAATACTCTTTTTATAATTTCATTTATTTTCACTTTTTTCACTGCATATTGTTGCTTTGATATATTTTAAACAACCAACTTTTCATAAAAAAAGTTGTCTGTTCAAGAAATGCTTGCAAAAATTTTTACCCGTTACCAGTTTGTTTAATGTAATAATGTGGAAAACCATTTCTATTATTGCACATAGAGGATGAAGTGACATTCAGGGCTTTGTTCTACTAGCTGCTGTACAGACAGAGTTAGACACAGTTCTTGTCTGGAAGAGCAATCCAAAGACTACTTACTGTATGTACATAAATGTTTGTGTGGATGCTCATTTGCAGGATTAGCCCACAGGCTATTGAGGAAAAAATCCACCTTCTCTGAATTCACACTTTAATGCAAAACAAACCATTAATAATCAATCTGTTTGTGGGTATTGAGAGACTGCAGACCCCTATAACAACATTATTCACTTCTCTTTTCTTTTTTATCTTTATGTACCTATCCCAATTACAGTACTGTTTTTTTGCACAACTTCTGAACACCATCAGGGTCTGGTGGATGACAAAATACATATTGCAGAGGATATGTGTGCAGCTTTTAAAGATCCAAGGGGAAACAAATGTGTACATGTAAATATATGTGCATAAAATAGACACTGAGTGCAAATGCTGTCCATTGTATGCTACATCTAAATGACTCCTAATTATTTTAGGCAATGTTGCATGATTTGATTGTAATGCTTCCTTTATAGCACAACGTTTTCCTATTGAAACAGACTCATACTAGTATTCATGCAAACTTACTTTCCTTCACATGGCATTGAGGGGAAATTATGTTAAGAGAAATATATTCATTTCAGGAAAACTTTAAAGATGAATTTTATTTAACTAATGTTTGGTTCTCTGATCCATTTTTTCTTTTTTTTCCTTCAAGCATTCTGAAGGATTTATATTTAAGGTAAAAAGGCTGTTCAAGTCATGTTAGGTAGCTTGAATCTATGTGAGATCTATTTTTTTTTTAAAAAAAGCCACAGTATTTCAGAATAATAGTTCACCCTCTCAGAGCATGGTTGTAGGTCTTGTTGCCCAATGACGTTATAGTGGTGTGAAAGGGGGCTCACTGATGAGAGTATTGAACCCAAAACCCTTGTGCAGATGCATAAATTAGTTTGACAGTGGCAAAAATATTTTCCTTTTCCCTTACCATCCATACATCTTGTATGAAACTTATTTTATTAAATGTATAAATGCTATGCATCCACTTTCTGAACCGACCTTGAAAGAATTTGTGGCAGCCCACCCTTCATCAATCAGATCTCAAGTCCCAAGACACATGCCTGAAAGAAAACTATATGCCTCCCACTCAACCCCTGTGGATCCTTTTCATAACCTTTCTGAAGGAGGCAGGATTTAACTGCAGAAATAAATGCTTACTCAGGACCGGTGCAACCATTTAGGCAACCTAGGTGGTCGCCTAGGGTGCTAGGATTTGGGGGGCACCATTTTCTTCGGCAGCGACCGCAGTGGCCGGATCGTCGGCTGCGCCGGTCGCCGCCGGCATTTAGGCGGAGGGAGCTGGGGCAGGGGAGCGCAGGGAGGGCTGCCTGCAGCAAGTAAAGGGGAAGGGGGTGGCACGCAGAGGAACTCCCCGCCCCAGCTCACCCCTGCCCCGCCTCCTCCCCAAGCACGCCATCGTTGCTTCACTTCTCCCGCCTCTCAGGCTTGCGGTGCCAATCAGCTTAGGCACTGCAAGTCTGGGAGGTGAGAGAAGTGAAGCAGCGATGGTGTGCTCAGGGTGCTCGTGCGTGGAGCAGGGGTGAACTGGGGCGAGGGGGTGCCTCAGGGCGGAGGGTGGGGGATGGGGAACTGCTGTGCGGGATGGGTGCCTCAGGGGGGAGATGGGGAGCTGCCATGGAGGAGGGGGCCTCAGGGCAGGGGCTCAGGGACCGGGGAGGGCGCAAGGTGGAAGATTTGCCTAGGGCGCGAAACATCCTTGCACCGTCCCTGGCTGTACTCCAATCAATAGGTTGGGTCTGTGTATGCTGCAATCAGACAGCCATGGCTGGCCCATATCAGGTGACTGGGGCTCAGGCTAAGAGGTTGTCTAATTGCAATGTTGTAGATGCTGCAGCCTGAGCTCTAAGACCCTCTCATCTTGCAAGGTTCTAGAACCTGGGCTCCAGTCCAAGCCTGAACATCTACACAACAATTAAACAGGCTGTGAACTTGAGTCAGCTGGGTTTTTAATTGAAGTGTAGACATCCCCTTAATCTGCCCCGTGACAAAACCTCAGTTAGTACAAAGGATCATTCAGGGGCTTCTGTGAGGAGTCTCCCAGCTCCAGTATTTGTCATGTGCACCTTGTAGGTTGTAGGGCTGCTACTAGCAGGTCAGGCTGCTGTACCAGATTTGGACTGGCTATAGAGCTTCCTTCATGGAAAGAGACACGATGCATTCTCTTTGAGATATTTTAATGCATTGCCAGGTACGGCTGTGATCAGCTCAGGTAAGGTATGTTACACATGATGCCACCTTGTGGCTGAACATTATATAATACAGTGTTAGCATTCCATCACGGCAATAGTACAACGTACTGAGTCCCCAACACATACATACTCTCCGACCCTACTACCAGTCTCTTGTTAAAAAACAGGTATTTTCTGCTGCTTGTAGTCACTTAGTGCTCAGTCTCTGCTGCATTACCTGGTGTCCATCCACACACTCACTTTGCTGGTTCAGAGCTCTGCTGCTGTATATAGGCTGCCTCCTCCTCCAGCAACACACATTCTCATATCAGGCATATGTCTCCTCTTTACAGCCCCACTCTGGTGTCAGTTGATTAGCTTAGACTTGACCAGCTGGCCTGGACTTACCTGTCCCTATGTGGGCAGGGTGGAGCTCCTGCTATGCAGTGACATTCCTGTCCTTCCCCGTGGGAGGTAGTCTGGCAATAGGAAGTCAGGGATGGGATTTCCTCCTCATCCTACAGCTAACTAGGGCTTGGGGGCTGGCTCCCTTCTCTGACCCACTTGTACACAAACAGGACTCTTCCAGTTAGGGCTGAACCCTTCACATTACAGTGGGACTCCACAACATTCAGATTTCAACCTGCTTTCCTGTATTATTCAATATTTATACAAGGCTGCTGGGAGAACTGGTGAGAATACAGAGACTAAGGTGTTAGTAGTTTGCAAACAACACCCATCTTCTGCAGGAGACAGTAGTGTACATTTTACAATGCTGAGATGAAATCACCCCCTGGATGGCTGAAGCTGAGACCAGGTAAATCTGAGGTGACGCTATTGGAAGAGGGCAGTGCTTTTAGTAACTTGCTCATACTATAACTTCCCCCACTATTGAAGATATCTACTGTCGTACTGTCAAGTTTTACTGCAGCCTTGGGGTCTTTTTGGGACTCCTCAGTGCTATTGGACGCCCAGATAGCTCTGATGGCTGGCTACCCACACTGCCATGGCCGCACTGCTATTTTTTAGCAGGCTAGCTCCAGCAGAGGTAGGGTGTGTCTGTCTGCCCACACTAAGAAACACACTCCCAGTGACGGTGTGGATGATCCTTACTAATAGTTAGTTCTCCTTTAGCTGACGTCATAGAAGCATGTGCATCTGCTGGCAAAGGCCAGGTCTACACTGCGACTTTAAATCGGTTTAATGGCCGATATACCGATTTAACGCTGTATCCGTTCACACGACGTCGTCATTAATATCGAGTTAAACGGCTCCTTAAATCGATTTCGGAACTCCTCCCAAACGAGAGGAGTAGCGCTAAATTCGATAGTGATAACTCGGATTAGGGTTCATGTGGACGGAAATCGACGTTATTGGCCTCCGGGCGGCATCCCAGAGTGCAGCACTGACCGCTCTGGACAGCAATCTGAACTCGGATGCAGCGGGCAGGTAAACAGGAAAAGCCCCGCGAACTTTTGAATTACATTTCCTGCTTGCCCAGCGTGGAGCTCTGATCAGCACGGCTGGCGATGCAGTTTGAAATCGAAAAAGAGCTCCAGCATAGACCGTACGGGAGATACTAGGTCTGATCGCTGTATGGGGAGACAAATCTGTTGTATCCAGCTCCGTTACAGAACACGAAATGCCAAAGCGTTTGAATAAAAAACTCCAGGATACACAGCGCTGTGTGACAAGCGTAACGGGAAGCCAGAGACTCAAATGGACGCTCATGAAGGGAGGGAGGGGGTACTGAGGACTCCAGCTATCCCACAGTCCACAGCAGTCTCTGAAAATTATTTGCATTCTTGGCTGAGCTCCCAATGTCTGTAGGTTCAAACACAGTGTCTGGCGTGGTTCAGGGAACAGCTCCTCAGTTTATTTCCCCCCACCACCACGTGAAAAAAAAAAGGGAAAGATTGCTGTGCTATGGCGTTTGCTCAATGCACTCCGCGAAAAAGGCGCCAAAGGGTTGTCTGCTGCCTTCACAAAGGGAGGGGTGAGGCTGTACCCAGCACCACCCGGGGCAGTGTTTTCTGCCCCATCAGGCACTGTGCTCTCAACACGGAAGTGGGAACTATGGGATAGCTGAGGAACAGCTACCCACAGTGCACCGCTCCTGAAATCGATGGTAGCTTTGGACCATGGACGCAAACAATCGATTTCGGGATCCCACTGTGGACGCGCTAAACCGATTTTATTAGATCTGTTTTGTAATATCGGTTTAAGCTAATTCGAAATAATCGTGCAGTGTAGACGTACCCAAAGGGTCAGTTCTCACTGGTGACTGGGTTGTCTGCATATATGTGACCATAGATATATTACAAAGCGACTTGGATTTCAAGTCTCCTGTAGATTTAGCAGCACCACCAGTCTCCTGTTTATTTTGGTGTAGAAGGAAAAGGGAGAATGTTGTTTTAAATGTTTGAAGTGAACAAACAGATGGAAACTCCTGCATTCATTTCTCTTGGTGAGCTACTCCCTCTGATACTACTGTTCGAGACTCTTTTACTAGTAAAAACAAGAGCATATTACCCTAACTGAACACAGATCAACCATCTCATGCTCTACTTTTTTCTGTATTTGCGCTTGGTGATTTATTTCTTTTTGGCAATTATGGCTTTACTTGATTCATTCATAGAATCATATTCAGCAGTGTTTGTAAAGTGCCTGGAAACTGAAAAGTCCCACATAGAAACTGTTAAGTGTAAAAGTATATTGCATTGTTTCCCATTAACAAAACCATCTATATGCAACAGTGACCATTTCATATTGTTTAGATGTATAAGCATGAAACTGGTCAGATAAATCACCAGTTTTATTGGATTAATAAACAGCAATGTAGAATGACATTCAGAGAGGTATTCAGCTGGATAAACTAGGTACTTTTCAATAGGCTTTCAGATTCTTTATATTTATTTCTCCACACTAAATGTATATGGGATAAGCTTAGGAGGTCAAGAGAAAATAAGCAAAAGTCAAAGAGAGACTTGCAAAATAAACAGCACCATCTGGTAAATGACTTCCTCCTTCCTTCACAGGAAGAGTTCTTGTTCAATGTAGTTCATGTGAAATGTTTTTCTTGGCATGATTATAGGATTAATGTCCATCAATCTGGGAACGGGGTTCATACAGGTTTATTATATTCCTGTTAATCTTATAAAAAACTACGAAGCTGGATGGTTACATGTAGAAGCCATATGCAGCAAAGGACGACAAACTAATGTTTTATGTTGAACTATTATAAACAGGGTTTATCCCCCTAAAACTTAATAATTTTATGAAGACTTTTCCCATCTCTGTTCTAAATTACATGACTATACTGAGGAGTCCTAGCATAACAGTTGTTCTTCCTTTCAATTAATGCACTTCAGACCCATCCTCAATTAAACAAAAAGATACTAAACTCCTAGGACTAGATGGAGCCCAGAGATTCAGCAGCTCCCACTTAATGCGTGAGGACCTTGGGAGAAGAAAGCCTTCCCAAAGAAGGTTGGTGGCACCAAACATCAGTGGCATTGGATATGAAGGGGACATGGCTAAACTGATAGGTTGATCCACTGGTTCAGTGAATTCCAGCAATAGCTTCTGCTGTCAGGACTTCTAGGGAGCCCAGGCTGTGAGTTAAAGCTGCCCTTCCCAGCAGAATTGCCTCAGATGGGTGGCAGTGCAAACTTGGGAGTGAATCCTCCCTGAGATCCATTTTCCCCAAATGGAGCAAGGGCGAACATGCAATTTTAACAGTATGTAAGAAAAAAGTCCCTAATCTCTACAAACAGAGGTTTAAAAGTTCACAGACAGCTTGTTTCCTCAGTCAGAATCCACATAGTAGTGCTCAGTCATATGAGTACTTCACTGAATTCATCTAAGCATGTTAAGACTTTAGACATCGGTAATGAAGTTTCCTGTGGTCTTTTGCACTGCTTGGACTTTGTTCAATAGTAAATAGTTTAATTGGAAGAACAGAAATGATCCCATCTGAACTTGGATATGTTTGGACAAAATGGAAACCAAAGAAACTCTGTGGGAGCAGCTGGCGCCTGGACCAAAATCTGTGCTTTAGTTCAGCCTCGCGTGCTGTGTGAAAGGCTGTTTTTAATGGTTTTTCAGTGATGGGCTGAGAGATTAACTGTCATTCATGAGGCCACATGGAAGATACCTTCCCTGTGCTTGCAGGCAGTGGGGAAAGGAGATGGGGGAGATGAGAGAGATGGATGAAAGCGAAGTCCTCTTTACTACACATAATTCCCTTGATATACAATATTAAAAATTCCAGAAACAGGGTTTGTAATTTGGCAGCATCTGCATTTGTACTGTCAAATTCTGCCTGCCTTACTTGAGGGGCCATGGTAATTGCAACAGAGCAAAATGTGGCCCATACAGTGAAAATACCATAAATGCAGTCTTGTAGACTGTCCAGATTAATTGCAATGTGGTCCTGATGCCAGTACACCAGGTTAGCTTCTTCAGTCGAGTGACTCCTGATTTAAACTTGTGCAATGAAAGCACACTCCGACCCTCTGCTTTTACATTTATAATGAAATGTGTCTGCAGTCTTGCTGAAAGCAGAAGAATCCTCTTTGTTGGCAATTTTGGGTGAATCATACAGTTGTCCTGATAACAGGAGATAGTTGTATTTAATTGTCATCTTTGATTAATGTCCTCTAGTTACTGCTTATCTACCAAAATATGACCTCTCTGTAGGCATCCTCCACCTCATGTCAGCAAGGGCAAAAGCCAATTTCTGAACCTTTGTAGCTTGGGCTAAAGGAAGGTAATGGGAGCAGAGAGCCACAATGGATGAAAGTCTGGGAACAATTATTTCTAGTTGATCAACACACCAAAAAGAGCAGGAAGCAAGCTTATTTATGGAACAACTTGTCTATTAAGAAAGCTACTGTAGTTTTGTTTCTATCCCAGCCCCAACCCACCAAAAAGGTTAACTAAAAAGTAAGCAAAGGAAAAACATTTGTGCTGTTTGAAAATTAAAACAATCTCAAGATCAACCAAAGGGGAGAAAAGTCTCAAACTTCTCAGGGAGTTTCAATAGTCATTTCCTTAAAATGCAAGACAGCCATTTTGTCTCTGCTTTCTAAAGCACATATTTTCTATTCTTTTTCTAAAGGTGATATAATCTTATAAGAAGATAAGAAAATGATTCCTCACATAGAAAGGAGACATTCCAAGGTGGGTAAAGTTTCATTTCATTTTAAACATGAGCATTAATCAAGTGTATATCCGTGGGCTAGTGTGTGCAAATTTTTCAGGCCTCAGAGTTCAGGGCAGGACTGTGCTGTGCTGCCCACTGGACAGCACAGGGAGAAATTCTGCTTCCAGGAGGAAGAATTCCTCTACAGTGCACAGCATGAACATGTGAAATGCTGCAGCCCTTCAGCGGGTCCAGAATAACCATTGTTCTCCCCAAATGCATTGGTCCTGCTCCAGCATGGTCTCATATTTTCCTTTTTGGGTGGATTCAACCCCTGAGGACAAAGGGAGAAAGTGGTATCAGCACTCTCCTGAGCCCAGTGTCTACAACTGTGGCTGGACCTTATGCAGATCATGCAAGGTGAGGAAGATTCCTTGTACTCTTCCTCCATTATGACCATGTGAGGGCCAGACACAATCTGGCTCTGTGGCTATTGTCAGTCACATGTACACTGTTGTAGCCTTATTTAAAAGACAAAATGAGTAAAGATAAATCATTCTCTTTGAAAAGTACTGCTATATTGGGCTGATTTATTGGACAGATTCTCTTTTGATCTCTCCTTGCATTTTTCACCCATTTTGCACAGGTATAAATGATAAGGTAGAAGGCAGTGGAGAATCAAGCCCTTTATTACCTTTACTCAATGTGAGCAACACCAGGTCATGTGAGGAGTCCTTATTGACTGCTACTCCGTGAAAGGAATTGGACCCTGGATGTTTTGCTTAAAGACTCTGGGCCAAACTGTGCAGAGATGAGTGGAGGAAGAAGGCACAAGCAGCCTGCTCACTTTCTCCCCTGCACAGGAACTGGGCGCCATTTCAATCCGGGAGCAATATGAGCGTGAATCCCATGAGGCCAGTAACCACTGCAGCATTAGACTGTCCAAAATGAGCTGATGGCAAGGTCATAGTCTCACTCCCTTTCACGAGGGCCAGTGGAACTGTTTCCTAGTGTATCAGTACATGCTGCACCCTGTAAAAAGGCAGACCAGTCCTCTGTGCTTCCCAGCACACCAAGAAACTTTGGGCCTCACTCAGCACCTCTAAAAGCCAGTCATTCCTTTGAAATGTAACAAGAAGAATGCCATCATAAATTCATATTTTAAAAATAATTGTTTGCAAGGACTGTAGTTATGAAGAATACAGCTGGTTACTTCCTGATGCGTTTTTTTGAACTGAGATGAAATTTATAACTTCTGCGGAGGAAATTTTGGCAAAGTTTGAATTGAATGTCCTGAATATATTTTGGCTACAGTCACCATCTTTTTGTTAAATCACACCACGCTGAGTTTGTATGGTGTTAGGCATAACTACTAAGTCTAGAACATTGTTACAAGAGGATGATTTTAACAAAATGGATTATGTTAAAACATTGGGAAACCACTTTCAACCCCCATTTTAAGTACCAAGGACAAATTTAAGATATCCATTTACAGTGCTACCAATCTATTTTCTTATATATCCTTCATCATGTGGACCCTGAGCGCCTCCCACATTAAAAGGAAGAACAATGGTCTGGAACCTTCTTTGGCTCTGACACTTGGCAAAGAACCAAGTGGCAGTGACAGACTGGGTGGAGGTGGGGCTATGCCTGTGTCACCTATCTCCTAGCACTGGCCAGCACAGCAGGGCGAGCAGAGGGTTGTACAAGTTGTATTTGCATAATGCACCATTCCCCAAAGAGGACTGTGCCACCAATTAGGTATGAATGAGCCCATACCTCACATCTCCACCCCTTCTCCACACACACATCAATATTAGTAATAAAAACAGATGTAATCCATGCTAATGCAGAGAGACAGCTCAGGAAAAATTCCACCAAATGGAAAAAATACATCTCTCATGAGGCTAAGAGCTCTAAGACCCCCACCTGATTTAGTTGGATGCTCTTCTCATAAAGATTTGAACCACTGCAACAGATGATCACTTTGCAAGATTTTATCCTGTGCAATTGTACTTCTGACATACAAATTCTACTATCTGGCCAAGTTATTTATTATTTTTAAATGACTGCTTACTTTATTGTTTCTGCAGTTCACTTATTTCCTGGGTGTGTAATTTTGGAGATAAATGTTCTGTAGTATGGAATGTTAACAATCATATTTTAAGCTAATTCAAAAACTCATAGATTTTGTCTGTGATGTCACTTACTCACAGGAAAAATTGTTCTCTCTGAAAGAGGGAATGCAAGTGATATCTTTGATTGAAAAACAAAATGAGAAAAGAGCGCGCGTAAGCACATGTTCTTATAAATGAAAGCTGATTTGTCGAACAAGCTATTTCATAGTAATGTCTATTTGTCGAACAAGGATTTCATAGTAATGTCTATTATTTTCTAAACAAAAACATGTTCTCCAGGTGTTGAGTGTGAAGAGAGTGATCAGGAGACTTCAGTCTTTTGTGTACAGATATTACCTCCAGCTTTCAATGTGGATTTACGCTTGATAAGACAGCATGGATCATCACTCATTATTCTGGGAGGAGAATAAAAGGAAGGAATGCTTGAGAAATAAATGTTCTTTGGTTGTACATTACATCCTGTGGCCAGCTGTAATTTAAACAAATCCTTGCTTATATATTTCCTTCCAGCTCTGGGTTGAGTGCAGGCTGTGTTTATACCTCAGGTGCTTCCTGTGAACTTTTGGAAACTATTGGGCCAGATCCTCAGATGGTGTAAACAGTCATAGCTCCCTTGGATCTGACCCATTGAAATTCCTTCATCTCCCATTACACCTAGAAGACAGAGTTTCACTTTTAGTCTACTTGACTTTGTATCTCACTTTGAAGCAATCAGAGCTCCTGAGGAGTCAGATGTTTAACACCGCTCTGACGTCTATGGGTCAAATTAAGACACATGAAATGACATTGTGAGTCTCAGCTGAGACCTCACTGGACATTCATCTTTGCCACAAAACCACCAAAGAAAGAACACAACAAGAACATTAAAATAACAAAAATTAAAAACAAAGGACTAGTCTATCCCAAAATTCATTTATATCGCTATCAACCTGCACCTCCTCAGTGCATTAAAGAGCAAACTTGTAAAATATTTTCATCTTATCAGTACTACAAATAATACTTGAGTGATTCATTGCAAACCTTCACTTTTTATTGTTCCACCCCACTCAGAAACTGAGCCATATTGTGCTTGGAAAGCACAATCCTGTGCTGGGGAGCAGTATGCGGGTGCACTCTCCTAGGGTGAGCTCCAGAAGGCACTGTACCTCCTTTGGAGATGCTAGAATAGGCAATAGGGCTAGAACTGAGCACCTCTTGCACTCTCTGAGCGCAAGGACTGCCATTGTGCCCAGCACTACATGGGGATAGAATGGAGGAAAGCTCCTTTTGCCCTCTTCCCACCTGCAAATCAATACAGAAGCTAGACATAGTCTTGCTCACTGTCTATATTGCTATCCCAATTTGTTGTTCAATGATAGTCTGAGAAAGAAAGCAGTGTCACAGCCTGCTTTTCCTCCTCATCTGTTTTGTATTGGGCTGAGGCTAAGATCAATAGCTTTTGCAGATTTAATGATGTTACAGCAAGTCACACATCCAATGCCAGGCAATCTACGTTCCAGTTTAGGAGAAGAGTTAAGAGGCAAAATCTGATAGTGACTCTGCCAGGGGAATAGAGTCTTTGTTCTGAAGCCAGAAACAAGGAATGTGAGTAACTTTTTACAGTGAAAGCAAAAGGAGGTCAGGGATTCAGAAAGAGAGCAAGTGAGCAAGATGTCTGACAAGTCAACTCTCATTTTTTAGGGACAAGTCTGGTTTTAAAAGTAATGACAATTATTTCCAAACAATAACAGGTTTAGAGGCTTTATCCTTACTCTTGTTTTATTTCTTTTCTTGGTTTGTTTGGTGGGCTTGGAGGGGGAGAGGTGGTCATTGTCTCAAGCCAAAATGGAGGAAGAGTCGTCTTCTTTGATGGTCCCTATTTGTGTTTGTTTGATTTCAGGCTAGTAAGACTTCCCAGGCATAGGCCTTTTTTAGAGCTGGTTGGAAAATGGAGTTTTTAATTCATAGAAAATTTTGACTTAGCATTGAAAAACTGAAAACCAAAGGTTTTCTGTGTTTTTTTCCCCCTGAAAACTCAACATTTTCTATGAAAAGCATTTTCCCCCCAAATTTTTGTTTAGTCAAAAATCCAATTTTCCATAGTAAATCAGTTTTGATGAAAAATTTTCAACCTGCCTTTGTTGGTATGGGGTAAAAGATGGCTTCCTGTGGGAAGGGATGTGTTCTCCACAGTCTTTGCCTCCTTGTCTGTCTGCCCTTAGATCCCTTACTGAATGGCTAGAAAATACCTAGGACAGCATGAATGCTACTACAAACTAATAATTAAGAATACAATGCTAATAAGCATATTGTAAGAATGAGCAAGTTGATCCATGAAGTCTGAACATACTGGTTAGCATGATTAAATCAAACAGGCAAAGTTAAAATCTTATGTGGAAAATGAGTGAATTATATGTAGGGTCCTTTTACAAGTATCATAGACCTTCAGGCTTACCTATGTGGTATTATCCTGCCTGAATGCATATGAAATCAAAGGAGGTTGCAAGAACAACCTACAGGGAATGAAACAATGACAAAGATAAAGTGCTATGATACATATATTAACAGTCCCTGAGGGCAACCATTAACTGGGGGTAATACCCAATGCCTAGCTTCAGCTAGTCTGGCGAGGTGTATTCTCTCAAAGGGAATCTTGAAGATACTGGTCTAAAGATAATGTGAGGGGTTTGGGTTGTCAGCAGACAGACAATGATATTCAGATTGACTGAGTTACACAGTGAGAGAGAGAGAGAGAGCGAGCATGATGCAAGCAGTCGAGTCTGCTTCTCCCATTCAGAGAAGTGGGGTTAGTTGGGCTGACGGGAATTTACAAATGCTTGTAAGGAAAGATTAAGGTGTAGGTAAAGGGAAGTGTGCATATAGGACCGTTTGTTGTTTTAAACCTTTGCTTAGCATGCTATGTATGTTTGGGTGAAAGAATAAATAATGCTTTGTTTTGGAAGAAGCTATTTTTTGAGTCACTAATAAACAACTGTCACAGGCTTCTGGAGAAAAAGACTTACAGGTACCAAACTCAGTTGGGCCTGTCAGGTTAGCATGATTGGGAAGCAGGGAGGGCTGCCACCCAGAGACCCAATCTCAGAGTGGTTGGACTGCATCATTCCACCCAGAGCGAGGTGCAGGAAACCAGGCCTGTCACCTGAGGGGGGCACTGGAGAGGCACAAAAAAGGGTTTAAGATGCAGCTTGCCCAGTAACCGTGACCCCACTTTGTGAGTATTCACTTTCCACAAGCGGACCCTAAAGTGTTTTTGGTAAGATACCTAGAGATGCCATGACATGACAAGATATGATGGAGCAAATTCTGCCCTTTGATATAGTATGGATTTACCTCAAAGGAATTGCATATGCCTATCTGAGGGCAGAAGTTGTCTTTCTGCAACGAAGATAGTGTTGCTGTTAGTTAAAATTTGCTATTATTTATTTGTATTAATAAACCTGTTCTCTCTCCTCATCAGTTATTCATTCTTCTTTCCACGTAACTCCTCCTTTACTTCCATCTTGTTCCTTTGGGAAGCAGGGCGTGTGTGTGTGTGTGTGTGTGCATAGTAAGGCCACATCTGCACTACGGGATAATATCTGAATTAAGCTAAAATCGTTTTATAAAACTGATGTTAAAATTCGATTTCATGCGGCCTACACTTAGACAGTAATTCTGCGTTGTGCGTCCCATGGTCGAGCTAACGTCGATTCTGAAGCGTGCATTGTGGGTACTTCTTCCGTAGTATCCATATCGCAGTCTCCCCCCACTTGGAATTCCTGGTGAATCATTATTGTCGCGGTGGTTCTGGTAAATGTCGTTCAGTCATTCTGTCCCTGGGAAAACATCAGATGACATACCTTTGCGCCTGTTTTCTCTGGATGCCTGGCAGTGCCTAACGACACGCAACCCATGGAGCCGTTCAGCTTTTGTTTTCCTGCACTTAATGTTACTTGAGATGCCAGAGAGAGAGGCGATCCCGCGCTACACAGCAGATCGACTTGCTCCTTGCAATGATAGCAGAGATTTACCTGGTCGTTCTGTACCGGGGGGCTACTGCGGAGAAACATTGAGCACGTCTCCTCCTTTGTCCGTTGCTATCATGAGTGCCCGTGGCTGAAACGGCTGGGCGCAGCGCAAAGCAAAATTGGGATTGACTCATTGGACTAGTCAATCCCTCCCTTTATGATTTCAAAAATAGAGTCATCCTGCTAGAATAAGGGGCAAGTTATTGAGACAGTGATAAAAACGTTCTCGTGTCCAGTCATTCAAGGGGTCCTGCAACCAAACCCCACCGTGCTTCCCTCCCCAACTCCTGGGATACCGTGCAGTGTCCTGCCTATTGTGTCATGAGGTAATAAGAGCAGAAATAAAGACACGCAGTGTTTATCCTGACATAAAATGAGGGGAGGCAGCCCTCCGGGCGCGATATATCCAGGCGACAGTAACGAGCCGGTAAATCGAAACGTGTGGAGAGAGGCCAGCATGTCTGCTATGACAGTCCAGGCAGTCCAAATCTTGTTTCTTACGAAGGAAGAGAGGGGCTGAAGCCCCCAGTTGCTATGAGAGCTGTTATTAGCCTTCTGTCCTATCTACTGGGAGTAACCAGCAATGTTGCCTCTATTGTCGAACAGTGTCAGATATCATTGAGACGGTTACTTATTCCATTGCAGTCGTACATCCGTGGAGGAGAGAGAGAGAGGATGACTCTCTTCATGCCTGCAGCATGCGTCTACGCGCAGCATTCGTAACATAGTTGACATTGAAAGTGATCAAGAATATGATTTCTTGCCTTTTCTTTCACGGTTTTGTGGTGGGGAAAAAACTGAGAGATAATCCCTGAACCACGCAGGACCTGTTGTTGAACCTACGACATTGGAGACATCAGCCAAGCATGCAAAACTACTTTTCAGAGACCTGCTGGGGACTGTGGGATAGCTGGATCCTCAGTACGAACCCTCCATCCATGGCGTCCAATTGGCCTCGGCTCCCGTTACCCTGTCACACAGTGCTGTGTTCTGGACTTTTTCAAACGGCTTTGCATTGGCGTGGTCTGTAACGGGAGCTTGTAAACAGATATGTCTCCCTATACAGCGATCAAGGATTAGTATCCCGTACGGATCATGCTGGACGCTCTTTTGGATTTGAGACTGCATCGCCACCCGTTGCTGACTCAGAGCTCAGCGCTGGGCAACACGGAATGAATTAGAAGTTCCGCGGCTTTTCTGTTTACGCTGCCCGCTGCATCCTGGTTTACAGACTGCTGTACAGAGCGGGCAGTGGTGCACTGTGGGATACCGCCAGGAGGCCAATAACGTTGATTTCCGTCCACACTAACCGTAATCCGATATGTTAATATTGAATTTAGCGCTACTCCTCTCGTCGGGGTGGAGTACAGAAATCGATTTAAAAAGCCCTTTATATCGCTATAAAGGGCGCTGTAGTGTGGACGGGTACAGCGTTAAATCGATTTAACGCTCTTTAAATCGATTTAAACGCATAGTGTAGACCAGGCCTAAGTTACTGCAAGCCTTGAAAGGATGCAGTTTACTTACCTTCCTGTACTTTGACAAGAGTGTTTGTGGTGTGATGGGGCAGAGTCATGTCTCTGCTCTCCCTGCCTCCTCCCCTCCTGCTTGCTAGAAATGGGGAGTATTTGGGGAACGAGTCTTGTGTTTCCCACCAGATCTAGTTAGGCTGAGCAATGTGTCTTGGGGGTCTTACTTCCCTGCTCTGGTAAGACCAAGGCACAGTGCAGCCCTTAATATTTTTTCTGCTTGCTGGTGGATGACTGAATGTTTCAAAATAAGAGAACAGTGAATAACTACTAGCAGGTAATACATTCCAATAAGAACTTTCAGAAAAATATTCATTCCACTAACATTTGTGTAACTCTTGGGATTGGTGAACCTTTTCATGGATATCCAAATACTCGTTTAGAACCAAGAACATGGCCCACAAAGTACAGCACTCAGGACTTGGTATTTTTCTGCACCAAAATAGTTGAGTGGGTTTTTGTATTATTTCTCCATCTGGTCGTGTAAGTCTGGGCAGGTCTGGCCCAAGGTAGCTCTCTTACAGCTAGATAGATCGAGAAGAACTGTTACTTTTATCTTCCCCTCTTATGAGATGCAGTAATTTGCTGACATATCATCCCAGGGTGGGAAATGACTTTGTCTCTCATCACACAGCTACATCAGCCAGTGCCTGCCTTAGATCTCAGGATATTACTGTCAGGGGGATCTGAGGTAATTCCAAAAGCAGATGCTGTTTGCTCCTGTTTGGGAGAGAGTGGCTTTGGAAGACCAAGAGAAGCTTACGTGGCAACAAGATGTTAGTGCTAAGGGATCACAGAGTCAGATCACATGTTTCTCCTGTCTTTCTGTCATTGGAAAACTTCAAAAAGGTTGAAATTTCAAAGGAAAATTAAAAAGCAAATTCTGTAAAAATGTTTGAAGAATTCCACCCCCCCTCACTTTTTGCCCGGCTGTCATACGTTCTCATGCTCAGCATTGCAGCACATTTTTTTCTGACTTCCTCCAATGTTGTTCGAATTAGCTAATGACCCCCAAGGCCTCTAGTCTCTCTTGTGCCCACTGGTAGTCAGGACCTTTTGCTCTTACAAAGACCTGCCTGGCCTGACCCAGCTTTAGGCTGTTTCCGGCACAGGCTGCACAAACAAAAGTCAACTCTGCTGCAGCTTCAGTGTAAGAAAATAAACACAAACACACAGACACTAAAAGCAATGAAAGTCAGGCAAATGCTTTTCAGTTCAACCTAGAGGAAAAAGTCAGTCCTGGAAGGAAGAGTCCTGCCTGTCTTTCATGCAGAGAAGCCTGACTTCTTCATCCTTTTCAAGGCAACAGAACATCAAGTAAGGTTGTGTTGCCTAAGGCTGCTATGCAGCAAGGGGATTTAAATGTAACCTCAGCATACAGAAAAAGGAAGTCCCTTAATTCATTCAATATTTTATTAGAAATCTCTTAATGCTGGTCTTATTCCTGAAGGTAAACATCTCAGAGGCTTTTCAAAGCCTGTATTTCATTATTTAATAATCTGTTTTCAGTAATACAACTCCCAAGCTTGAAGCTTGTAACTACATCCACAGGCCGGAAATAGCAGCAGTCCAGGAATTGTTAAATAATTAAGTTGTTGGTGCCTGAAAGTGTTAAGACTCAAATCACTCATATTTTTATTATCACAAACTACTGGGGAAGAAAAGTGCTGTAAAAAGCAAAGATAACTCACTAACTCTTGTTAGGGAAAATAAGATTTTGCCTACAAGGAAATATTGTCAAAGTGATGCTTATGGATGAATCCTTATCAGTGGGCGTGATCACAGCCTATCCCTCAATCCCTCACGGAAGACACACTCTCCTGTATGGAATGGGGGCACACCTTCTTTTGGACCCTCTTTATTCACACAGAAGCTGTAATACTCTTTTATGGCCTTTCCTTTGTAGTGGGGAGCTCTCTTAAAGTGTCACAGGAACAGACACTGGCTGCAGAAGCAGTGACAGGCATGAGTCTGCTGCAGCTGGATTGCTATATTTTGTGTGTGTGTGTGGGCTGCCAGAGACAGAGCCGGTGTGAAGGCAGAAGCCCTCTTTGCAGATGGACTTTAGCATTTGCAAGATTTTCTCCACAGGTGGTCCCTGTGTGTGTGCATGTGCTCATAAACTGTCCCCCAAATGGAATAATTGGAGAGAAGGCTCTGTGAGGTGGAACTAAGGGCCAAACATATGCACAGTTGTACAAAAATATAGGAAGACCCAATCCCTGAAGTGCTGCCACTTAACTCCTCAATCAGGAACTGAGGTAAATGAGAGATACTTTTGAATACATAGGATGTGACACCGGTTATTGTCTAATTGCAGGATCACAGAGGTGGGGTCAATAGATCTACAAATGTCTGTGGATGACGTCATGATTTTTCTTCTGAGGATCAAGATGAAGATGATGCAATCACCGTACCAGTTACTCCTGAGGGGAAACAGAAAGAAGAGTGTGAAGGTTGTGGTAGGAAAGAATAGAACATGGAGGAGGAGGATAACATAGAGGACTAAGCATTAATAATATGTATGCCAAAGTATGCTCACAGTAGAAAATGTGCCAGTGGCTGCCTTATTTCAATGCAGAACCAGACTGCCTTTTGCCTTCAATTAGTTAACAGGTGTGTGCGTGTAAGCATAGACTCATAGATATAGTACTACACTCAGTCCTCAGGAATTGGCACACATATCAGAACTACCTTTTTTGTTTGGTTTCATTTGATTATATGATATAAACAACTTGTATCCATCTGTATCTTTATACATAGTGTATTTATTATCTATAAAACCTTACATACAAGATTTACAGATGTGAGGGGATAGAAGTGACCCATTATTCATTGTATGTATTTGGCATCCTAAATATTTTATGTCATACAATCAGTAGTGGGAAATCTATCTGTATTCCCTTGAGGATTGTAGTTTGCTGTGTTTAACAGGCCAAGCTATGTTGATGTGTTTATTAAGGAGGAATCAGTTTTGGGAGAATCAAGGGGCTTTCAGAACTCTATACATATAATTACACACAAGAACTATTTAAAAGAACATTATTAAGGTTTCAAAGTCAAGCCACAAAAAGTTAGAAAATTCTAGAATTAAGATTGCCTGTACAACCTTAATTCAGCTCTCTTATGTATGCATTATAAGTCTTTAATTATATGTTCACATACTATTTTTTTCTTAATTCAACTCTAATTCTGGTATTTCCTAACATTTGAATGGCTTGATTTTTTTTCAAATTTAACAGTGTCCTTGTGTGTAATTTCCTAGATTGTTTGTTTTAAACAGAAAACTGAGAAAACAGAAATTCCATCATGTGATATCATGTTGACAACTCAGATGGGTCATCAGCAGGTTTGAAATCTTTAGATACACTGCACAGATTCCTGCCACTTGAGCTAAGGGAGTAACTGACAGCAGTAGTAGGTTGTCACCCCCTACATGGACTAACACTAGAGGGGGATGGGATGTTTTGCCAGTGGGTTTCACAGATGGTTGCTGACAGTGGAGGAATGATGAGATCCAGGAATTCTGGGTTCCATACCAGACTCTGCAGGGTAGTGTGCTCTAGTAGGCACAGACACTTCTGCGCACTTCCCCCAAGTTTGCTCTATTCTGCCTCTTTCCCTCCACCCTGTCCTTGTCCCAGTCTTGTCTCTCCCCACTCCTGGACCATTGTTAAGGTTTCAAAAGTCTTAGTAACTCAAAAGTTAGCAAATCATCCCAGTCCCCTTCTGCTCACCCAGCTAGTCCCAATCTCCATCTCTCAGGCTTCTCATCCCAGTTTCAGTCTCCTTGTCCCTCACATCTTGGTCACCCTCCTCACTCCCTTCCCAATCACTTTTTCCCAGCCAGTTCCAGTTCTCTGATTGCACTGTGACTCCCTGTCAAATCTGCCTCTTCTCACCTCCCATTTCCTTCCCACAACCCCTCCAATTTCCCAGTCCCAGCCTCTTCCCCCAGCGTCAGATCTCAGTGTTGGCACCATCTCAACACACTCAGTCCCAGGTTCCCTCTCCCCTACCAGCTTCTCACTATCTCAGCCCAGACTCCTTGCCCCCATCTATTCCTCCACCCCAGGGCTCAGCTCTTTCCCCTTCTTCAGTTGAATCAGATAATTACTTTCTCCACACTGCCTGTGCCTAGCAGGGGCATCACTGAGAGCATCAGAAAGACAGGATCCCTGTTCTCTGTTTCAGTGCCCAGCTTTAGCCAGGCCCACAGCACTCTAGAACTGCTTTTGCAGGGACATTTCTGCTCAGCCATGGCTGGAGCATGCCCAGTGTTGGATGTAATCTCTGGGAAATGTTAGAGCTTTGTGCTAAAAGATTCTACTGAGCATGTGTGAATTGTGATTTCTTCAAAGGCTTATATCTTGACCAAATTTGGGTGGATTTTCCTGGGGATGGCAAAAAGGCACATCCCTGGCTTGAAGATCATCCCCTATGAAATTTCAAGTCCTTGCTCCAAAACATGGGGAACTAGACTTTCTGAAAGTAAAAGTAATCAGAATTTTTTTAGTGTAGTTTTTTTCCTAGCCTTATTCCTGGAAACAATTGAACCGTTTTGGCTGAAATTTTTGATGTCTGGTGTTTACCTCAAGCTAAAATTTGGCAAAGTTATAAGCAACTGAAAACAGGGTCTTATAATGGAAAGTGTCAGGCAACTTTAATAGTAACAGCCATGCCTGAACTATGCTACTTCTGCTGTTGCTGTTACATGGCTCCTTTGTTTAATTTATGGACCTTAGTTGAGATGGCTGTTATGTTACTTTCATATTAAATTAATTTAGTTTAATCACATCCAGCTTTCAGCTATGGGCCTGACATTCGTTTTCTGCTAACAGTGACATGAACAAAACTTTGTTTGTCTGAAGATTCATGAGAAGTGAATACAAAATGGGTGAAGTTATGAGTAACTGATATTTGATTTCTAATTTATCCAAGTATTTATGAATAATTTTTTTTCCATCTCCAGCACTGAGCTAATTTCTTTAGTCTATTTTTTTAAAGTTTATATTCAATTACTGTTTTGAATCTTTCCACTGTCGATGAGTTAATGTCCTTTGAAAAAACTATGATCATTTTCAGCTGTCTTGAGCCAGGGCCGCCCAGAGTGGGGGCAAGTGGGGCAATTTGCCCCAGGCCAGGGGCCTCGCAGGGGCCCCCATGAGAGTTTTTTGGGGGCCCTGGAGCGAGGTCCTTCACTTCCTCCTGGGGCCCTGGAAAACTCTCACGGGGCCCGGGCCCCCGGAGCTTCTTCCGCTCCGGGTCTTTGGTGGCAAATTGGCAGCAGGGAGTCCTTCTGCCCCGGGACCCGCCAACAAAGTGCCAGGTCTTCAGCGACAATTCGGCGGCGGGGGCCCCCCACCGCTGAAGATCCAAGGCTCCCTGAATCCTCTGGGTGGCCCTGTCTTGAGCAACTAGTGAACTCCAGATCAAAAATCAGTAAGCTGTACATGAATGCTGCAAGCCAATCAAAGAGTGTTTCTGCAGTTACAAATGCAACCTATATATCTAAGTAATGCCTTCAGTTTAATTGTAAATCACTTATAAATTCTTATTAATAACTGAATATTTGAAGTACAACCTTCTTTCTCATGATCTCTTTTCTTTTGATCCTTCTTCAAGCAATAAAATCCTACTTTCATGGTAACTTCCAAAAGCACCAGAAATAAAGAGTTATCATTTCAGTCACATTAAGGGAGCAAAAAGGGCCAATTGTATGCTGAGACATTGAAAGCAGTTACTAATCCAACACTTCCAGATGAAATATTCAGACCTTCAATAAAGGTGAATTGATTTTACTTTTTATTTTGGGGGCTTAAAGTGTGTTTTGCAAAGCCAGTGAGTAAAGAACTCTGTGTAGGGCTGGTTTAAACTTTGTATCAAATTTCTTTTTTGGTTTTCAACAAAATTTTTTTCTCAAAAAGTGGCTGCTTTCTGCAGAAAATGTCGAATGTTCATCAAAACACTGGTTTTCACTTTTTTGACGAAAAGCCAAAATTTCCTGCTGGAGGATATAACGTTTTCTGACTACTTCTAGCTTGAGATGTGTGTCAGATCCTTTTCTGAGGCAAAAAGAGACTTCTTGAAAAGAATTGGGGAAGAGTAGTTAGCACTTCAAAACAATTTTTGGTAGTGTCTCTCTGGCAACTTTGGCTGATCTTACCTAATGGTCCTACTTGCTTCTCATTCTGCATTTTATCAGGAGAAGAAAGAAGTTAGAAATGAATGGCTTCCAGACTGTCACCTGAGTCACTGCCAAATTTTATCCTAGGTAAAGTAAAGAAACTCAACATCTGCAACAGTAATAGAGAATAAACACCATTAGCTGAAGAAGCAAATGAATTCAGAAAGTCTTTGATTGCAAATTTCTGTTCTTAAGTCTCTCCACTGCTCTATGCCCCAGTTTCCCCATCTATAAAATGGGGATACTTACAAAGCAATTTGACATCTATAGCTGAAAAGCACTACATATTATTATTGTTGCTATTATAGTTACTATTTTTTTCCTTTTGCAACAACTCCCATCCTCCTTCAGTAAATCAGTTTACAAAACTGTTCTAGGTGTCTCTAAAAATCAACTAACTGTTGAGAACTTTACTGTGTATTTTAAGAAGTGGGAATGAATGCCACATGCAGTTTTAAATGCTATTAAAATGCTCTTCACATCTGATCTTTGTTGTTTTAACTACTATTCTAGCCAGCGGTGTTTGGTATTAATTAAAAAAACCCAAAGTTTTCCATCATTAACTTTCAACATTCTGAAATTTTCCAACAGTGATGTGTTTTTAATATATACATTTTAATATGCCTTAGTTCATTGGATAGGTATCCAGTATTTCCTTCAATAATGCCATTTTATCCCACTGAGGCCTTTCTATTGTTTGCTTTGCAATAAAGTCATGTTGCAGTTCACATTTTTTAACTTTTCTCAACTCCAGTGTCAGCTTTCTGTTTTTTGCTTCCATAAAGTTAAACCATACATTTCCCTTCCAGTGAAATATGAGTTATAATCGTGTTCCTTGTATGAAAGATTAACCCCTTTAATAGCATACTCAGCATAAACATTCCTCGAGAAAGGACTTTTGGCTATAAATTACACGAGTATTTACCCATGTTTTATCTGTATTTAAAAAAGCAAACAAGTTGTAATGTAAACACTCCCATCCTCAGAGACTTTTTCAGGTTTATAGGGGGAAAACTGATATTAAACCCATTATACCAAAGTGGAATTGACACAAAGGACATACATTCAAAGAGGTCAGAACATTTACCAGTTAAATTATCTTTATGACAGCAACACTGGAAACCTTGATCTTCCTGTTCATTCTTTATGGGTCAAGTGATAAAGTTTTAAAGTTATAAAAAGTGATTGTGTTATCTCTGTTCTACTTCCAGTTTTAAACTCTCTTACATCTTGGTCAGGACAATGGATTCAAGTTTTGCAGCTTTTGTTCTTTTTATTGTCTGTGCCAGGAGAATATGGTACCAGAAGCGGCATGCTGAATACCATGGAAGCAGTCTATTGATAATGGGCCAAGCTTCTGTGTTCTTTTCAAAATTCTGTATTTTGTTTAGTAGCTAAAGACACCTACAGGTAAATTTTCAGGATAGCATGTAGGGAGTCAGTTTTCAGGTCCCATTAATCCCAATGAGATTTGTCAGTGGAATCTCCACACAAATCATTTTGAAAATCTCTTATGAAATACAAAAGGCTAAATGAGCATTCCTTTACTAGTCTTAACAATTAGTAGTTTTCCCTATTGCATGGGTAGTAAAAATAACATAAACATGTGATGCAAGAAGATCACAGAGCTGTGTAGGAAACTGTTTCCCCATCTTTGGAAAATTTTTGAGATTTTGAAAAATTTTCCATTCCTGGCTCAAGATAACAAGTTGAAATCTTAAATTATTTCAAACCGACAATCTAAAAAACCAAATACCAAACCAACCAACCAAAATAAAGAAACAAAAAAACAACAACAACTCAGTTTCAGTCAATCACAATGTTTCATTTTGATTTTGACATTTAAAATTTTTTTTATTCTTAGTTTAAATTTCAAAATGAAAAAGTCATTTTGAACTGAAAAAAAATTTCATTTTGCAAATGTCAAAACAGGATGTTTGACAATTTCAGAAAGTTTTTTTTTCTGATTTTTTTCAAATGAGAAATTAATTGAAGCAGACCCTTTCCCATGAACAGCTTTGGTTTTGATGAATTGACATTTTCCAAGAAAAAAAAAACATTTAGTCAGAAAATTCTCAACTACCTTGAAAAGATCAGAAGAACAATTATAGGCTCATGAAATGAAGACGTAGGCAGCAGTATGCTGGCTGAATGTCACATGGAAAGAAAGAAAAGGTGAAATCATGCTTGTGGGGCATTTGTTCTAAGATGGACTGAATGTGTCTGCTGCTGGTGCAGATATTGAAGATGATAATGGGAGGGTATAGTGAGAAAATGGGTATGTAAAAACTGGCACAGAGAAGATATGAGAACAAAACCATCTTCAATACAGTGGTCACAGAATCATAGAAATGTAGGGCTGGAAGGGACCTTGAGAAGTCATCAGGTCCAGATTCCTGTGCTGAGGCAGGACCAAGTAAACCTACATCATCCCTGACACGTGTTTGTCCAATCTATTCGTAAAAAACTCGAATGTTGGGGATCCCACAACCTCTCTTGGTAGTCTATTCCAGAGTTTAACTACCCTGATAGTTTAGAATTTTTTCCTAATATCTAACCTAATCTTTTTTGTTGCAGATTAAATCCATTGCATGTTGTTCTTCCTTCAGTGGTCATGGAGAACAATTGATCATAGCCCTTAACATATTTGAAGATTGCGATCAGGTCTGTGGTCAGTGTTCTTTTCTCAAGGCTAAACATACCCAGTTTTTTAAAACTTTCCTGATAGGTCAGATTTTCTAAACCTTTTATCATTTTGTTACTCTCTGCTAGACTCTCTCCAGTTTGTCCACATTTCTCCTAGAATTGACCACTGCACTGCAGCTGAGGCCCACCAGCGCCAACTAGAGAGAGACAATTACCTCCTGGGTCTTACATAGGACGCTACGGTTAATACACCCCAGGATATTAGACTTTTTTTGCCACTGCATCACATCGTTGACTCATACTGAATTTGTGATCCACTGTAAATCCCCAGATCATTTTCAGCAATTCTGTCACCTAACCAGTTGTTCCCCATTTTGTCATTGTACAGTCCCCATTTGATTTTTCCTTCCTAAGTGAAGTACTTTTCATTTGTCTATGTTGAATTTAATCTTGTTGATTTCAAACCAGTTCTCCAATTTGTCAAGTTAGTTTTGAATTCTAATTCAGTCCTCCACAGTGCTAACAACCCATCCCAGCTTGGTGGGATCTGCAAATTTTAAAAGCATATTCTCCATTCAAGTTTTTAGTGAAAATAGGACAGACTCCTATGGGACCCTACTAGATACACCCTCCCAGTTTGACAGCAAGCCATTGACAGAACACTTCAGCCACATAAAAGAATTATCCTATCACAGTGACTCACTGACCTTCTCCTATGGGTTGTCAGAGAGGCAGATCCTCTCATGAAATAACACTATCCAGTCCTCGGTGGAGTTGTGCTCTGTGCACCACCATGAAGGTTAAGTCAGAAGCTAGAGAAGTGACATCATGAGGAGAGTTGGAAAAAAATAAAAAACCCTTCAAATGTAATTAAGTGGACTGCAGTTAAAGTATCTCGTACACTGGGCCTTGATATGTTTTCATGAACAGTTATCGGTACATATGAATTTTTGTTTCTAATTTGAAGACAAAGTGATTCCCCAAGGAAACAGGAAAGCTGCAGTTTATGAGAGACAGTGATACTCTGACCCTGATTAACAGGCAAAAGGTGAGCTCAGTTGCCCAGGGACAAAAGTTGAGAAAAGCACCTGCAATAGAGCACGCAAATGTTGTAAAAGGAATTTAATTATTTTACTCTGAGTTTATTGTATACATGTTTATGATTATTTTTGTTGGTTTTCCTGTTCTAAGATTGCTTTAAAGTTTTTGGAAAGGTTTTCTGCTGTAGCTGAGATGTTTTAGGCACAGCAAAAAGGGTGGCTTTCTGAAGAATGAGTTACATTCTCTCCCAGGTTTGAGACTGGCTTTTGTTAGAGCAGCCTAGGTTTCTCTAACCTACACAATCTAAAATAGTTTGCAAGGGACCATTGACCATCTGAGGATAAATGAAATGCAATCTGATCTGTCCACACTTCTTATAGCAACCCTGCAACAAGGTTGGAGGCTGGCATAGGTGCTTGCTATGTTGGCTATATGCGTGCTGGGTATTCTCCACATATATATGAGCAGTTTCTGCTCCATTTGCACTGGTTGGGTGAGGCAAAGGATGGGTTGAGCCCTTTATTTGTATTAAGTTTTGGTTTATAAGTGCAACATGGTACCTGCCAAGTTTTTAGACAAGCAAAGAGTATGGACACTTGGAGTAATATTTTCAAAAGTGACTTAGGAGCCTCAGTCTCGTTGACTTTCAGGCAAAGACCCTATCTTTGAAAATATGAAATTGCAACATGCTTTAGGATTCTTTATAGATGCTCATTCTTAAGGATACTGAACAAGACTGTCCTTCATTGGGATATATTACAGATATACTAAAGTGGCTTGCACAAATTATTGATTTGTATTCTGGTATGTGACCCTAAGAATGAATCAGTGCCAACTGGCAAAGGGTTCACTGCTCTGTACAGTAGTCCCCAACAGGCCTGACAAACTCAGTACAGCCAACATATTGCTGTCAGAGTATTTATCTGCCATTAAATGAAAGTGAGGATCACACTGATCTTCCCAATCATTATATGATATCTGTATGGACAATATGTAAGGAATTGTGCATATGTACTTGTGATGGGGTGTTTGTCATACTAGCCTAGAAAGACGTCAAGTATCAGAGGGATAGCCATGTTAGTCTGGATCTGTAAATGCAGCAAAGAGTCCTGTGGCACCTTATAGACTAACAGACATATTGGAGCATGAGCTTTCGTGGGTGAACACCCACTTCGTCGGATGCATGTAGTGCGTTTACATAGCCTAGAAGGAGTTAATAAGGCCTAGGGGCCAATCAACTAGATAGGCTACAGCTGAAGAGAATTAGGTGGCCTAAGTAATCCCCTAACTGAAGATGGAGCCCAGCTGAGAAGGTACAGGTTTGACTAGTATAAAGCCAGGAAGCTGGCAGCAGCAAGGGGCTGCAGTGAGGGAGCCTGTAGCTGCTTCCTGGAGAGGGAGATCTACCTGAGAGGGTGTAGGAAAAGACTCAGGGAAACAGCAGCAATGTTCAATATGGTGCAGTTCTCTGCTGCTGATTAGAGGGTCCCTGAGTTGGAACCCAGAGTAGAGAGTGGGCTTGGATTCCCCTGCCAGCCAGTGGGAAAGTGGCACACTCTGGACAGCGATGGGAAGACTGCCAGAGACAGTATGGAGAGACTATGATACCTTGGAAGGGGAGGACTATCATGACCTGACCAGAGTGCCAAGCCAGGAAGAGAGAGCACCCTGAGTCGCAGAGAGAGACACAACGAGGCATGTGAATGAGCAGCAGAAGGGGTATCAGATCTGGAAAGAGCTAATCCCCAGAGCAGCCAGGAGGAGGTGCCCTAGCCATATTGGTTGGCAATGCTGAGCGATTGCTTTAGGTGAGAACTACTTTAGACAAAAATTGTAGCCATTAAAGTTAAGTTTAGACTCTAAGAAACATGTTATATATTTAGTTTTATATGTAAGCATTCCTTTTTCCATTATCCTTACTCACTATTTCTTAAATTGTTATCTTTGATCATAAACTTATAACAATTTTCACTACATCTTAGTGCTGCGATGTTATAAATAAACTGATCCTGAGTTGTACCAGTCAAGCTGTGGGTATATTGTTCCCCTGAAGATAGAAAACCTGGTAATTTCTATGAGTGTCTGGTGACATGGGCTAGACATTACAGGGGTACATTAAGTACGTTGTATGTGTCCAGAAAAACTTGATTGTGCAAAAGGAGCTCAGTATTTATAACGGATGTTTTATTCACTCGTGTGTGTTATTTTTATTGGAAAGCAGTTAACATGGAGAAAAGGCTACAGAAAATGTTTAGAAGATCTGAAGTACTAGTACAAACACTTGAGACTTCCTACATCAGCTCAGTTGCATGCTAAACTATCCTTTATAATTACTTAAATAATCTTTGTGATCAAGATCAGAATTCGGCATGTCAAACTCATCTTTGCTACAAACTTGTTTTATATTTTCTTTAGTAGAAAAAATATTTTTCTTAGAGGACTGAAGCCAATTTGAATGTTTAGTTGCTTATGTATTGCTTGCATTTCTTTAAGGTCTTTAAAAATCTGCTCAGTAAAGAGTCATTAGAATAGCGTTCTGTCACAAAGTGCTAAATGGCTAAGGTGAGCACTCTGAGATTTTACTTTGAATAATATCAAATAATTATAGTATGAGATGCAACATGAACACCTACATACTTGGGAAAGGATAGAGTCCAAACCCACAGACTGCAATAACTGTGAGTTTTGGAGAGTATTTTTGGAGGCAGGAAAGCTGCAGTCATTTAAAATGTTGTGACAAAGTTCTTCCTCTACCTTGGTGGGTCCTGCGCTTATTGGCAGATTTTGCTCACCTCAGTGATCTCCCCCACAGAGTCTGGATCAACTCCTCCTGTGTCTGATCAGGAGTTGGGAGGTCTGGGGGGAACCCAGGCCCACCCTGTACTCTGGGTTCCAACCCAGGGCCCTATGGATTTGCAGCTGTCTATAGTGCCTCTTGTAATAGCTGTGTGACAGCTACACCTCCCTGGGCTACTTCCCCAAGGCCTCCTCTCAAACACTTCTTTATCGCTCACCACGGACCTTCCTCCTGGGGTCTGATAAGGCTTGTACTCCTTAGTCCTCCAGCAGCACACCCTCTCAGTCTCAGCTCCTTGGTATCTTGCTCCCAGCTCCTCTCACACACTTCCTCTCTGCTCGCTCTCCATCTGACTGGAGAGAGCTTCCTTTTAAAACCCAAGGTGGGCAGGAGCCTGCCTTGATTGGCTGCAGGTGATCTAATCAGCCTGTCTGCCTTAATTGGTTCTAGCAAGTTCCTGACTACTCTACTGCAGACCCTGCTCTGGTCACTCAGGGAACAGAAAACTACTCATCCAGTGACCAGTATATTTTCCCTCTACCAGACTTCTGCACCCCACTGGCCTGGGTCTGTCACAATGTGTAAATAGGATTATTTCAAAAATTCCTTTTATACAAGGTTTTTTTTCCCACAGAGGTCACAGACTGGACCAGGTAACTAAAACAGATTTTAAATTAGTCCAAAAATATAACATCTTATAAATTAAACTACTGAATCCTAGAAAGTAATGAGATTAGAAAGAAGGTTAGAAGGTAAACCCCACATGGAGTCTAAAGAAGGCAACATAACACATGGTGGATTCTGAAAGTAAATTGCAATTGAGAACGTCAGAAAGGCAGTATCAGGAAAATGAAGATGGCTTACAGGGACGAATATGCACCCAGAATAACTAGCCCATCTGCCAGAATTAAGCTACCATAGTATTGACCTGTCCTCTCACCCTGCAGTTGAAACTCACTTCCCTCTGAATCTGGGATCACTTAACTTATTATTTCCTGAAGTGTCCCCATTTCCAGTGGTGCTTTTTCGATCCCAGGAGAGAATCCACTTTTGTTGAGAAATGTGAGAAGAGAAAGCCTTTCGGCACGTTATCACCATTACAGTGAAGCGGGAAATGGATTGAAAATAAGCAAGGTCTGGAAACATGAGGGTATTGCAGGTGGGGAGGGAGAGGAAAATAATAGAAGAAAAGACATAAAGTAAGAGGTGGCAGACTCTAATATGCTGTATGGAGATAGAAGGCTTCTCTCCTGAATTATTCTAATGCTTGGCCCATGAATAAAAATGCAGAATAATTATTGATTTTTTTTATTTAAAAAAAGTCAACAGTCTTTTTCTTTAAGAACTTGTTTTGCACGAATAAAGTTAATTCGCTACTGAAATAGCAATCAATAATTCAATTCCACATGACCCTTCTTATAGCAGATATAATGCTTAAAACCATCATTTTACAACAATCATTTTACTATTTTAACTTTTAAAAGGTTGCTTTAATATTAAGAACATTTTGAAAATGCAGTGGCATAGTGTGGGGAAAAGAACTAAAAGGTGGTGAGTGAATGAGTCTGTGCCTTGGAGCTGTATCAGCTCTGTGTTTGGTTCTCTCCACTGGATTGCTGATATGGAGCTTTGTGAGGAGTACCTGGAATTTAGCATCCCTTGTTCAAGTGCCTTTGTTTTGGCAGGAAGAGTAAATTTTGATGATTATTATTCAGAAAGAAGTATCCGCAAAACCCCAGCCAAGGGGGAATAAAAATTACTTGATACAATGGAGGTGGAGAATGTATTATGGGAGAATGGGTCTACTCAAGAGCTTAGTCATCAGGGTCCAGGTCTATTTTTTTCCTTTCATAGGATCGAAAGAGAAATCTCCCCGACAAGAAGCTTATCGTTCACAATAAGAATTGCTAAGTCAAGAACATAGTAAAGATTGATGCTCTTACACTGAAACTGAGAGTTTACAGCCAGAACTTTAAAAAGTGAAATCCGAGTATGCAAAGGCTGATATTAATTGAGGGAAAAGTTCTAATGTTTAAAGAACTGAAGAAGCTGGAAATTTACTGTAAAAACAAGAATAAAAGAGGGTAAGGTGGAAATGGAACCTTTAGATGGCATTTGAAATTGATTGGAAATGTTGCTGGAAACTAAATTTGAGACACCCATATGAATAGAGAATGTTTGGGGGATCCCTGGGCTACTATTATGGTTATTATTTATTAAGCACTGATGACGTGACTGTTGCTGTATGAGTGTGGTGGGCAGTGGCATTGGAACACTTTTAATAGTAGGGGTGCTGCACCCCCTCTTACCACTGTCTGTGCCCCCTGCTGCCCCTAGAGCTGGGGCCAGGAGAAGGGCCACAGGCATGGGGCTGGCGACTGGGGCCACGTGTGCAGGGCCAGGAGCAGAGCCCCATGTAAAACCTGCTGCAGCACCCCCTGTACCCCTGGTTCCTGCACCTATGCCAAGCAGAGGTTAAAGAACTCCTGTGGTCGCAATCTGCCCCAACCTACCACACCTCTGAGGCTTGTCAGACCTGGGAGCTGGCCCTTGAAAGGAAGGAATTCAGTACAGTTGAGGTGGCATTTGGAAGCAAGCAGAGTTTGGGCTTCCAGACTGAAGCACTAACTGATGGATAGCTTGAGAATGCTGCCTGCCTTGGCCCTCTGAGAACCATGATGACTTGGACTGTTTTTTTTGGTTTTGTTTTTAAATCCCAGGACTAAGCCTGAGTTTAGCTTCACAAAAGAGTGGGCGCTGACACATGCCTCTCCCTTACATGAGAAGGAGAGCCTGATTTCTTGAGGATGACAGAAGTGTTTTTCTTTTTTTGGACTGCTTTATGTCCCCCTGGGAGTGGATGGGCTTGCTAACAGGCTCGGTTGGAAGGCTGTACGCTGTATCCCAGAACTGGAGCGCAGAATTGTGGCTATTCAGGGTGTGATGTATGAGCTAAGCAAGATACCTGCCCTCACTGCAAGGGGGCGACCTTGAGACCTAACTTTTTTGACATCAAGGAACAAATGAAGACAGCCTTTGAACCTGAAGAGGTTACAGGAAAAAAGACAGATCCAGATATGTCAAGATGTGGGGAGAATGAGAAGAAATGGTAACTTACTTTCTCCAATTGTTGAAATCTTCTATTATTGATGTTTCTTACTGGCTAATTACTGCTCATAGATTACTAGAATGACAGAGTAGATCTCAAAGGCTTACTCTGGTGGAGATATTTAAAAATTTTTAATGTAAATGTTATGAATCACAAATGTACTACATCAACAGTTGTCTCTTTAGCCAGAGAAGAATGTATGACCTGGCCAGTGACAAAGCTCAACTTTTGGATGACGATGATAGTTTTATTACTCCATTTTGGACAGAGCAGAAGAGAGGGATAGAGAAACTGGGGAGGGCACAGTCTACTTGCTGATGGTCCAGGCCCTAAGGAGCTTTTAACAGGGTCTGTTCAGAAGGACTATCATTGTGACTTTTCTTTGGCTGTAAAAAGCATGGGCCTGAGTCACTCCCTGTATTGATGCAGAGGCTGGTGCAGGGAACCAAGGGGGGATAGTTTGTGCTTCCATTATCCTGGCACTGATTCAGCACCCAATGAAGGTTAGGACATGCTGGGAGCTGGCTTAACTTGTGCCCTGGCTGTCTTGGCCCCTGGGCTTTATGGCAGCGAGGAAATGACAGGGCACAGGAATGCCTTACATATCTCTCTCAACATTCCCTGGAATGTGAGCTGCTGCAGGGTACCAATTATTCAGGCTCTATGAACACATAAGGAAGTCCCATTGCCTTCATTGCATTGACCCAGTGTGCTATACATAAATAAATGGACCCAGATGATGATGAAGGGAAATTTTGTTTGAGAATCCAAACATCTGTTTAGTGACTGACCTCCAGTTACACAATTTAGGAAGAAAAAGTCAGAGCATTTAATACTTAAATATCTCCAGACTGGAGTGGATGTTGTAGTGGTATACACAGAGTGCTTCCTGTAGAGAGTGTATTTATTTAACTGGATGGTGCTATGAAACCTGGATACACAGTTGTTGATTAAATTGTGAATGTGAAGAAAAAAGTGCTTCCTGGGGAGATGAGCCTGCTGAAATGGAAAAAGACTTGTATATTGGGCCCCAGCCTGTTCTCATTGATGTTTTTGACAAAGTTCCATTTGATTTCAGTGGGAGCCAGAGCAGATCCATGTCACAGACCTATTGGAGGGAGAAATAGCCATAAAGGAGCAGAAAGAGATTGGCATTTTTTAAATGTGGGGTGCATTCAAGAGGCTCCCCGCAACCAAACTCTGCAGGGCTCTCACAAGTGTGACTTTATTGCCTTCAGTGGAATTGCATTGGTATAATTGACAGCTGAACTTGCTCCCATTTGTTACCGTTTTCAATCGGAGAACTGTAACAACTGAGTTTTATTTCCTTATTTAAATAGCAGCACAAGTAGGAAGAATGGAAAGAGCTTCTTTCTTTCAGCGCCTCTCAGGGTCAAAGTTACAAGATGTATTGTGGCTGCACAACTCTGTACTTCCTGTTTTGGGGAGGACAGGAAGTAGAAATACTATAAAAAAGCAAGGCTATTCTTGCAATATTTTCAGCCCCGCCCATATAAAAATACTGGTGGTCTCCCATGATCGCTTGATCTCCTGAGATTTGCAGCCCACTTTCCAGATCAAATGTCAATGAAGTTTCACTATAGAAAATTGAGGGGAAAATGTAAACACCTTCAGTAATGCCAAGGGGTCAAATCACAGGAGGATGAAAATACTTTGCCGACTGTATGAAAACCTAAAAAGTCTTCCACAAAGGAAACATCTTGCCAATGCTATCGACTGTAATTTCTTTCTTGTTCAAACTCCAAATACATGCTCACAAACCTTTTAGAATGAAGAGACATTATGAACTGTACAGTCCTTATTCTGCTCTCCAGTGTATAAGGGAAACTCTTACTGAAGCATAGGGATGCTTCGCTCTACCTATGATTCTACTAGAGTGACTGATGCCATCTCTTCTTCATGAGATGTTTTTAATGTAAGATTTGTATTACTGACTTTCTAACAAGACATTTCAGTAAGTGTGTTTTGTGTGTGTCGGTAAGCACAAGGGCCAAAAGGAAGCAGGTGCTATCTGTTTCTACTTATTTGATTATTATTACCAGGTGTATTTGAAGCTATATTTCAGTAAGACAACTGTAGATGATTCTATCAAAAATATAAGTCTTTTGGCTATCAAATGTCAAACACTATGCACAAAGTACACACAGGTATGTGTAGTTATGGGTATATCTACTTTAGAGGTTTTATTTAACTCTTCTTATTTGATTGCTGATTATATCTAGTTAAATAACATCTTTGTACATACTAATCTGCTCTATCAACAACCATTTATTCCAAAATATGGAGCATTCAGACATGTTAGCAAATTCTAGTTCATTGGCAGTCAATTCACTCATAGTGAAGGGTCTAGTGTAGACATACCCTGTGTGTGTGCCTCTGTTGATCCTTCTGCATCATCTCACATGCCATTTGATTGATTCAGCAAAGGTTGGAAGGATTATCCATTAGAGAGAGAAAAAAGCACCAAGAAAGTAACATCACTGCACAGATAAAGCTCTTTTCTCTTCTCTCTCTCTCTCTCTTTTTTTTTTTTGCCTTTATTCGTATTGCCCCACTCCTTCATTCAATACTCTGGCTATGTTACTAAATGCTTGTGGAAAAAATCTTGATTCTACTTCAAGAAGTAATTTCTTTGGGTACCAAATCCTGTCTCCTATTCTGTCCGGTGCCTGATTATCTCATTAAACATGGTCATTATTATTTTACTACTTAGTTCTCAAGTTATTATGGTAACACTCACATAGGGGGCCCATTCTGGTAAACACTGTACAAGCACATAATGAGAGACAGTCCCCGGCCAAAGAATTTACAATCTAAATAGTTAAGACAGCATGGGGGAAGGAAGTATTATTGTCCCCTTTTAGCAGCTTCAGATAGTAACATTGTAGTCTTCCTCAGATGAGGGAAACTTCAATAAATTAGTCCTACTGTTGGCGTTAATATGCCTTCAGGTTTCCAAAAGGGTTGAGTATCTTAGATTCTAGATGTTGTTCTATCCTCAAGAAATGACAGACAAAACTTGTGAAAGAAATGGAATATTTTCTCACCTCAGCAACAACAATATTCTAAATTCACCTACTGAATATCTGACTTTAAGCTGTTTAAAATCAGACTCAGGCTGAAAAGAGCAGATTATTTTCAATGTTTTCACAAAAAACTAGCAGGCTAATTTTGCTCAGTGCATAGAAGTGGAGTTTTTTTTGTTTGACTTTTCTTCTGCTGACCAATACTTGCCTAGTCACAATATGCACGATCAGCTTCTCTCTGGCACACTCACTTCTGTTTGCTTGACATTTCTGCATATTCTGGAAAAGAAACATTATAAATCAGTGTCTACAGCTTTCCCCCTTGCATGATTTTGAATAAATTAAGCAGTTAATCATAGCTGTGGTTTTTAAATATATATATTTATGATGTAAAGATATCCAGAGGATCCATAGCACCTCTGGTGAAGGATGCTGAGTCTTTCCAACTTCCTGTCACATGGAGGGACTAATCACCTCCTGGTGGCTCTCAGCTCATCATAGGAGCAAGCCCAAGAGCAGTCATGGCAGGAATGCAAATGAATTCTATGATACAATTTTAACCAATAACATCCAAAGACAACAATTACTGCCTCCTGTCCAGTTCTGAGGGGGATGAGGAAGGAAGAATAAAGAGAATCCAATAGTTTAACAGAAATGCCACTTGCATGATGTGGAGTACTATGATAAATTCTAATTTTTTTGGACAAGGAACAATGACTTGAAGGAAGGGAAACATTTAGGCAGTAAGAGCAACTGGGTGTGCAGGAATAAACTCCTAATGGTGGTGATGGATGTTCAAAAGCAGTTTAGAAGAATTGTGCAAGTCCTAAACGATGCAAGGCGCTCAAATTGGGTAGCCCAGGGAGCACCTTTTGTGGGTTTAGATGCATTTCAGGACATTTAAAAAGGCTGAGAACAGTTCGCAAAATAAATCTGACTTCCTTTTAAAATAGAAAAGTTATAGAAAGAGTAGGAAGGATACTACAGCAAATTCATTTTTCTTAATGTCGTAGTCTTTTGATGTGTCATAAGCTTGTTGTTGCCTTCCCAACAGAAACAGAGCAACATCAATCTAACAGCTGCTTCAGTTGCTCCCTGGGCCAAATCCTTACTCACTCCTTTCTTAGGCAAACTCCGAAATATTTTAAAGAACTTTTCATCTATTCCTTGTTTGTCTCCCATCTTTTATTTTTTTAATGCAACTTCCCCCTGACTGGCCTTCTCACTGCTCAGAGCACACCCATCAAAATGTAGCCACTGAAATGATTTTTCTTGTCCAATCACTCTTTGAATTCTGCCCCTATCTCCAATTCCCTCCACGATCCCTGGGTCAAGTTTACATTTCATCATCTATAAGGCATAAATCACACATCCTTATCTACATCTCCAATCTACCTGCTTATTGTGGCACCATCTCTTTCCCTTCCACTCCTTTAACCCATACCCCTTACCCACCCCATAGTACATTTCCATCTTGCCTTCTCATTCCTCTATGGGCCCATAATGTGCCCATCTTCTGTGGTTTAGAGATGGATGTGGTTCATTCTATTTGTGTCACTCTTTATACTAGCTAAAGGGTGTTGACATGACATCATGCAAGGTGCTCACTTCCTCCAGAGCCGGAGATACCTATGCAGCGCTCCCATTGCCTGCTAGCCGGGACATTCAGAACTAAGAAGGCATCTAAACTTGGCTCCCTGAATGGCAGCCTATGCTGGACCCAGCCCAGATATAATTTAAAAGTGTCCAGCTTCATTTTTCATTTTTCTCTCAGCAGCTCTATGAAGACAACGAGCCATGTCGCCATATTGCCATCGGGAATCTGCTAACATCAAAAATATTGAGTGGAAACATATGACCGGATACAATGCTGGTGTAAATCAGGATAGCTCCACTTAAGTAAATTGGACTACACCAATTTATACTGAGTGAGGGTTTGGCCCTTAGAGAATTTCTCAATAGAATCTATGATATGTAATATTTTTGTATATCTTTGTTCTATATGTGTGTGTGTATTACAATACAAGGGTACACTGTGGTTTTCTATTTACTACATATTTTTCATGACAACCACCACAAAGTAAAATGACTTTTTATATTGTGGCTTACATAAACTTTGAGAAAACACATTAGCTTCAGATATTAAGTATGTCATTTATTTTACTGAAAACTTTTGGCTGCCTATTGCTATGGCATGTATTCACTAACAAAAAATAAACATAGAAGCCACTTTCAGAGTGTAGCAACAAGGTTATACTGCTGGGGCTAGAGATATAGCAACCATTAAATTGCTGGCACTCAACAAACATGCAAAATATTAACCAGCAGTGAACTTAGATAAAAGCACGTTATGCCACTGGCTTTCAAACCCAGGCTCTGGTGGAATGAGTTCCAAAGACAAGGACACTCTTACTGAGAACTCTCTGCAAGTCCTGGAGAACTCATTCCATGAGAGCAGATAGCGCAAATCTTTTCCATTCAGTGTTTGCCCTGCACTGATGGGGCCTGATTCTGATCTTATTTACATCAGTGTAAATCAGGTGACAGCTACACCACATATAAATTATGTTTCAAAATAAAGGGTTGGCTTTACCCTTCTAGGCCTGCAGGGCAAAAACCTCAGGAAAGAGATTTAACACAGGGGAGGCCAGGCAGTAATAACACTGTATGTTCTTCTAAGGGATTCCATCAGGCATGGGCAACTTTAAAACCCAGGAGTCCTGCTTACAGCAGTTCACTAGGAGATAAACTAACAATTCATTTCCTGCCCTAGTCCCATCCAATCTATGGCCAACGTTATACATTTTGTGGACTGTGCTGTTCAGTTCCACATCCTCAGCTCAATGGGGTTTGCAGGCAGTGAAAACTCTGCTACTGAGGCTGTGTAGCCATGTTCCTCCAGAAGAAACTAGAGGAGCCTAGACAGTGAATCTGATCCAAAGTTGGGATGGTTACTGACACTTGAATGAGTCTGATGCTCACATTGGCCATTAATGTGAAAAGTGACATCTGTGACCCCAGCAGTGTAGATGTTCAGAGCCAGAGACTATCTCAGTGTCAATATTTAAATGTTGAATATTAGATTAAATATTAAGGTGCTGATTCTCCACTCCATTACACCAGTCTTATGCCAGTGTTACTACACTGACTAAATCATCAAATATTAAATCTCTTCTGACTGCTATGCAACCTCTGGCATTTGGCTCCAAAGCTGCTGCTCGTATCACAAATGATGCCAGTTGCTAGAAACACGAGGATTAGCAGCAGCAAGAGATGTTGTAATATCTACTTTAATTGCAATCTTTTCTTTTGAATCACAATTTACAGTTGATAAATGTTGTGAAACTCACTTTTCAACATAGTTTTCAGAACCCTGCACCAAGCAACAGGGCCTTGACATAAGCAATTCCCCCACTGTGTGACAGAAAGCAGCTACACCAATCCTGCCAGTCTTCAGCATGTTTTTCTCGATCAAACTTGGTGGCAGCCTAAACTTTACAGCAGAGATTCAAAGCCTCAGAGGAACACCAGAGGCTCAAACCTTTTCCCCAGCATCCATCACAGAGTTAGGCAGGAAAGCAGTGCAGCAGCAGATTCTAGCTTGTGCTAAAATAGGATAATGAATAACTCCAGGGCACATAGGCCAATGCCATCTATTAATTAGTTTGAAGGTAATTTAGCAAAATGTTACTCAAAATTATAAGCATTGCCATCCAGAGGTGGGTGATTTGTTAGGTGTCCTAAGCAACAGGAAACCAGTGTGTAGTCACTGCAAATGTGCTACACAGTGGGAGATTTCAGTTCTGAAAGTTCAGCTCATTCTATTCACCTTTACACTAAGACTAGACTAGTTGAGGAAGGTACATACATTGCTTACAAAAAACTTGACAATGGTTAGGTTGTTGGAGTGCAAAGCCCACTGTCTATCATGCTAACTAGTATTATCTCATTGTTCACTTTAGCTTCTTTGTCTATCTGTTTGCATCTGTTCACTTGTCTTAAATTTAGACTGTAAGCTCCTTAGACCGGGACTGTCTTTTTGTTCTGTGTTTGTACAGCAGCTAGCAGAGTGGTCCGTGGTTAGTACTGTAAGACAAGACAGCTGAAGAGCTTGCAGGCTAAATTATTTTTTTTTCTTCAACTGAAACATTCAAGTATGTTAGATGTACTCATCTATTCAGGAACAGTGAACAGAGAACAGTGCCACATGACTGTCCTACCACAACTTGAATTTGAAATACCAAGCATTGGTGATCAATCCAAAAAGAAGAAACATTTAATACAGCTTCATAAAAAGATCATGATCAGCTTGTGGATATTCTTTGAGCAGGAAAACAGGCTAAGTGCACTGAATAAATTATTCCTTATGAATGACTCATTCAGCTCTAATTGTGGAGTAACTCAATGTTTGTAAAACAGATATTGGAATGTGCTATGTAAATGCGAAAGCATTATTCTGTTGCTCAAGACATCTCCTCTGCTTAGATCCCTCCTCGATGATTTCTACCTGCTCTTTTCAATATTCTTCTTTGTTCCAAATAACTTTTCTTAATTTCCCTGTAATTCTCAGGTTCAGCTGGTACTGTGTGCCTCTTGGTAAAACAATGACAGGAATCTCAATATCCCATTGTAGAAGTTTATTTTAAAGGGCATCTCATACTACTGGGTATGCTGCTCCACACATTTGACAATTGCTTTGCTGAGGTCAGCATAGGAAAAGGCATTTGAGTGATATTTAAAAATGAGCGGAGGTACCAGGTTTCTATATGTAATGGACTGGCTAATAGTACGACTGATGCACAGAGAAGAAAAAGCTTTAATACATCTGATCGAGAGCAGATTCGCCTTTAGGTCAAGAGGTAGAGTCTGTATTTTTGGAGTCAAAGGTCTGTGGGGTCTATTATTGATGAAAATTATAATGTCTGTATGTGTGCAGCACTTGCAATTGTGACATAACTTAAATCAATGTAACAAAACTGCTCACTTTTTGCTACAGGTGCCATCCAAAGGATGTGTCAGAGGGAAATAGCAGTGTTGCAATTTCAACAGCTAGGTTATTCCCTGGACACTGTCATCCGTCAAGCACTAAAAACAGTCCTCTCTCAAAGGAAATTGGCTTTTTGGTTACGTGACAAAGGTATCCTTAGGTAAACCAAAAACATGTTCAGTTTTTAGTATTGGCTTTATATGGCCATTTCTTTTTGCTCTTCTGAATATACTGCTTAAGTTTAGGCTAGATGAGGGTCATTCTTGCTGCTGGGAAATGATTTGATCTTTGTAGAAGCACTTGAAGTCGGAAAATGCATGTGAAATCGGAAAATGCACAATCTGCTTTTCCCTTAATGGTCACTGAAATTCCTTATTGCTTTTGGTTGCTGTCTTTGTTCAGTGACTAATTCTGTATTTGTGTACCATGCGTAACACCTGCTATTTTGATAGCACACTACAGAGTATACTAGAAGGAATAAGAATGACCTTCATATAGCTCCTGTATTTGAGAATAGAATAAAGGAGGGTCTGGGAACAATAGACCATTAAGTCAATTGAGAGCTAGATTTTGAATATTAATAGAAGGTAAATTTACAAAACACTTAGAACTACGTAAGTCATCAAAGGAAACCTCAGGATCAGAGAGAGAGAGAGAGAGAGATCCTATTTGACAGGCTGCTTGAATTCTTAGAGAACATAATGAAAAATATAAACATCTTTTTCTGAATTTAATTAGATCATTCAATATTATACTGTACCCATATAGCGGTTAGTGATGTTGATCATCAAAAGTATGATATGGGGGAACACTAGTGAAACAGATTAAAAAACAGCTAAGGAAGAGGTCTCCAACAGAGGTTTGAAATACCCTTCTGTCTCAGAAAACTTAAGTAGTAAGGATGTGATTAATTTTCTCTCTTGCCTATGGTTCCTTTCTAATTCAAGAACAGATAGAAATGTAATCTTTCCCCAGCTATTTCCTCCCCCATATCTGTTTTTTTAATTCTTTCTTCTTTCTCTTTAAGCTGCAGAAGTGTGTTGGGTGGGGGGAGGCAGGGAGATAAAATGGAGGAGTGATCATTTATAGAATTAGCTCCACCCATAGGTGTGGTTACAATAATTAGGATTGAATCTAAGGTTTTATATATTCCCCTCTGCTTGTCAGAACAGTTAGTGTGGTTTACTCTGGTGGTGATTGAGTATGTAAATAGTCTGTTTTATATTGTTCTGCTCTCTTCGTTTACTTTTCTTACTTTTCGAACATGTCTTACAGAGTTTTTATTTAAGTGTTATCTGTTGCACCTGAAATTTTGATATATACATAGACTGCTTTTATCCATTCTCCCAATCCCATCGCAAAAAAGAAATGTGGCTTTCAGCAAAAGCAAAGAAAGGGTCATAAGTCACCATACTTCTCATTTACTTATCTAATTTTGATGTGAATTACTTTAGGCAGGCAGCCTTCTTTGTCATCTGTATTGTTAGCATGTTTCTTCTAATTTCTAGTTTATTTTGTCTTTTACTAACATAAAGCCTGGAGTCTTTTTGTTCTAAAGTCTGGCATAGAGTCTTTCTCTCTCTTATACTTTTAATCTTTAAGAACAACAACAACAAAAAAGCATTTTAAGAGCAATGAAGGCAATGAAACGTATATGCATGTACCTGAGAGAGAATCTGAGCCCCTGTATTTATACAAAGTAATCATATTCTTGTCTGAACATTTATTTAGGTTCAATTCCCTGAACCTGTCTTTATAAAACGTATTCTGAAGTCACCGCTATCTTTGTGCATTGCTTTCAGAAAAATTCAGGGATGGAATAGATAACAAGTGAGGGGCCACAACACTTGGTAGTAGGCCAAGTGTGGTTTTTCATGTGTAGGTATGCCTAATAGAGGGGAAAAAAAGATTCCAAATGGATTTATGGGATAATAAAGTGAGATGAGAAATGATTTTGGCAGTGCAGTTTCCAAAAGGTCAATACAAGAGGTAAATGACGAAACAGAAACATATCATTTAGTGGAGACCAGTTCACAACACAGAAAAAGAATTTGAGGAGGGGGAAATCATAACACATTAAAAATATCTGAACCAGGCTTAACAGCTGCAAATAATGCAAAGAGGTATAAACTATATAGGTAGGGATGCAGAATCTAGGTGATGGGTTATGGAGTAATCTTCCCGTGTTAGTAATAAAAGTTGTAAGAATCAATTTGAGAGAGAGAGAGACGACTTTGAAATAGGAGACTATTTCAGTACATAGATGTTAGGAGGCATAATCACTAAAAAGATGTTTTTAATTAAGATGCTGGCACTTCAGTTTTGCAAAAAGCCAGGGAGGTGTATGCCAGTATGTATAGTATTTCTTGAAGAACAAATGTATATCATAAGTGGAATAAAATATGATATCTGTTTCCCATTTCCCCAGCACTTTCATGGGCTTACTGCTTTCTGGTGCTTTCCTGAGCCAGGACTCCCCCTGACTAAAACTGATTAGCAATCTCAGTTCTTTCCCTCTGAATACCTTAAAATATTGCCCCCTCCTGTAGACATATTGACAGCTTTATTCAGTGGATGGAAATGTTCCCAGGTAATTGTAACAGGGTGCTGGCCAGGAGGTCCTGAACCAGGCCCCTGTTAGCCCAGCTCCAATAAAGAAGCATTAATTGGGGCTGGCTGAGTATGCCACACCTAATTGCTAGCTGATATAGGGAGCTATATCAGGCTAGCAGAAAGGAAGAGAAAGGAAAGGGTGGAGTCAAAGGCTATACATCCTTGCTGGCTGGAGAAGCTAGTTGTCCCCCAGGTTGCTGGTTTGGAGCAGACTGTAAATAGAAGGTGGTGGGAGCTGACTCTGAAAATGAAAAGCACTGATGATTGGACTCAGAAGGGGTCTCTGGCTGACTTGTTGCAAGGGCGAGTGAAGGCCTCATTACAGTAATGTTTTAGCTTTTGAATTCACTTTCTTCTTGGTCCAAAATAGCCTAAATCTGATAACTCTCAGGTAATGTTGCAAAACTCATCTCTTATCCCAGGCATTAGAAAATAGAAAATCATTGGATTTGGAGGGATGAACTGTTTAGATGCCTGAATTAACGGCAATCTGTTCTATTAATTTGCCTGGTGCATTTAGAATATTAACAATTTATTTTTAAAGCATGTCAGTGGCCATCTAGAATGTATAGATTTTCCCTTTTTAGCATTTCTATACATCTAATAAACATACAAAATGAATTTTGGCCATCCAGGCCACATCTCTTGTGTTGTAATGTTCCTATCCTCCCCCATCTTTTCCTCAATTTTTAAATTATGCACTTTATCTATTTTCCTTTTCCTTCCTCTTTTAATACTGACCCCCACTTGGATTGATAGCCCTTTCAGAAGGGGCCAACAATGAAACAGCTCTTCCAAATGGTGCAATTAAATTGTTATGAGCTAGATTAAATCTTCTTATGGGTTAAGGTAAAACCTCACTGAAACTGATATGTGAACCTCCCCTTCACTTAAGACTGTGGTAAGAGAGAGCTAAAGAGTCACCCTTAGAACAAGGTCTACCAGGGTTTGCCCAGAAAGTACCATGTGGGTGGAGGGTTTAAACGGGTATTGTTCTGACCGTGTGTGTGTGTTTAATAAATAAACATAAAGCAAGCTGTGGTGCAGACAAAAACCGGAGACGGATAGTATAGACAAAAAAGCAAAGCGGCAGACTGTAAGCATGGTGCAGCCTGGGAGAAGCCTAGAGAAAGGTTCTGGGACAAGGGTGCTGGCTAAAACATGGGCCTGTAAATTAAGAAACCACTCCTTTACTTCTGGTTCCTCCTGCATTCACAGAAATAGGACTCTTGACATTCTTTGTAAATAAACAATACTGAATCAAGAAAATACCAGATGACACCATCAATTTCTGCTTCCAACTGGAACATCCCCAGGCCCCAAAGTTTGACTAGTGGCTTGGGTCAAAAAGGGGTAACCTAATATGACAGGCTTCCCACCTTTAGCTGTTAACAGAAAAACAATTTGAATTCAGTCTTAACAGCGCGTTCAACATACACTACTTCTAAGATACAAACAAAACTTTAACTCCATCTCAGTAAGTGCTAAGAACTCGTTCTGCCGGGATCTTAGACTGAAGAAAGGTGATAAATCTTGTCAAAATCTTAAAGATATGCTGCTTCTTTTTTCTGCTTCATAACCTCTGAAATCCTTTGACTTCATATTATAGTAAATTATTCCAGACAAACCTGACGCTAATGTATTGAAGCCTGAACCTAGATATAGTGAAGCCACACTATTTGAGAGTAGTAAGGTACCTGCTTGCATACAGTAAAAGAGATGATGGTTTCTGATGTGTAATAATTCATGTCTTACTAGAAATGATTTTGCTTTTGCTGGGAAGGAGCAGAACTCCTTAACGGAGCAGCTGACTGTTTTCTGTGAGGAAACATGTTCTCGTATGCTGTGACTTATTGTTACAAATCTCATACAAAGATGAGTTCAAGCTGCAAAATCTAGGACCAGATCTCAATTTGAGCACTACAAAGATCAGGATGTTTTAATCTGTGGGATGGATTAGTTCTATTGTAAGGATAGAGGGGCTACTTTTATAAATTGGAATCCGGGTCTAGGTTTGGAGTTCAGGTCCCCTCCAAACTCTGAGTGTGATAGAAAAAAGAGATTTTTGGTTCAGGTGCAACTCTAAATATAAAGCCAGTAGACTTTGGGCCAGATTTTTAAGATACTTAGGTGCTTAAAGATGTGCATGAATGCTTAGTGAGATTTTCAAAAGCATCCAAGAACCTAACTCCCATTGATTTCAATGACAGTTGGGCACCTATTAGGATTTTCAAAGGTGCCTGGGTGCCTATCTTTATCTTTAGGCCAAGATAGGGTAAGGAACTGAGTGATGAGTTGTCTCCTATCTAATATAAGCTTGGAACCCCACAAAGCATAAGACAAATGATATACACTATAGATTCCCCCAAGGGAACAGACAAATGGAGTAGCTAATAATTTCTACAACTGCAGGTTATATGCTTTCCGTTCGTACAATACTGTATCTTATCTTCCAGGCTGGGCAATGTGGGGTATGATTTTCTACATCATGTGTCATTTCGGTTAGTGCAAACTAAAGTCTTTGTTTCTGTACTGGCAACTGGAAGCAGCAACTCCAAGTTTATTTTTGGAAGAGAATTGCATTATCTCATGATAACAGGAACACAATGAAGTGTTGTCTGAGTGATTGTTTCCAACATTTTAACCTGTTCCCTGTTAAAAATTAGTTTTCATTCACAGAATATGAATTAAAACTTCAGTATGGTTCAGATTAGTTTGTCTACTCCAGCTAATGTGTAATTACTGTACCTGACAGCAGGGTCCAGATCCTTAGCTGCTGTTCTTCATCATAGTTATTTTTATTATCATGGCACCTGGAAGCCCAGGTCATGGACAAGGACCCATTGCACTGGGTGCTGTATAAACAAAAACAAAAAGATGGTCCCAGTACCAATGATCTTGAAATCTAAGCATAAGTCCAGTGACAACAGAGGGTTACAGGCAGACACAGGGGAAGAAATTGGGGAGTACAAAGGAACAATGAGACGACACTGTCCAGCATGAGAGGCAGTGGTCTTAGTACAATTCCACTGAAACAAATGGAACTACACCAGTCTACATTAGGTGAAGATCTGCTTTCAGGACTTTAAAATGAACACAATAAAATTACTATATAGATTAAGAAAAAAACTTTAGATGAGAAGCACAAGGTTATACAAAATATAACAACTTCAGGGGAAATTTTCAAAAGCACCTAAAGAGCTTAGGAGCCTAGATTCTATTGACTTTTGATGGTTAATAGCTGTGATACTCTGAGTATCTTTTCCAGACCTGAAAATGAGCTGTGTTATCGTCAGGAGAGGCACCAGGGTTTTTGGCGCCCTAGGCGGGGGTCCTTCCACTGCTCCTGGTCTTTGGGGCAATTTGGCGGCGGGTCCTAGAGCGTGGAAGGATCCCTCGCTGCTGAATTGCTGCCGAGGGTGGCAAAATGCCACCCCCCCAAATCCTAGTGCCCTATGCGACCGCCTGGGTCACTTAAATGGAAGCGCCGGCCCTGGCTATCATTTGAAAGCTTGTCTCTCTCACCAACAGAAGTTGGTCTAATGAAAGATATCACCTCACTCATCATGTCTCTCTGATAAAATGGTTAAACATTTGTGAATCTCTCCCTCTCTATTTTTAAATAGTTTACTTTCCTGTTCTAAATGCCATTAAGAGAACTAGTGAATTCTACCAGTGCTGTCTTTATTGCCTGTGTTAGGAAAGTTGCGGAAAGCAGAGCTGTCATCAATGTCTTCCTAAATTCTCTTTACTAGCACTGTTTCCGTTATGAATTCATAACTTCTCACTTAATATTGGACTAGACTGGAGAAAGCACAGGACAATATGTAGCAAAGAGTGCTCCTGCAGTGGTAGGAACAATGAGTATTTTCATTCTCTAATTTCTGATATTTTACCACATTTTTGGGACAATAAAATCTGTTATAAAAACTAGTTTAGCTAGAATTGAGATTTTTTTTAAATTAGTAAACCAAATGCAAAAAACTGCAATATAATAATTTGACTGGGCTTTTAAATGCGCAAAGTCAGGAAATGTAAGTTATAGTTCCCACAACTATAATTTGGCCACATTGCACATACGTATGAAGGCATACAGGATAATGTCAACATTTCCCATTAAAAGATCCTGTTTTCAGTTGCTCATAACTTTGTCAAACTTTAACTGTTTGGGTTGAAATTTTCCATATTGGGTGTCTGTCTCAAGCTGATATTATTATTATTCTTTTTTTATTTTTTTTTTTTCGAAAATTTCAGCCACAATAGTTCAGTTGTTTCCAACAATGTGCTTGGGAAAAATACATCGTTCTGAACATGTTAAAAAATTCTGGCAACTTTTTCTTTGAAAATCTCTGCCGCCCTAATGCTTTGGAGCAGGGAATTGAAATTTAACAGAGGAGTGGTCTTTGTGTCAGGGATATGCCTATGAAAATCCACTCAAATGTTGCCAAATTATAAGCCTTTGAAAAAATCAGTTTGTATTTGCTCAGTAGAAATTTCTTATATTTTTAGCATCTAAATTCCCTGAAGATTCTGTCTACACTAGGTATGGTCTAGGCCAGGGCTCTGCTGGACTTTTCCTGGGCTGGTGCAGGCTGTGGCAGGTCTCTGTCTGGGCACCTGAACTAAGAGTAGGGAGACTGTCTCTCCTGTGCTCTCAGCTACTGCCCTGCTGGGCCCTGGTGGCATGGAGGAGGAAGCTGCCTGATTTGAATGCAGTGAGGACAAGAGCCAGAATGAGCAGGAGTGTGGGAAATAGATTGGAACAACAGGTCTGGTGGGAAAGATGGAGATTGCAGGCTGGCCTGGAGATTGGAAAATAGGGACTGGAAGGTCGGGTGGGTGAAGACTGATCTGATAGGGACTGGCAGGGGGATGAGGGAAGACAGATCTGATGAGGAGATAGGGTCAGGAAACGAACCGGGGCTGCCTGGGCACAAAGACTGGAATAAGGAACTAGTGGTGTGGTTGGGATACTGAGGTTGAACAAGGAGCCTGGAGAGAATGATTAAAACAAGGCTGATGGTGCAAAGGGCTGTTCTAAAATCATTCGAACCTGTAAACACGGTAATATGACACACTAAATTAAAATACACAATACTGTGATGTTCACCCCATAATGCTTTATAGAAATGTGCTTATGAGTGTAAATATGACATAACTGGAATATGTTTTATGCTAGATATGCCATATTTGCAAAGGTTATGTTCTACTGAATTTGTATGCATGTATAATTTTTATTCTGAAGCTATGAGCATTGGCTATATGCTTGTATTTAAAGTGATTGTTGTAGAAAGCACCTTAGGCAGATTTGGTCAACATAGTATGAAGGGGTTATTCAAGTAAATGGAAGTACGTTGCTAACAATGGACCTTGATAAACACCAATCCACATCTGAGGTTTCCAGGGAACATTTGGGCTAACATGTGGGCAATGTCTCGGCCTGTAGAGAACTGAGTCATGCATGGACATATGACTTGCCCATGTGACTCCAAAACTCCATCTTGTAGATGTGATTCTACACAGAGGGGAGAGAGGGGTTTCCACCCACAAGAGAGAGACTACATAAGCCCCTGGAAATCCCTCCATTTTGTATTCAGCAGGCTCAAGAGATAGCCTCTCCACCCCAAAGAGATGCCTGAAAGAAACTGGAACAAAGGACAGTAGAAACTACAGGGATATGAGTGATTTCTGGACCCAGATTAGGAGGGAATTTAGTCTGCAGAAGAAGCTTATTGGAACATCTCTGAGGGTGAGATTTGCCTGCATTTAGTTTCTTACTGTATTAGGCTTAGACGTGCATGTTTTGTTTTATTTTGCTTGGTAATTCACTTTGTTCTGTCTGTTATTACTAGGAACCACTTAAATCCTACTTCTTATATTTAATAAAATCACTTTTTACTTATTAATTAACCCAGAGTAAGTATTAATTCCTGGGGGAGCCAACAGCTGTGCATATTTCTCTATCAGTGTTATAGAGGGCGAACAATTTGAGTTTACCCTGTATAAGCTTTATACAGAGTAAAACGGATTTATTTGGGGTTTGTTTCCCATTGGGACCTGGGTATCTGGATGTTGGAGACATCTTCTTAAACTGTTCTCAGTTAAACCTTCAGCTTTTGGGGGATGTGGTTCAGATCTGGGTCTGTTTGTAGCAGGCTAGCATGCCTGGCATGACCAGGAAGGGCACTGGAGTCCCAAGCTGCCAGGGAAAATGGGCTCAGAGATAGTCCCAGAACATCAAGTGGCAGTTCCCAAGGGGATTTCCATGACCCAACCTGTCACAAATACTAATTAATAATTGTCCCATTGTGTGGTTTCTTTCATCGACAAATTCCAAAAAGCTTTACAATCTTGTCATAGTTGAGCCACAAAACACCTTTGCAATGGGGGCAAGTATTATCCTCTTTTACTAAAAGCTGTGAAGCATAGCAGTTATAATAATAGCTCAGATTCTAAGTAGCTGTAAATTAGCATAGCACCATTGACTTCATTGCAGCTACATGGTTTTAGCATCTGGCTGATGATATTTCATTACCACATGAAAAGTGAATGTCTGGTACCAATGATAATGAGAGGATTGGAGGCACATTGTAGAAATACAACCTCTAATCATCAAAGTGTTGGAAAACTTAAGAAATGATCCAAAAATATAACCAGAAATCTCGTGTGTTGTGAAGTTCCGGTTGGAAAACAGCTGTTTGACTAAGACTTAATTTATCAAGAAGATAATGACACAAAACATTCTTCTAAACTATGTAGAGTCCATTTAAACAAAAAATAGTATCTGGGGAATTAATTAGGATAGAGTAACATCTTGCAGCTCTGACCTCAGGCCCATGGAACAAATATGGTATTAACATCCCTCAAAATTATGAACAACAAATAGATGATTAATTTCATTTTGCTCAAACCTCACCTGAAGTTAGTCTGTGACAAAATTTGTAGTGAATATAAAAGAATTTATCTGCAGAATTTTTTTAAAAATTGCATAGCTACATTGACCCTGAGACCGGAGGTGAAATGTGAGACAGAAAAGATTTTGGCTTTAAATTATGGCTATAAATTTATTAAACTTTAAGGGCAAAAATTAAAGGGTTAGTCCAATTCAACTGGGAGGAAAGATGCAAGCCTTCACCTAGAATCTGGACCTAGCTGTCAAAATCCCCTGACCCATTTATTCACCAGTTTTGAGGGTCAGTCTGGTGGAACCACAGACAATACAAGAGACTGAGGTTCATACCCTCACTCTTCACTGCATAGGCCTTTGACCTTCCCATCAGTTCATTGGGCTCAACTCCTGGTCCACGCTAACCAAACAACCCTGCACTGGACACCTGCTTCAGTCATGACAAACTAACTAAACTATTATCCCCAACGAACCCTCATGGGTTCTGAGAGGCATGCAAAAACCACCAAAGCACAGGCCAGTCTAGCACTGGAAGAAAAGTTCCTTCCTGACTCCAAATGGTGACCAGCTAGCTGACCCTTCAACTCATCAAAAAAATTCAGCAGTCTACTTTGGTCACATGAAATTTTCAACATATATGGAGAGTAGGGTTGGTAGGAATGCTAAAAGGGCCCTGGTAAGTGGTCAGGCTGTCCCTTCCTTGGAAGGCCCTTTAAAAACAATGGGGGCCAACCACCATATTCAGATCAGCCAGTCAGACCTCATATAGATTGAGTGGCCAGCCAGGGACTATACTAATTTGATTTAATATTGTATTTTAAATAAATTCCAAATTTATCTCTTTAAACATTTTTCTCTGATAGGTTTACATCCTTCTATATAAATCTATATAAATTTTAGAGATAAGAGTCAATCCATATCATGGAATATTTCAATAAGTACCAAATTTTTAAAACTGCTGCCCATTTAAATAGCCAAATTAAACAAGGCAGAATTAAGGATGTATTGTTTCCCTTTCTAGAGCTCCCAGCTATGGTGTTATGAATTATGGGGTGCTGGAGCTGAGGAAGGAGACTGGAAGAATGTATTGTTTAGACTGCTACAATGGCCAATTTAATGTCATACGAGGAATGCTGTAGGTTAGGAGTGAGGTAAACTGGGAGAGCTACTATAAATGTGGTGGGTTTATGAGTTGAAATGATTTAATTCACATTTTCCTCCAAATTTCTTTCCAATGTCTAAGGCTTATAGTATTTACAATCATTTTATACTAGCAACTAAACACCCCCAATGGGTAAAACCGTGTCCCTTTTCCTTTTTATCACTGCATGTCTCAGATTCAAATATTTTTTACAGTTTAGTTTTGAATGATGTGTTCGAGTCCCACCTCTGCCACTAGCTTGCCGCATGCCACTAGCTTTCAAGTCACTGCACCTAGGGTGACCAGATGTCCTGATTTTATAGGGATAGTCTGGATTTTTGGGTCTTTTTCTTTTTCTTAGTCTCCTACTACCCTCCACCCCCTGTCCTGATTTTTTACACTTGCTGTCTGGTCACTCTAACTGCGCCTCTGTGTGCCTCTTTCCTTATCTGTAAAATGGGGATAATGTTACTGCCTCCATTTTCAAAGTGAATTGAGAGATACAGAAAAAAGAACCATGGAGTTAAATATTATTTATAGTTTCCTTACAGAGCAGATCCTGTAAGTGCTCTTCACAAAGAACTCCTAAAGAAATCTTAGTCTTCCCACTAAATTTGTGTGTGTAGCAAATTGCAATCTTGTGACACTACTTATAGGGTAGAAATGCAAGCATGTGCACTAGTCTGTGCAGGATTGGGGACTTAGATTGTAAACTCTTGAGGGCAGGGACTGTCTTTTACTGTGGGCTTGTAGACATGTAAAATACCACAGCTGCACCGCTGTAGTGGTTCAGCGTAGACACTATCCATGCGGATGGGAGGAATTCTCCAGTTGGCATAGATAATCCACTTCCCTGAGAGGCGGTAGCTAGATAGATGGAAGAATTCTTCTGTTGACCTAGCACTATCTACATGGGGATTTAAGTCAGTTTAACTACACCGCTCTGGGATGTGGATTTTTCACACCACAAATGACGTAGTTATGCCAACCTACTTTTCTAGTGTAGATCAGGCCTTAGTGTTGGTACAGCACCCAGCACAATGAGGTCACAATCTCAGTGAGGCCTCTGGGAGCTAATGTAATCCAAATAAGATTATTGAGAAATAAATGAGCTAAATTCTTATCCCAATTACAACAGTGTAAAAACTGAGTCATTCACTATTCAGAACAGACTGGTCTCTATGTTCTGATCGTACTTCTGTTTAAGCTACTGGTTTTTTTTTTCTGTTTTAAAGTATATACTGTGCCATAGATGCCACTCACTGACTGTAAAAGACAGTGCTGAACGTCTGGACTCAGCATGTGTGTAATCTAGAATCTGCAGACCAATGCATTCTGTTCCCAGACTCTAGTGAGCAGTCATTAAATCTTATACTTTATCTGCAGCAGCAGCTTTAGAACTGCATGAAGGGCAGATCAAGTTTAGGTTATGAAAACACTTGTGTCTGATTCACTGAGAAAGAAGTGACATGGAGACAGATCTGTAAACATGAATGGTTTGTAATCTGGATAATGTCTCTAGTACGCACAGATTCTTCATAGTTCTTTGGTTTTGTTCTCATGTGCACTGCAATAGAAGGATCGAGTCTGGGACCCGTTAAAGATAATTTTTTTTAAAAAAGGAGTCAGTTACCTGGATTTATTAGAATGTTGACTCACTAACCAATTGTAATAGTTCAGGTCAGCTCTTGGGTACCTGTATTATTATTAATCAAAATGATAACATATAGTATGTATTTTCAAAGTGCGTGTGATAAGGTGGGAGAGCGCTCACAAGTGCACCAGGTGGGGATATAAAGATAGAGGGGAAGTGGCTGTGGTTATAGCTACCTGGGGGATGAATGTGTCTTTTCTCCTCCCAGGTGGTTAAGAAGCTAGAAAGGTCTGTAGCAGCTGGGACTGTTCTGAGTAGCTTCATTTTATCTGAATTTCTGGATTCAACACACGAAAACCCAGCAGAAAGGGTATGAAACTCTGCTGCTAAGGAGATTATTATTCATCTTCCTTGGCTGGCAATTCTACCTATTGGCCTATAGTACTGTACAAATAGAAAGGACTTGATTATATCTCAAAGTCACAACTGAATGTTGGAGCACGGTCTATATTAGTCCCCAGCAAAAGCCCCAGGAAATGTGCCACTGCAGCTTTGTGGCTTGGGAGTTCTTGGGCATGGAAGGGGATGTAGATGTACTCAATCCTGCTCTCCTCCCTGAAGCCAGCCACCTTTCCTGATGATTGCACAAGGGATGGGAATATAGTCATGGTCCTGTTCCTTCTAAGCCATTTTTTTATCCTTTGGATAGGTTAGTGCTGCTGCTGAGGCTGAAGTTGGTTCCTTATTCCCAGTTCCTTAATTCAAAAGCCAAATTTTAAAAAAAAATTCTCCAGATATGTTTAAATTTTTAGAAATGTTAACAAAATAAATGAGCTTGAAGTTTGACAACATGTATTCAGTAACCCAAGAAGTATGATGTCAAAGCCTACTCTTCTGGAAGCATCTGCAAAAGGGAAAGTTGGGGTGTATGATATGTGACAGCATTTTGCACAGGTATAAAGCTTTGGGACATGGAGGGGCATGTCCCAGCTATTTAAAAAAGGTCTAATAGTCTTTAGGCCATGTCATATGGAGTGACATGAGAAGTATTTTGTCATTTATATATCCTCAAATCTCAGTTACCTTTTCAAATTAAGACATAATTATACCATTTGGGACTGATGTCTTGTTTATAGCTCAGAAAAGTGTATTCCTAAATATAACTATATATGGATATTAAAATTTCCTTGGAAGTTTGCTGGAGTCATAGCAAAATCACTGAACAGAGGACTGGGAAGGAAGATGATTCCACAATTCCATTGTGTCTTCTTGCAGTAAGGATTAACTAACAAGTTAATGCTGATTATTTTTATCGGTGATGCTGGAGCAGGCATTGGGACAATGATAATTTTATATAACTGGTTATAATATTGAAATCAAATCTAGTTTTTCAAGATATAATTTCTCCAATGGAGCTACCTCGTCCCCCTAATCTGTCATTGTTCCAATCCAGTTCCTTAAAATGTATTAGATTATGAACACATGGGTGTTTCCTGAAGCAACACTTCACTTGTTCACTTCCTAGGCAGGTAAGATCATGTTTACATCGTTTCCTGCTCACAGTCTCAGGGCTTGGCTACACTGGAGAGTTGCAGCACTGGTGAAGGGGTTACAGCGCTGCAACTCACTCTGTGTACACACTTACAA
>NC_133773.1:58267103-58281914 GCF_003597395.2 Chelonoidis abingdonii | reverse complement strand
GAGGTGCTCTGTGGGATAGTTGCCCACAATGCACCACTCCCAACAGCGCTGCAACTGCTGCAAATGTGGCCACGCTGCAGCGCTGGTAGGTGTGAGTGTGGTCACACTGCAGCGCTGTTCCTACACAGCTGTACGACCACAGCTGTAACTCCCAGCGCTGCACATTTCCAAGTGTAGCCAAGCCCTCAGACAAACAGAGAATCATATCTCAGCAGCCATCAAAGAGGAACTCCCCCAATGCATATACATAGTTTGCCCTGTCATCACTGTGTAGTCCCAAACTTAACTAGCAGTGTTAAATGTTCCAGCATTAGATGCCAGTGTTTACTATGTGAAATGGTTTGTCTGTGTTTGATTTCATGTAGCTGACGCAGGGCTTTCTGCTTTTTTTTTTTTAAAGCCAAATATTGAAGCATCAATGGCATCATATCTGGCTGATAGCCCAGAATAATTTTTCTGTTACTTAATTCAAGATCAATGTGGCAACTGATATCTCTAACTCCCTTTCGTTGGTTTTAGCTTGGGGGGAAGGGAAGGTATTAATGTGTTAAAGGATGGATGGACATGGAAGCATAATATTAGAATTAAAAAGAAACTCTAGCTAACTAATTTTTAAAAAGTTTCACATCATGTTCTGCACTATTGATTAGAAATCTGCCACAATCACTTTATGGTGTTTAAATACTGTTCTGAATCTGTTTAAAAAAATAAATAAAAGGTTTTCTTACTACAGTAATTCTTCCACCCAGACTCCATCATACTTCCCAAATCTACTCTGCCCCATTTTTTTTAATGTGCTCGTACAACATACTTCTACAAGAGGGTCAGAAAGTTCCTGGCCAACAACTGAGAGCCAGCAGGCTGTTGTGGATGCACAGATGGTGCTCAGCAGCTCTGGAATAGTAAATCAATCCACCTTTCTCACTGTGTTTAGAAAGTGGGGATTACAGGCTATTCCCAAGTCTCCTGAATGTTTTCCTATAGCTATTGTGTATATTCATTTTTATCTCCTATGCTATTTGAATTTATTGTAAGATACAGTGTTACAAAAAACAATAATTTGTAAAAGGTATTTTTATTACAGCAGTGCCTAGAAGTCCAAATGAGATTGGTGCCCTGTTGTGTTAAATGTTGTTCAAGCACACAGTCACTGCCCTGAAGAACGTGTAGTTTAAATAGATAAAACAGAAAAAGGGTGGGAAGGGAAACCGAGAGACAAGTGACTCACCCAACCTCACAGGAAACAGCAGAGCTGGGAAGAGAACCCAGTCTCCTGATTCTCAGTCCTGTCAGTGCCTTAGCTACTAGGCCACTCTGCTTCTCAATAAAATATATCAGGGCCTAGAATTTAGGGAAAGAAAAACACTCTTCAGTTCTATGAAGTAAAGTTAAGGCCGGCAGTAGTTGGCTTATGAAGGGGGATTCAGCTATTTTGTTAGTCAAGACTGTTTTTGCTGTAGTACAATAATGCAACATTATTTACACAGCAATTCTGGTTTTCCTTTAATTGTTTCCGTTACAAGTGGATCATCCTCCTTTAGCATAATCAGTGGCTGATTAACTTTTGCGTCTCTTCCTTGCTGTGCTCTTATTTTGAAGGCCACTGTGACAGATAACATTACTCTCTGCTTGTCATAAAGGACACTTAGTTAATAATCAAAAGTACTTTCCTGTTAAAAATAAATGCCATATTTTAAGTGTCTTATTGTACTTACTAAGGATAAGGGGGAAAGACTCTGTTAATGTAAGTTCATCATATGACAGTGTGGTTATGGTTCATGGTCTTTTGGTGGTTTCCTTATAAACTCTGGGCTAAAACAGTTGTTGGTGTAAATGGGTGGAGTTCCATTGACAGGAGGTTAGAATTTTGCTACTTTGAGGGATTTACACCTGACATTTGGCTACAACATGGATACTTGTTTACAGTCCAAATGTAACATCACCACTGTCCCTCTTCCCTACTGCTGCCTCATTTGTCTTGTATGACATAATGTATTAAGAATAATTTGTTCTAGAGAATCCCATTCCCCACAGTGTGGTTGTGTCTGCACTGTAGCAGACTGCATTTGAGTGGCAATTCCTGCTTTAGCTTGGAATGGAGACTTCTCACTATTTAAAAGTTTAGAACACAGAAGACAGATTGCAGTGGTGTAAATAAGAGATGGATTTAGCCTATGGAAGGGGTTATCATGCTGCGGTAGTTTCCTTAACACTCTCTGAGCTGGTCAGTGAGATGCTGGCACTTTCAGATCCTAAAAGTTGGCATGAACACTGCTGCAAACTGCTTAGTGGTGGTGCAAGGGGCAGTCTGGTTCCTCACCTGCCAAGAATGGAATCATTAATTTTGATCCCCAAAAGACAAATATTTCAGAAGACCAAGAAATATAGCTGATCAATTGCTCTGCATCTTGGGGTATACAACAGGAATCCAATCAAAGGGCATCATCGTGAAACATGCTCCAACTCAATACTCTAGTAAATGTAAGAAGAAATGAAAGAAGTCAAGGAGAAATGCAGACTCTGATTACCCAACCCCCACTACTGTGTGCTGGACACAATGAATATTTCTGTTCGAGAAACAATTATGTGCAATATGAGCACAGATGCATCAAATGCAGGTGAAAAGCCTGTCTGTCTCTTTGGATGCAGATGGTTGTTCTTTCTTATGTACCGATTCTCTCTCTCATACAGGCCAGGTCAAGGACATCTGGAGGGTTTTTTTCCTGTTTAAGTGCCAATTGCATAAGATGACTGGGCTGTTTTAATTTGTATGTCTGACTTTTGGAAAATAGTCTATGTTTTGTTCTGATAAATCCACATTCATTATTCATTTGGGGCGGAGCACCTTAGTTTTCTAATGGCGGGTTTCAGACTAGCAGCTGTGTTAGTCTGTATCCGCGAAAAGAACAGGAGTACTTGTGGCACCTGATAGACTAACAAATTTATTTGAGCATAAGTGAAGTTGGCTATAGCCCACGAAAGCTTATGCTCAAATAGATGTGTTAGTCTCTAAGGTGCCACAAGTACTCCTGTTAAGGAAACATTAGAAAATTATCTTTTGGTTTATCCACTCCATACCCTTTTCCCTTGCTTTGAACTGAGTGGGTCCTGTTGGATAGCAAATAACTGAAGATAGTGTGAATTGATTCCTCTTCCTACACTATTTAAAGATGTATTTAGTCTTTGCTTACACACATTCCTTTTAAATGAGTATGAGATACAACTGATTCAATACATGGCATTGATGAGCCTAGTCATTCAAAAAACATGAGTCATGTCCTCAAAATCATGAGAGATTTTAAATAATAATGTTTTGCAACTTTCACATACAATTGGATGACATTTTCAAACTTCTCTACAACCACGAAGATCACATTTTTTTTTTAAATGAACCTAAAGTTCTCAGGTATTCATTTGATTCCAAGAGCTGCAACTTTAAGAAGCACAACAAATATCATAAGACTCATAATAAAATCATTAGAGTTGGCAGCACTGAATAAAATCAAAGTGTTTCTGAAAACATTCTCTCAAATAAAGAATCAAATGTATTTTGGCTGTGTCTGCACCCCTATTTCATTTGCTTTTTCTTATATATTCCAGAAAATGAATTTACAGGAATGTTCATGGACAGAACAAATCTTAAGTTCATGTTAGACAATAATTGTGGAAAGTGAATTTTGAAATGAGAAGTATTTGTGAGCACTCAAGCACTAGAAAACTGACTAAAAGTTACATTCATCTAATTAGGAAATCGGAACAATACCCTGTGAATTGTACCTAATGTAACTCGCACAGCTCAGATTTGAAACCATCATAGTTAGTTGTTGACAGTCTGCAGATCAAGAATTATTGATACAAATTATTTGGCAAATAATTTCATAGAACAAACACTTTCAATACAATCATAAGCTGCTTGCAGACAATTAGCAAACAGAAAAGCAGGCTGCATTCATTTAATAAATTATTTATTGTGTGTTATTTGGTCAGCTCTAGTATTAAACAAGAATTTCAAACAAAAATATTTACTTTAATAAAACAAAAATGTGTAAATTCAGTTTCAGAGTTGGCTATGAAAACACTGATAGACATGGGAAGAGTCCTGAACCAGTCTTGACTGTACAGTCATTTGGTGATTTTTTTTTCTAGTTTTGTTTTCAGACATCTCTGATTCCCAAAATTTGGTCTGTTAATGGGTTCTTAAAATTGTCTTTCACTGTTAGGCCTACTTTCTTCCACCTCAGCCTTCGTCCCAGATGCCTTCCTACCCTTTCTCTCCTGTTGCCTTCTTCCTACATCCTTTTCCAGATCCTCCCACTGAATAGGTCCTTTCCTCCAACTCCCATGCACCATTCTGTTGTCATGATTGCTATCAGTATCTGATACTTGTTTTTATAGCTGTAGGACACTGAGAGTCACAACTGGTTAACTGATAAATGTCCATAAAGAAATAGTCCCAATCCCAACACCTAGTCTGATCAAGACAAAAGCAGAAATCAGTTCAGAATTTCAGAACTGTTTGATGGAATAAACAAGAATATATGAATAGGATGGGATTAGGTTATTGATGGTTGTGAAACCTTGTTAATATGTTGTCCTTTTACAGAGTGAATAGCACTTTTTTCGCAAAGTGAATCATATTAAATCAATATTCAACAAGCTGGTATATATGATAGTTGATTTCTTCATTTTCATAGTCTAAGAATTAGGATAATTTATACCTTGGCACATGACCCTATTCTTCTAAGAGATTCTGTACTTTTCATGCAGTATGAAGGACTGCTGCGTGCCATGGTAAATTCATTCCATTGGGTTCATGTGACATTGATTCATGTACTGCTATCTTTTCAGGATATTTTATTGTATCACTATAATACTGTGAATGTAAAGAATCCTACTATAATGGTCTGGTTGATAAAGTGACTGTTATTTTGGGGCTGGATGAAACCAAATATTCGGATGGCTTAGTGATAGAGTATGAGGACTGGGAGTGGTGTGTGCCTTCTTATAAATGAAATCAGCTTCATTGGCTGCCTAACAAAGATCACAACACACACAGCTCCTTATCCTCCCCAAGCACACCAAGTCGCTGAATACTGCACTCTCTTTATTATCCACATCAATCATCTTTCATCTGTGTGGAGACTAAGGCCTAGTCTATACTTAAAAATCAGATCAACCAAGCTACTTCACTTAGGGCTGTGAAAAATGTTGTACCCTGTGAGACATAGTTAGGTCGATCTAAGCCCGGGTATAAGTGCAACTCGGTTGACAGACTAATTCTTCTATTGACCCAGCTACTGCCTTTTAGAGAGAAGGTGTAAGTACATTTACAGAAAACATACTTCCGTCGCTGTAGGAAGCGTCTACACTCTGGTACTATAGCAGCACAGCTGGAGTGCTGCTTTAGCAGCTGAAGTGTAGACATGGCCCAAATTATATACTTATATGCTATTGTGCACCTTCCAGCAGAAGCAATCTGTTCTAACAAAGGACCCAGTCCCGCTTTGTAACCCACTAAAACAGATTCCTGCACCCAGGCAGAGTCCTATTGTTTTCAGTGGGTCTCTGCATGTGTGCAAGGCTTAGCAGATTGCATTGGAGGACTAGAGCCATAAAGATATACATAGCCTTGACAGTCAAGTTTTTGCATTTGGCGAGATATTTAATAGACTATGTCCTTTGTATCTAATGCATACTGCTTTGGGGACATTATTTCCTTTTCTGGAAAAGAATTTGTAGATTTTTTACTATAATCAGTCCCTGCAAGGATTTAAATATTCTTATACATATTAGTCCAGTCCATTTCAATATTGTTATTGGCCCAGAAGATTTTAATGAGGTATAAGGAATTACCCAGTTGTACTGACCTCTGGTCATGGCCCTTACCCTCTGTTAAGAATTTATGTATGTCAAAATGATCCTAAACTGTCCTGATTGGAAAAAACATAAGGGGAAGAAATATACACCAGCAAAAAGGGATTGAGTATCATGACTTCATCTAGCGGATGGAGTAATGATGTAAGAAATAATGTTTGTAGCCTTTCTATTCTAAAGCATCATAAAAACTCCTGGTACAACTTTGGCTAGTTGTAAATGCTGAAGTTAAGGTTTAGCTACAGTTGTTCTAACTTTCTCAGATAAATTCTTGCTTAATATTTGTGATGCCTAGACTTAGCCCAGTGGTCTAGTTTTTGGAAAATTTGAGCAAAATCAGTTCAGCTGCTTGAGTTACAGGTGTATCGGACATGTATATTCTCCATATACTCCAGCTGAAATTTTTGTGCTTACACAACTCAAACAAAACGGCTGTTATAAATCTCAAACTAGGCTTGTTTTACAGTCCTAATATGAGAATGAAAATTAATTTACATTTTGGAAAGATTAGTTCATTATTTTTAAGGCTGATGGTTTTGCCCAAACATAGTAGAATAATTTATCATATTGGATATTAACAGATAAGAACACCATTAAGTAAGGCCATCTGAGATATACAAATACATTTTACATATGTATTTATTAAGACCTATCTTAGTTAAGCCCTCCTAAGTTTAGTGTGTCTAACTTAAAGGTCACAGTTAACTTACACAATCACACTTCTGAATTTTTTTAAAATTACTATTGTTACAAGTAACACCTAAGATTACTACAATTGAACTCATAGCATTTTAAAAAAAATCTGTGTTTTCCACCCTGTTTGCTTATGCATTTGACAGTACTTTGTGCATAATGAGTTTTACTGTTTCTTTGGGTACATCTATACTACCCGCCGGATCGGCAGGTAGTGTTCGATGTATTGGGGATCGATTTATCGCGACTTGTCTGGACGCGATAAATGGATACACTAATCGACGCCTGTACTCCACCTTGGCAGGAGGATTAAGCAGAGTTGCCGGGGGAGCCACAGCAGTCAACTTGCCGCTATGAGGATGGCCAGGTAAGTCAAACTAAGATACTTTGACTTCAGCTACGTGAATAGCGTAGCTGAAGTTGCATATCTTAGTTTGAACTCCCCCGCTAGTGTAGCCCAGGCCTCTGTATAGACTTTCTATTTCACCTATTTGTGTGGGTATCTCACACATCAGCAAAGGAAAGGAAAACATTTTTTTTTAAACAGGCAAATGTTTCTAAAACTAAAAAATTAGAAGAGCACTCAAGAGCAGGTATAATATCTAAAACTACTTTTAGTTCATTGTTTTACAAATTAACTAGATTTCAAGTTGATTGTATCCCTCTAAATTTATGCTGCTAAAGCAATTTAAAAACACTAAGGCATATTGAAAGCAATTTTGTCCACACTTTCTTCTCTTCCTAAAAGCAATCAGGGAAATTAACTACATGAGTTAGTGTTTGTGCAATATTAATGTCATGTGATTAAGCATTAAAAAATTAGAAAAATCCAGGAATAAAGGTTTCTACCATCCACAACATTAACTTGACAAGATTCTGTAAATAGAGTATTTGCTACTTCCATTTGCCTTGTTAAATGCAAACCTTAATAAATCATGCTTTGGTATATAATCTGTGCTACAAAGCTTTGCAATTTGGCCGAGGTAACATTTTCATAAAATCTTTAACTTTTGGAACCTCCTGACTTTTGAGTGCATTGTGCGATTCTCAGCTCTAGCAGATTCTTACATTATTAATCTTGGTATTATTTAGTGCTTTGTATTACAGTGTATCTACAGGTCCCAATTGTGATCAGGGACTCACTGTGCTAGGCACCAGGCAAGCATGTAATAAGAGACAATTCCTGGCCTGAAGAGCTTATAGTCAGACAAGGGTGTGAGAAAAGAAATATTGCTATCTCCATTTTACAGATGGGGGACAGGGTCAGGGAAAGATTATATAATTTGTTGAAAGTCTCCCTGGAAGTCTGCAACACAGCTGGCAACTGAGCCCCCATCACTAAAGTCCCAGTTTAGTGCTTTAACCACAAGACATTTCTACGTCTCAGGTCTCGTACATTTAATAGTAATAAACAGCAATAGTATAGTGTTGTCTCTTTCATAGAACAAAAATCTCGTGACAAAAGCCAATGGCCACTTCAAGAGAAGTAAACTCTTAGGGGAAATAAACTTGGTCAGTGGCACGGTAACTATTTACATGGGCTGGGAACTGCTCCTTAGAATGTAGATATCTTTAGGCATATTGAAATGGTGTAGCACTATCTGTATGTCTAGAATTTTATAGCACATTCATCACCAAAGTGCCTGAGCATTATGTGACTTAGTATCAAGCCAAAAGTTATAGCCCAGCATGATTTTATAATGGCAGCAAAGACTAGTGGTAACACCTCACTACTAAACATTTTGAATCACATGGATTATTTTTCTTTTTCTTAATCATACTGCTTTATAATGATCTAACAGCTTCTAACTGCTCTCTGAATCTGTTTTCACATCCTCTGAGGCCTTTTTTAAATCATAGCCAAGGCAAATTACACCCTTTGATCTGAAAGTTGGGGCTGGGAAGGAGAAGGGTGTTGGGTAAGAAACAGCTTTTATTTAAAGTTGTTTACCATTGTTAGTAGGAAACTCAATGTCATTATGAAGTGAGCTATAGGAATAGCTGACAGTAGGGTAGTGCTGATCACTGTCAGATGTTTGGGAAAACTCTGGGGAATGAAAAAGTGGTTAGATATTTGTCTAATGAGAAAGCAGGGAGACTGACCGAAATGATATTTACAGTTCTCATAAAATTACAAAGGCATATATATTTAAAAAGCTCAAGCTCAGCCAGGTTCTGGGCCTTCGTCTGAGTTGGAGTCGAGAGGGCTGGGAACTGGAGCCTTCACCTGCTTCAAGGAGGACAGCTTTAGCTGAGTTCATATAGTATGCATAGCACATTGCTGCAGTCTAACTTTTATGGCTTTTAATGACTTCGAACCACCTCATCACTTGAGAGGGAATATATTGGAGTTTGCCTTCACTCAGCTTGACAAGGTGATTGGAGGTATATATCCCCCTTACATGAAAACACTTGTCAGTTGTATCAAATTTGGTAAGACAAGCCCCAATGTCACCTTGAGAAAAATGTAACTCGGCTGACATCCAATGCATATGCGTATACGAGATGCTGCAACAAGGGCCTAATTTCAAGTGATTTATGCAAATACACCCTATTTTCCTTTTCTATTTCCACGATGCTTTCTCTCAATGCTGCATCTTTACAGATTAAAAATATTGGGTAGCTTCTTCTGAGTCCCCAGTTTAAATAGGCAACATGGGAGAATTCTCACCATATTGTTGTCCAACTTCATCTGAGTTGTTTCCTGTTTAAATAAGTAACCAGGGAGAATTTTCTGCTATGCTGTTTGGTTTGGTATTTTAAAAAAAAACACATAAAATGAACAAACAAACCATCCACCCTAAATCCAGAGCTCTCAACCTCCTGTTCTAATTTTATTTTATGGTTTGGGTTACACTGACACAGCCAGCCAGCCTCAGTTCAAAACACCATGATTAGATATTAGTGGGTTATCTGGCTTTGTAAGAACTCTGCAGTATATTCATGCCCGATGTAAGTTCATTGACTTCAGTGGTGTTACAGCAGGAATGAATTTCACCCTTTCTGTTAAACACTAGTCCATTAATAGTCCGTGCTATATGAAGGCCAGACTTACAGTAACTATGCTTACACACTTTGCTGGGAACACATTGCCTTCTGCAGAAGTGTAAATATAATAATTGTGCCTGTCTAAGAGCCTGATTCTTCTTCTACTCTGTGCTTGGAACTGCTATTGCACTCCCACTGGGAATTTCCCAGCCTCTTAAGTGCTGATGGATAAACCATTTTGTCCCATTTTATCCACTCTGAAACATAATCCTTCCTGACAACTAAACTTCAAATCAAACTTTTTCTTAGATTTTAGTTTTAATTTCACACATTTCGGCATGTCTTGGTTTTGACTCAGACACTGCAAATACTGAAAAGTGCTGAATCTCCCCTCCCCCATTTATGTGGAAGTAAACTGGAATTCCAGGTGCTCAGCACCTGTCAGAATATAGGAGAGATAGGTGAAGGAGACATTAACCCCCTTAGTTCCTCGACCCACTCCTTGTAGGAGCCAGAGTATCGAGCTTTGCAATCTATCAGTTTTTCAAATGTCTACACTCTGACTGGCTACTAAGAGCTGGCCATATACCAGTTAGAGTACCAGGATTCCCATATTGAGATCCTATTGAGATGTAAGCATAATGGGCCAAATTGTGTACTTTTTACTGGTGCTGAGTAGTAACTAAGTTCATAGTGTTAATGAAACTGCTTGTGGAGTAAAGCATTATTTAAATGGGTGGCAGGATCTGATGATCAGGGCCGACAAGGTGGGAGAAAGGGGGGTCTGAGTTCAGGTCTTCCCAAAAAATCAGTAACTGGCGTGAGATGGGGGTGAAATGGGAGGAGGTGGTGTCCCAGCAAACATGTACTGGGGCCCCCCAATTTCTCTCTCTGTGAGCTTACTGATGATTATTCCAATGAGATTATCCACAACCCATCAGAGTTCAGGAAATCATACACGGGGAAAAACTATAGTTACATAGTAACAGCTATGCACCATTCCTGCGTTTAGAATGGCTGGGACAATTCAGTTTGTCTAATAAATCTTAATTTAAAAGCCACGATCTCCCTTAACATTTAAATCCTATGTATCATGTAGTACTGACAGCAGAAACATTGTGATTGGCAGCCAGTTGATTAAGTTTATAGGTGTTTTAGCGGATTGGGTGTTTATTTAATAAGGATGTATGAAAAAGTCCGAGGATAAGAGAAGGCAGTTTTGTTGTCTAGGAAAGATTCAAAGGCAGTGGGCTGAAGCAGTGGTTGAAAGGTCTTTTATTACACTGCTGCTGTCTAGCCAAACTTGAAAACGAGACATATTTGCTCACATGGCTGGAGTTTATCATGCAAAACGAGTAATTATATTTGAATTGTGTCAGCCAACCACCCTAAAATGAAGGGAAGTCAATGAATGTTGTTCCAAGGAGAAGGGGATTATTCGTTATAATTATACTCAGTCCAAGAGAAATGCTTCACTCTCCCCAAATCTGTTGCAAAGAGGGGAGGGGGGACTTCGGTATGTCTTTTGATGCTTAAACTTTCTGAAGGAAGCATTTCCTTGCAGAAATTCCAGCTAAACAAAGTATTATGTGGCTAGTTAAATATCAGGGGGCCCACTCAGGCTGTGTGTAACTTACTAACGACAGTTTAAAATGTGCCCTGTAACAAATCTGCTGATTTTAGCATAATTCAAAATCCACGATTTTCTTACAATAACAGACCTGACCAGAGTTTTCTGTGAGACATTAAATAATAGTTAATCGAGAAATGCCTGCATTAGCCATTTGCAGAATATAGCATCATAGCCACATAAAAAGAGGGCACTTCTGGTGGGGAAAACTGTTGCTATAGGTGGAGATGGCAGAACTGCCTACAGTTAAAGTTCCCTAATGCATTCCATTACAAGACTTTGTTTCCAATAGCTTATAGTTTTCCCAAGCTTCAATCATTCGGGCTGAAATTTTCCATAATGGACATCTACCTTTGACTGATTTTTTTTTTTTAAGTTTCTCTAAAAATGGCTTAGCTGTTTCTGAGATCAGGGCTGGGGGAAAAAAAATGTTGTTTTTCCAATTATAAAAATTCTTATTATGAACGGTTGAGATGCTGTAGTGCCTGGGGTCAGAGATGTCTTTTATTGTCCCTGGGCAAATCACCTAAAATTTTTCTGAATTATAGGCCTTTAATAATCACCATCACATGCTTAATAGGTACGTGTTAGAGTTTGGCAGTAAAACTCTCTGAAGATTCAGTATGGAGTGAGCATACTCCAGAACACTTCCTGCAATTGTTCTTCTAGGCTACCAGAGGCAACTATCATGCTGGGCATCAGAACTGGGAGCAGAGCAACTCTCCTATGCTCCCAATTCTCCATCTGCTGGTGTCCAGGAGAAGGAAGAAACAGTCTGAGTTGAACAGAGAAATGATAAGAAGAAAGTGTAGAGGGTCATGTTTTACTTTGTGTAATGACCCATCCACTCCCAGTCTTTATTCAAGCCTAATTTAATTGTGTCCAGTTTTAATAAAAGAACACAAATCAGATGTCAAGAATTATAACATTAAAAAACCAGTCGGAGAACACTTCAACCTCCCTGGTGTGGTGGAGCAATGGGGGGCCTCAATAATTTGGACTTTGCGTAGTTGGCTTGGGGCCTGTCTAGTGCCTGGTGGGCCTGAAAACCTTGACCAAAATACTGTGTGCGGGTGGAGGCGGAAGGTATAGTGGAAAGCTCCAGCAACAAGAAATATTTGCAATATGTATGTGCTGCTTATGAAATATAATAACTGCTAGTGTGAAGCAATTATCTATAATAAGCCCTAAGTGCCCTCCTGACCCCCGCCCCCAATCATGTGGTAAGGCCCGGTGGGTACAGTTGGGTAAGACAATACCCATAAAAGGCAAGGGTATAACCACGCTGGAAAGTATCAAGGAAGACCTTAACCCAAATTGCACCCATACAAAGGAAGAGTTGGGAAAGGACAATGGAAAGTACCGAAAGACCCTCACTCTCTAATTCCTAATAAGGTTGCTGTTGCTCAAGCATGTGTAATTTTATTCCTAATATGGTTATCATTTCTTAACTGTGTGTAATTTGTTTGCAGTTTTAAGCTTTAAAAGTCTCCGCGAGCTTTGTATCAAAGCTGCTACAACGCATTGGTGTGTTATCAATAAACGGGCCTCAGGCTTGAGTCTCTGGACTAAAATAACTGTGTGGGTGGCTTTTTCCACGACACTCGTCACTCAGTTACAGACCTAAAAGTCACAATGCTCCAACAAAAAAACTTCAAAAACACACTCCAACGAGAAATTGCAGAATTGGAATTAATTTGCAAACTGGACACCATTAAGTTAGGCTTGAATAAAGACTGGGAGTGGATGGGTCATTACACAAAGTAAAAACTATTTCCCCAGGCTAATTTTTCCCCTACTGTTACTCACACCTTCTTATCAACTGTTGGAAATGGGCCATCCTGATTATCACTACAAAAGTTTTTTTTTCCTGCTGATAATAGCCCACTTTAATTGAATAGTCTCATTATAGTCGGTATGGCAACGCCCGTTTTTTCATGTTCTCTGTGTGTATATATCTTCCTACTGTATTTTCCACTCCATGCATCTGATGATGTGGGTTTTAGCCCACCAAAGCTTATGCCAAATAAATGTGTTAGTCTCTAAGATGCCACAAGGACTCCTGTTCTTTTTGCTGATACAGACTAACACGGCTGCTACTTTGAAATCTGTCAAATCAATGTTTCAGAAGGGAAAAATCATTTTAAAGTTTCCAAAGTGACATTGTTCTCATTGTTCAATGTGTGGTTTTGGACAAAACTGGACGTTATGCAGAGGCTCAGCTCATCAGATGTGTAACAGAGATGTAGCTGTTTTTGCTGATTCTTGGGTTACTTTCCTGTACAGTCTGTCATCTCTCTGCTGAATACTTCAATCTGCAGAATGTAATTTTTTGGATTAGTTGTAGTTTAGTAGTTTATTTTAGCAGATAGAAAGCCTTTTATATCACATATAAATTACCATATGTCACGTTGTCTCAGTTCATGCCTCAAAAGTTAGTTTGGCCTTTTTAACTCCGTAGCGCAAGTTTTGTGTCTGAAAATTAAATTGTTTTCCAGGGCACTTTGCATGTGCAGAATGGGTCTTCTATGTACAGTACTATTGTAAAATGATTAGCATGTGATTAGAGCCCCTCATCATTCATAGGAAATGTTGCCTACTTCTGCAGATTTTTTGTGTTTGTGTGTGAAAATCTGCTGGTCTTTAAAGCAAGTTTACAGCATATGTGAATACTAATAATTGGTTTGGTAAATTATTTATATTGTGTTGAAGATCTTAAAATAAAACTTCATTTCAAATTTTAATCCCTGATCATTTTATCTCCTGGTTACCTTTCTGGGAGAGAGAGACTATGCTTCTACCAGAGGATGATGTGTCCAGCTCCTATCTCCCCTGGCAAGGCCAAGTCACTGGGTGAGAAGATTCAGGGAGGAAGGTGGTGTGACAAGAAAAAAGCCGAAATCTCATTAGAGTTCAGCCAAAAATTAATGGACAGTGGTCCCATTTTTGATGTAAGGTTTGCTTGTAACGACGTGCAAAATGGATGGAAATCACCCAGCTGGAAAGCTGACCACTTTCATGTACCCTGGGTGAAATCACTGAGATTTAAAACATTTAAAGTCACAATGTTACAGATTATTGTTCTCCTTAACATCATGGCTGCCAAAAAGTGACATGACTTTCAGAGGTATTCAGCAGCCCCAGCTCCCATTGACATCAGTTGTGGGTGCTCCACACCTCTGCAAATCAGGCCATTTTTTATTTATGTACCGAAATGTGGAATTAGGTACCAACCCCCATCCCACGAAACATTAATGGGAACTGTCAGAAACAGATAGTTAAGGGTTAATGTCTCTTTCACCTGTAAAGGGTTAACAAACAGTGAACCTGGAACACCTGACCAGAGGACCAATCAGGAGACAAAATACTTTCAAGTCTCGATGGAGGGAAGTCTTTGTGTTGTGTCGTTTGTTTGTCCATTGTGCTCTCTGGGTTCTGAGAGTGACCAGATGTGCATACAGGCTCTCTAATCTTCTGTTCAAATTTAGTAAGTACCAGTAGAAAGGCAGTTTTAGTCTTTTGATTGTTTTCTTTATTTGCAAATGTGTATTTGGCTGGAAGGATTTTAACTTGTATTTTGCTGGGAGGATTGTATCTCTGTTACAACTTGTATTTGTACTGGGGGG
>NC_133773.1:58168960-58266838 GCF_003597395.2 Chelonoidis abingdonii | reverse complement strand
GAAAGGGTTTACTTTCCTTGTGTTAAGATCCAGGGGGTCTAGGTCTTGGGGTCCCCTGGGAAGGTTTTGGGGGGACCAGAGTGTACCAGCACTGCAAGTCCTGGTTGGTGGCAGCACTACAAGTTCTAAGCTGGTAATTAAGCTTAGGGGAATTCATGCAGGTACCCCATCTTTTGGACGCTAAGGTTCAGAGTAGGGGGTTATACCATGACAGGAACATATAGATGATGGAAAAAAAATGTACTCCTGTGAGCAGACATAGGATGATCCTACTACATGATGTAAGCAAGTGGAATTTCCTGCTATACAGACTATATGTAATCTAGATTTATAGCCTTCCTTGATAGGTAACTCAACATACAGACTATAAATCACGCTCTAAACTTTTTTTCTAAGCTTAGCTTTTCCTTTACATTCCCTCCTTTATCCTAGTCCCTAGATTTCTCTCCCATAGACAGAGACTTCAGAGTCCCTATAGCCTCATTTGAGCTAATGAGTTCCACTTGTCAGTATGAGTCAGCTATAATCATTTAGGCATGGCTCTAACAGCTGAGTTTAGAGTGGCTGATGAGAACAGCCCTGTATTCTGATGTGAGATCCTAGAAACTGTTATCTTCACACACAATGCTATTCTCCTGAACCAGCTAGCCAGCTCCAAAGGTACATTTTTACCAAGTGCTTTAGGGAAATCTTGAATCAATTAGCAATGCTATACATTATAAGAAACATCACCAGGAGCTCTGAAGAGAGACACTGCACCAGAAGATAATCCCAGTAAGACTATTTAGGTGGTTTTGATTATAAATAGTGAATATCTCATGTTAACCACAAATTCTCCAGAGTCTTCTGCCTGTAATTCTTTGCATAGACATTTTATCCAAATGTAGGGAATTCATGGCTAAATATTTGTGGGATTTACTAAAGACTAAATATATTGTATAATCGCAACAGTTTAGTCTCACAGAAAAGAAGGGAAAGCTGTGTTCAGTGTTCATCTTTCATGATTTACTGCTAATTTTTCATTTAGAAATGCTCCTAAAATCAGATACTGGAAAGTTGTCTGGGAGAGTGGTGGAAGAGGGATCAAATGCACTGTGTAATTTTGTACTTCATATAGTGGTAGTCTCCTATCTGTTGAACCTGTGGTGTTGGAAGAATGTGAGAGTGAAATGAGTCTCATTTTCCCTGGCTCTGCCTTCAAGGGCATGTTTTTCTTTCAACTTCTGAAAGGGAAAAAAGGGCAATGCACTCTCAGAGACAAAGTAAGAGAATTGAGTTAGAAATTGAAATTTCTCTAACTTATTGGAAAATAAACATAGCATTATTTCTGTATATTACAAATAAAGGGTCAAACTTTCAAATGGGTGAAAGCTGAGGCCTCTATGCAAAAAAGGTCAAACAGAAACCAATACGCAGGCACACCGTGGGTGCTCAGCAAACTTGCTGCTTTGCATAAATATGTGCAATATGTTGTATGGGTACAAACATATGTATTACATTTTTTCTCAGTCTCCACCATTTTATAAATGTGTCACAAAATGGTACCGAATTTTAGGCAAATAGAACAAAAAAGAAAAGATAATTTCATGTGCTGAGTTATATAAACAAAAAACTTTCAAAGTGGTGGAGTCAAAAGGGAGAGGAGCCTCAAACTGATCTAAAAAGTCAGACAAAAGGACATTGTTAGGGGCTTGGGAAGAAATGTGGATTGGTTTTAATTAACATTTGCTTAAGGTCATGTCATGCTTATTCAGTTATGTCTTTGGTGTGATGAGGCCTCTTTCTTCTTATGTATGTTTTCAATAACTGACATGGAAAGGATTCAGTTCTTTTCCAGAGGAAAGTGATGTAATGTATTATGTCTTTAGTGAGGGAAATGTGTTTGTTTCTTTCGTATTTCTAAATCTCATTGACAACAGGGCATCTATGAACAAGCAGGCAAATGCAGCACCATTTTTAAACTGTGATTTTTGTTGTTGATTTTTCCATTCCAGAGCATTAGAATAATCTTCTTGGTGGTTTAATCACTGCTTTCCTTGAAATTTCAATATGTTTATCTAACACATTACAATTTGTTCTTCAGCATTTGGCAGAAATGACAGTGTCTGTGTTACATTATTCACCTTTCATTATATGTTTCAGCAGCTCTAAAGAACAGGTACTTTGAGTTTTGCAAATGCAGTGCTCTTTTCTCATTATGGTAACCCTTTGTGGTGTTTTATTTTTTAAAAAACAATAATTTACTTCCTTTGGGTTTATGTGCTCTGAATCAGGTCCCCTTGTTCTGTAGGAGAATGGAATATCTTTTAGGACTACATAGATCATTGTGGAGACTTCTTCAATAAATTATTTCCTTCCAGTATCAACCTATATCCCTCTTTAGACTGTTATGTATAGAATGAATTCCTCTAATAACCCTTTTATGCTGAAGGAAAAAAATAGCAATGATAGAACATATATCCAACTCAGAAAGAAACACAGTAGGATTATGGTATCCCTCTTCACAAATATTCCCCATATCCCAGACAAGCAATTTGACAGCTCCTACAAGCAGGGGTTGGTAATGGAGTACTAAGCACTGCAACTCTTTGAGCAACCCCACCCTATGCCTGAACTAGGAAAGCTCATATTGTGAAAAATATTAACCGGGGTGAAGAAATAGGAGGTTCTCCAACTATTTCAGCTAATATCACTTACTAGTAGTATGATGATGATGATGATGATCTTTTACATGATGTGTAACTGGAAAAAACTGTTTTGTTGTCAATACAGTAAGGTTCCCACAACCTTGTCCATTTAAATACAGAGTCAAAGCAATCTAATCACCTGGTACTGCAAGAATGAAGTAAGTCAGAAATGAGGGTTCTCAGTACCTTTCCGGATGGAGGCATAAGCCAGAATATTCTGAGGCTATTACCTGATTCTTTATTTGCATCCCAGAGCATCCAGTCAAATGATCGGATTAATAACCACAAACAAAAGTGAAACAGCAGTAAATGAAAATCTAGTAGGAGTTCTGAGTGTTTATGGATGGATATGGGGAAATATTTATCCTGCCAATAGCAGTTTCCATTTCAGGAAGCCTTTTCAAAAGCTTTGTACATTGTTAATAATTATTATTGAGAAAGAACTATAAAAAATTAAATGTCTATTTGGGTTTCCTACTGATTTGACCATCTGGGGGCAGTGAGGGACAGGGATATTCTTTTTTGTTTTCTATATGTGGGATGTGATTTGACATGTGTAGAGGAAGGATGGTCTTATGTGTAAGACACTAGACTGGAACTTAAGGGGGAGGGAGGCCTGGGTTCAACTTTTGGCTCTGTCACAAATGTCCTGTATGAATTTGGATAAGCCAGGATCTCTGTGCCTCAGTTCCCCATCTGTAAAATGGGGTTATTTTTTCTTTACCTTACAGGAGTGTTATGAAGATAAGGAGTCATAGGAGTATCTGCTAGGCTATGTTGGATGTACAATATATGCAGGATGTGTTGGATGACTGATTCTGGTTTCACTTACTTTGCTTTTACATCAGTGTAACTCTACTGACTTCACTGGAGCTACTCTTGACTTATATTGGTATCACACAAAAGGCCACAATGTTATTTAGGTTTCAAAGTCAAGTATTCAAAAGTTAAGGAATGCTGGATTCAAAGTTGCCTAAGCAATATTAATTCTGCCCCTTTGTGTATTCATCCTGGGCTCTAAAAAGAAGCAGATACTATTTTTCCCCACAGTATGTGATCAGTAATAAGGCTGGTATAATCATTCATGTAAGGGTACAGAATTAAGATTGCATAGATAACTATAAATAATCTGGCATTTCTCTGCAACTTTCAAGTGCTTGCATTTGAATTTGCAACCTCAATAATATTATTTTCAATGCGGTTTTTGTAACTAGTTATTTTTTTAAAGAAAAAAGGTTAAAACTAATTCCATTATGTATAACTCTGACAACCTTCCCTTTGTGCATCATGAACAATGTTTTAACCTCTAGTATGGCAGCACAGACTCTTAACAATAGAGCTACCTGAATAATTACATCTACTGGCAGCAGAAGGCTGTCTTCTTAGTGGGGGAAGGGAGCTGCTGAGGTTATGCGCTGAATCTGAGGGCATGTCTACGATCAATGCACTGGGAGGGGGGTCAATTTAGCAGGTCTAGTGCAGACTTGCTAAATCAATCATAGATTGCTCTCCCGTTGACTCTGGTACTCCACCAGAATGAGAAGTGTAAGGTAAGTCAATGGGAGAATTTCTCCCATCAATCCAGTGCAGTGTAGACACTGCAGTAAGTTGACCTAAGCTCCATTGAATCCAGCTATCTTATTCACATAGCTGGAGTTGCATAACTTAGGTTGACTTACTCCCATAATGTAGACAAGGTGTCATAAACAGATAGCTAAGGGTTAATGTTTCTTTTACCTGTAAAGGGTTAACAAAGGGAACCAAACACCTGACCAGAGGACCAATCAGGAAACTGGAATTGTAAAGCTGGGAGGGAATGTTTGTGTCTGTGTTTGTCTGGCTCTCAGCTAGAGAGGATTTTCTATCTGTAAGCTTTTAACTTCAGTTTCAAAGTTGTAAGTACAAAGGTAGAAAAAACAATAGGCTGTTGTTGTTTTTTTTGTATTTACATGTGTGTTGCTGGAAGTGTTAAATGTATCTCTTTTTAATAAGCTGTTATTCATGTTTTTCTTTTAGCACATAGCTCTGTGTATTGTCAACTTGATCAAGATCATATTTTTGTCTTTTTTCTTTCTTATATATAAAGTTTTTTTTCTCTGGTAGGCTAAGGAACGAAGGGAGGAAATCTCTTGTGTTAGATCACGGAGGGTGAAGCTCTGCAGCACCAGGGAATTGTGGGGGGGAAGAGAGAGAGAGAGAGAGAGAATCATTTCTGTCCCTGTATTTGGTGTCTCTTTGTGAAGAGAAAGACATGCTTCTTGGTATGTGATGAAAAGAGGTTGCCGTCAGTAACTCTCAGGTTAGCCAGAGAGGAAAGCCCAGAGACAGGGGGGAAGGAGTGGTTATTTCCTTTGTTGTAGACTCAAGGCATCTGACTTGGGGTTTCCCAGGGAAGGTTTGGAGCAGACCAGAGTGAGCCAAAACACTGGAATTTTTGGATGGTGGCAGCAAAATAAAATCTAAGCTGGTAATTAAGCTTAGAGGGGTTCATGCAGGCACCCAGATTTCTGGACGCTAAGGTCCAGATTTGGGAATGCTTATGATACAAGGCCTGAGGGTGTTGTTGGGGAGTCCAATCCAGCTTTCTTCCCCATTGCTCCTGCAGCTCCCAGGCATTGCCAGTGTGGCGTATGCTGCTGTGTCTACAGCAGTGGTATGGGTCCAGCACTTTAACATAGTCATAGTTATTATTTTGGCATGCTGCCAACATTTTCTGTGGCCTGCAAGTAAGGGAAGGGAAACTTTGAAAATGAATTACTCATTAGAGAAAGGTTCAAGAGATAAGTGAAAGGCATATCTCTACCCCACAGTATGGTGCCCCTGATGAATTTCAAAGGCTTACTGCAAACAATGGAGGAGAGCTGCTCAAAAAAAGTTTGCAAGAATCTTTTTATAATAGAAAGTGTTAGCTTAAGTAAAGGACTTGCTACCAGCTTCTCTAACACTATGAAACTCACTTGAGGAGAAACACAAGTAAACAAGAAGCAGATAGCATTATCTTAGGCAAATGTTAACAAACTTCTTTGTCTGAGTGATTGGCTGAACTAGAAGTAGGACTGATTGGACTTGTAGGCGCTAAAAGTTAACATTGTTTTGTTTTTGAATGGAGGTTTTTTCTACATAATTCTACATTTGTAAGTTCAATTCTCATGATAAAGAGATTGCACCACAGTAATTGTATGAGGTGAACTGAAAAATACTATCTTATTACATGGATCTGACGAAGTGGGTATTCACCCACGAAAGCTCATGCTCCAAAACGTCTGTTAGTCTATAAGGTGCCACAGGATTCTTTGCTGCTTTTATCTTATTTTTTACAGTGCAAATACTTGTAATAATAATAAATATAAAGTGAGCACTGTACACTTTGTATTGTGTTGTAATTGAAATCAATATATTTGAAAATGTAGAAATATTTAAATGGTATTCTATTATTGTTTAACAGTGTGATTAATCCTGCGATTAATTTTTTTTAATCACTTGACAGTCCTAGTTCCTAGCTCATGAGGTTTTACCTGACCTTTGGGTTCTTTTGCAAACTACAAGCAAGTCTCTAACTGGAAATTTAGACTGTTTCATTAGGGAACAGTTCCCTTTCCCTCTCTCCTCCCCTCTTCCCCCCACCCCCCAAGATGCTGGAAGGCCTTAAGGTGGAATGGACCAAACTTGTTGGCCTCCTGAAAAAGCAGTATGTGGTAAGCAGATGGGCCAGGTGTCTCTGGCAGATGACAGTGGGGAGGGATCTCTGGCCCATGGACCTCTCCTCGGAAGCCAACTTAATATGGGTGTGGAGAATGAGAGATCCATATTATTTTGTAGCAATAGTAAAAGTGCCTCAGTTTACCTGGTTTATATTGTTCTAGCTAACTGCATAGAATTTAATCAAAGGAGGCTGTGGGGGGAGGGAGCAAGGAGGAAATGAAACAATGACAGAAATAACTTGTCACCTGAGAGGTGCTCTCATGAGAGATTTCAAGAGGGGTACAAGGTACTGCTTGCTCTGGAATCATGGCGAGACAGTAATAGGGAGTGTTGCAGCCCGATGATCTAATCTAAAAGTGGAGTGAATGAAGGAGTTCCTCTCTGGAGAAAGTGCAAGCTGAGGCCTGTCACTTGGAAAGAGTGCCCATGGGGAGAGACTAGGGGAGAAATCACAGATCCAGCTTGCCCCTGAGTTGTCACAAAGGATGGATTGGGGAAGCCCTAGCTTGTATGGAAGGGGATCTGTGGAGATCCTGGATATTGAAAAGAGATGATTTTCACATGGATTTCACTTTCACTACAAGCGTTTGATGTAGCTCTAATTGAAATGGCATTCTGTTGTAATGGGAAAAAAAAAGCAACAGTACAAGTGGAAAGGATTCAAGATTTTACTTTATTTAGAGCCACAGTTGCTTTCCTAGTGATATTCAGTGATCACTTTGTTCTCTTGTAATCCATATTAAGTTGCTAGTCCAAATTTTCAATGACTGTAGTTCACTGGCTGGAGCAGCCTCAGATCTCAGTATTTCACTTGTTTATTAGTGAAGCATGTTTCAGCAATATGATTTTCTTTTTTCCAAATGCTAGTCTCTTTTGATTTATGCTTTGACATCAAATGGTTGATTGTTTTGCTTAATATCATTAATATCCTTAAATAAATGTTTTTATTTCATCAGACATAGAGAATTTTAATATTAATTTGACCTGCTGCTAATTCACCAATATTATTCACCTGCTTCTAGCATGGATTTGTTTTTAAAAAGCAGCTGAACTCTTCTGATCGACACATTTTAAAGTATCATCTATCTTGATCTGTGACCCTTAGTAAACTCTCTGACTTACTGTAAGTACTGTTTGACCTCAAAACATTGATACTGGAAGTTTACCAAAGAGATGCATCTGAGTTTTCATCCTGAATCTATTACAAAAACTTGAGTTGGACTGGACCAAGCCCACAGAACTGAAAAACCCTAAAATTTAAAGAAGTTCCAATCTTGTAAAATTGGCATTTATGTGCAACATTCTGTATAGCAAATACTGAGAATATGATGCAGCTTTACTTGTTACTGTTTTATCAAGCTTTTTAGCCGTACCGCACTGATTTTTCAAAAAAAAAATTTTTTTTCTTTACTCACTTGTTAAAGTCCATTTTTAAAACCATTTTCAGTATCCCTGAAGATTTAATTACAGCACTTCAGTGTGAGCGTGGAAGCCTTATCTCCTCTTGCATTGGGCCTTTGTAGCTGGCTTTTGTGATTTGTTTTGGACTTAAGTCAGAACCTTTTGTACTATGCAAAGACTAATAACTCAGAACAGCCATTTACAGAGCAAGAGAGTCTATTCTTGCTATTTCATGAGAACAAGGCAGGAGATAATTAACAGCACATTGTGCAACTATCTTGTTTTGTATTGCATTGTTAAGCAGCACTATGTTGGACTGGCTTTTTGCAATGTATGTGATATGAGACCTACAAGATGTCTCTTATCTCCTTTTAGGGTTATCATTGTTGCTAACCATGCTAGCAATAGTACAAGCCCTGATGTGGATCATCCTCAGATATTTTCATAAAGTTATAGTCCTAATTAAGATACTCCAACAGCCTACATCTTAGGAGTCTCACGGAAGCTGCCGAGACATTTGTCCTACAATATCACCAAGATTTTCAGGGAAATTTTGATATGTGATTCCATCTCACATTTTAGAGGAGTATCACATAGCCAACAGCAGAGTTACAATGTTTTCTCTTCTCTCTTTGGCCACCTGACAAAGTATTTACAAGTCACGCCTGCCTGAGACACACAGGATCTCATTTTCAAACATAGAAACTCCAAATGTGCCCGCAAAATATGCGGTGATTTGAGGATGCAAATGCATCTGCGGTGTATGGAATTATCTACTGAGCTTGTGCACACATTTTTGAGATGTACCTTCGATGCGTATGTCTGAAAAAATGACCTGTAATACAAAGGACACTGGGCCAAATTCATCTCTGGTCTGTACCAGCTTCTGCTGGTGTAGACCCTGCTGGAGGGGTCCTGGTGCCAGTGAGTTGGTTTAAAGCTGTCCTCTCCCAGAAATGAATTGCTCTTGCGGTGCAGCCTGTAGAGATGCAGTGTGCACCTTTCTATGCCAGTGGGGATGAGTGGATAGACATTTTAAAGTCTGTGTGGCACAAAATACAAGTTCTGATTTGTTCACTATATTGTTGCTTTCCTAAATCCCTGCTAAACTGAAATTTATTTTAAGTTTAAGACCTTTTATTATACTGTTACTTCAACCTTACAATAGGTATCACATTATTCCAATGATATGACACAATCAGGTTACGGTACGTCAGGGGCGGCTCGAGACGTTTCGCTGCCCCAAGCATGGCATCATGCCGTGGGGTGCACTCTGCCGGTTGCTGGTCCCGCGGCTCTGGTGGACCTCCCGCAGGCATACCGCCGAAGGCACCCTGCCGCCGCCCTCCTGGTGACCAGCAGAGCGCCCCCCGCGGCATGATGCCCCAAGTACGCGCTTGGCATGCTGGGGCCTGGAGCCGCCCCTGCATTAAGTTGCCTAGTTGCTTAACATATGGTTTGGAACAGGACAGATGTTAACTTACAATATGTACAAGTATCATGTATAAAGAAAAACAATATGCAACAGCTGATTAGTACAGCATGGCTTTCATTGTTTTTCAGTGGTGTATTTGCACTGTTAATACTAACATCCTGGCCACGGGGGTTCTTTTACAGAGATTTTTGTGGGAAGAAAAATGTTTATACAATGAAAAACATTCCCTGCCTCCTAACCTAGAAATGAAAGTGCAGCCCATTTTAACGAAGACTAGCTATTCTCAGAGAAATAGGCATAAAAGGTCTGTTAATGGAAGATATTTATTGTGATGTAGACCCTGGCACTCATTACCAGAACTTTTTGCAATGATATATATTGTAAATACTAGCATGGTAATAGAAAAGCCCCCTTTACCACACTTTACACTGATTTCTGGGCTGGTTATGTGGTTGATTCTATTCAGCTGGGATTTCTCATTCTTTTAAAATTAAATAAATGTGTATGTAGTCCAGAGTAATGACTCAAGCCCCAATCCGGTAAAGCATTTTATCACATGGTTAATGTAAGCCATGTGGTGATGTTCATCCCTATTCAGCAAAGCGCTTAAGCACATGCTTATACCTGATTGACTGCAGGCTCTAGTACTTTGCTGAAGGGGTATAGCTACTGTAAATGCCATAGGCTGGACACAGGCCCCACTAAGTAGTGAGGGCTGTGGAGCGACACTGTCATTCCTTTACCTTCCCCCTCCTCTTCCCCACAACACGCAATAGGAGTGCATGATGGGAAATATTCCTGCAATAGCCCAGATTGCATCAAATGGCAGATATTTTCCCACAGTGATATACGGTGAACACTATGGTAGGACACTCAATATATTTTTCAAGAACAAAGCACATCCCTTTTCAGCAAAGTGCAGCTTCGTGTACAGTTGATTTGCTATGTGGTGCTGCCCCTTTCCTTGCTCGTGGGTGAGGTTTTTGTTGTCAAAATAGATTCTCTATTTCCTTACTCCTTTGCAGCCTTGGTACTTGGAACACAGAAGGTGCAAAAAAATTAAGTTTGAGAGCCCCTTGTTATGCTATTAAACATCACAAAGTTTTAAAAATTGACCAGCAACATCATTCAATAAATCCTAACTTTTTTCCATTAGAATAAGCAGTTATCAGACTATCAAGGTTGTGGTCTTCCAATTAATAACATATGTCATCTGCCTTTGCTTATCTGGGTCTAAGCACTGTCAAAAAACACCCTCCTTCTCTCTCTCTGTATTTTTTTTTTTTTTTTTTAAGCATCACTGTTTTTTTTCCAAATAAGGAAGCTATAGCCACAGAGTGAGTCTGCCAAGCTTTAGCTTAGTATACTGCCTCATATTTGCAGTTTTGAAATCTGCTTTTTATGAGGCCTTTCCTCTTTTGCAGCAAATTGTTCTGTTATTTCTGTAATCCTCAGCCAGTCGTTTGGCCGGCCTGCCTGGATCCCCTCTCCATCCTCTTGATAAAGTCCCGCTGTGTAAACAAAGGACAGCTGAACCTGATTCAAAACAGTCTAGCATATAAATATTACCTCCCAGTGAACCACGTTTATCAAGAAATAGATACAAGACACCTTGCTTGATACACAGAAACTGTGATTATCTTCTTACACAGTTAATGATGAATACCAAAACAAAATTGAATTTTTTTTTTCATTTTACTGTAATTCAAATAAAGTTGTTCCCAGAGATTTCGGTTAGGACTAGTCTCATTGTGCTAGATGCTATATTGTCCCTGAAGAATTTGCAGTCTAATTTAAGAAAAGACATAGATCCACATATCAAATAATTGGCAGTAATTGGAGAGAGACTAGGAGGGCAACAGTGAAAGGAACATGTGCTTACTTATAATAACTATGCAAAACTGGACTTCAGGAATTTCATTGTGCTGTAGCAGCATTCACGTGGGATGTTACTGCATGGCAATCTGGTACACTGTAGATTCACATCCTGGTTTGCCGTGTAGATAAGGCCTTAGGCTTAGTTCTCAAGAGTAACAAATAGAATATGTGAGACAAGTAATAGCTCAGACAGTCAAAAACAGAACCACACCGAGTACACTTATAAAGTTTGTGGATGATACCAAGCTGGAAGGGTTTGCAAGTGCTTTGGAGGACAGGGTTAGAATTCAAAATGACCTTGACAAACTGGAGAAATGGTCTGAAATAGGAAGAAATTCAGTAAGGAAAAATGCAAAGTACCATGCTTAGCAAAGAATAATGAACTTCACAAATAAAAAATGGGAAATGACTGTCTAGGAAGGAATACTGCAGAAGGGGATCTGGGGGTTATATGGATCACAAACTAAATATGAGTCAACAATGTAATACTATTGCAAAAAAGTGAACATCATTCTGGGATGTATTAGCAGGAGTGTTGTAAGCAAGGCATGAGAAGTAATTCTTCCACTTTACTCTGTGCTGATAAGACCTTAGCTAGAGTATTGTGTCTAGTTCTGGGCACCATGCTTCGGGAAAGATGTGGACAAATGGGAGAAAGTCCAGAAGACAGCAACAAAAATGATTAAAAGTCTAGAAAACATGACCTATGAGGAAAGATTGGAAAAAATTGAGTTTGTTTAGTCTGGAGAAGAGAAGACTGAGGTGGGACGTGATGATAACAGTCTTCAAGTATGTAAAAGGCTGTTATTACGGGTGATAAATTGTTATCCTTAACCACTGAGGATAGCACTAGAAGTAATTGGTTTAAATTGTAGCAAGGAAGATTTAAGTTAGACGTTAAGGAAAACTTCCTGACTGTAAGGGTAGTTAAGCATTGGAAATTGGCTAGGGAGGATGTGGAATCTCTGTCATTAGAGAGTTTTAAGAACAGGGTGAACAAACACCTGTCAGAGACCGTCTAGATCAGAGATTCTCATACTGTGGTCTGTGAGCTCTGTTCAGGTGGTCTGCAGATAGTTCCCTCTAAGGTGCGCACTTGAGTGGCTGCACATGAGAGAATGAAGGGCCACTCACCTAATTAGTGGAGCTGTGCAGGCGTGGCTCCACTAATTAGGTGTCTGGACCCTGGAGAAGACACACACACACAAGGTGAGGTGGTGGTCTTGGGGGGGGGGGGGAATAGGGAGTAGGTGGAGGGGGCAGTGGGGTGAGAAGAGGGGGTGGGGGGAAATTTTGGGACGTGAAGGGCTGCAGTGGCCAAAGAAAGAGATGATTTCCCTGGCTCCAGGGCTGCAGCTGTCAGGGAGAGATGGCCCTCCTTCCCAACCTCAACTCTCTGGCTGCTGTGGTCGGGGAGAGACCCACCCCCCTTCTTCCTAGCCCCAGCTCAGGGGCTGCCGCAGTGTGTGGGAGAGGGCACATAAGTGGTCGGCAAAATAAAAAAAAAGTTTGAGAACCACTGGTCTAGATAATACTTAGTCCTGCCTCAGTGCAGGGGACTGGATTAGATGACATATCAAGGTCCCTTCCAGTCCTACATTTCTGCAATTGTATGTTTCAGTAGCAAATGTAGAATTAATCTTCAGAATTATCCAAAACCAACAGAAATAAATCAGGAACAGGAACCTAGAAACATATCAACAATTCATGAACATACAGTTCCTACAATGATCATTAAATAGTTCATTTTTTGGACGATGTACAACTTCTGGAATATTTTCAGTCTTCTATAGCGTAGGGCCAAATATTTTCACCAGACCTCTGTACTGCTCTCCAGTAAGCATCTAACATGAAGTATAGCCTGGACTAAAATAAATGATTTTTTGGATCCTTCCTCATTAACAATAAAGGACCAGAGTCTTGGCTTACATAAATCTGCATAAATCTATCAAGTTCAAAGATGTTTCACAAATTTACACCAGCAGAAGATCTGGCCCAGAATTTTTAGATATGTAGAAAAATGTATTCCTTGAACAATAACCATGTGCTTGAGCAATGCAGGTCTTGAAATCACCCCAAATCAGATTTATTGAGAGAGATCCATAATTCTAACAGAACATAATTTGGAGACGGTTTGTTTGCTATTGATCTGCTTGCACTCAAAAGTCCACAGGCAATACTGGAATCATACCATGGATCTACCTGATGATAGGATGGAGCACTTGAAAACCAGAGAGATTAGAAATGGGAAGGAGCCTGGGTAAATAAAGCCATTGGCTAAATCACAAATAAGAGAACTAGGCTTTTAAGAGCTGAACTAATTGCATCCATTCCTCAAACAAGAAAGAACCTGAGCATGAAAATGGGAAAAATTGACAAAATCAGTATGAAATGAATCCAAAATATCAATACAACCTATTAACGGCCATGTGATAAACTAATCAATAGGTAGTATGGCACAGCTGCTGAACAGTCCACTTAATACCATCAGTAGTCAATGGGGAAAACTCAGAGGGACCTAGTGGCATGGGGGCTTTGTCATAAAGCAAACTATGAAATAAAACAAAGAAATAGCAATAAGGTAACATCGATAGTCTCAGGTTGAAGCGCACCTACCATGCAAATTGAATCTGATGCCATGAGCATGCGGGTAATAATGTAAATGAAGAATTTCACAGTCCAGAATAGTAATTAACAGGAAATGAAGTAGGAGAAAACACAACTAAGGTTGTTTGTACTTGAATATTCAAAAGCGCTCTGCATTGGCCTAACTCTGATTCCATTGAAGTCAATGGTAAAAACTCATCCTCCCTTCCGTGGGAGCAGAGAGAAAATAAACTAATGCTGAGCTCCATTGAAAACTTTGCTCTCATTTTCAGGTACCTATTACAACAATAATGTTTTCTAGTTCTTTCTTTGCAAAGGCATGTGAGGAAAATCTTCAGCAAATTCAAAGGGGCTGGTTTGGAGGGTTCTGGATTTCAAACACTTTCCAGAAATGCTTCCAAGAGGGCACTCTGTATTTTTGCCAAATATTTTGTAAATTCTTTTGGACAAGAGGTGAGTGTTGCATCTGACAAATACATAGTGGATGTTTCTATTCTGACAATTTTTCCTAGTGCCAGAGGTATTCCCCAGACTGAAAGTGGCCTCCATGCAGGATGGCAGCACAGGGTGAGCAAACACCTGTCAGAGACTGTTTAGATCCTTCCACCCATGTACAGCTGTGTGTGGGCCTCTTATATATGAATCTCTGTGCTGCTGGCAGGACTGCTCACTCCTGCTCCCTCTCACATACAGAGGTCCTGGTCCCTATCCCCACAGCCAAAAAGGGGGCAGGGTGGGGTAGGTCCCACACCAATCTGTGGGATGAGTCTGATGTAACGGCTGGGCAGTCTGCTATATCCTAATAGAGTGAAGGCATCCAAGGCACACACCTGTAACTTTGTTTTTAAAGGTGCTGAGCCTAGCAAAAGAATGTGAATGGTCATCACCTCTGGAAATCTGACCATTGATGTCTCTGTGGTCCTATTGGACCCCCAGACTGCACTGTAGCAACCTGTATGGAACTTGGGGGTAGGACCACAGCTCGCAGGAGGACGTCAGTCTGTGTGCACAAGGCAAGAACGCTGGCTAACGGTTGCAGCATCTCTGTGTGTGTAAAAACAAAAAACAAACCCAGCAACCCTCAATAAAGAACCAATATAGTTTTACAATTCCTTTCATATTGTTATCCAGTACACAGTACATAAAAAATAGTCCTGTCTGCATTCCCAAATTAGAAACTTTAAGCAAAGGAACTACTCTATGTTTTTCCACTTTCCCCTTTCTTCCAGTTTCTTTAAGACTGAGTGGTAGTATAATGTTTACTTGCCCTTCTGGGACAGCTTCTCCATAGAAATAACACAGTGGTTTAAACAAAATACTTTGTTTACAGAGTTGTTCATTCTGATACACTTCAGTTCCAAAAGCCTGGAGACTGAAAATCCCATAAGGCTTTAAAACAGTTGTAAAAATGTGGGCCTCCATTTCTCATTACCAGAAGACTACAGATTCATGTCTTTAGGTTCCCTCAGAACAACCCACTATTTAGTTTGGAGTCAATTTATAACTTTTTTCACTCACTTAGATTTATGTTTGGCTCTAACACTAACAGTCTGTGCAAGACCAATTAATGGTTTAAGCATTTTGTGCTGACAGAACACCCAATGTGTTAAATGGCAGCTTTGGTTCTTCTGATATAAAGCCTGCTGGCAAAAGCTACTAAACATAATCAGGCTTATCGCAGTACTAGCACTGGGGAGTGTGGCATTTCTGTGACAGGAAGCCAGCACCATACACTCCAGACATACATGCCATTCATCACTCTCCTTTACAAGGACTGCACTGGCATTCCTACACATATCAGCCAAAATCAGTTCTTGGAAAGTGTCATCTGCACAAAATCACGGTAATCATTTGGCGTGATAGCTGCTGGATTCATCATGTCCTGATTGCTTAGATTGACACTGCAAAGAAAGAGAAGAAACCAAGAGAAAGTAATGCAAATATAATTCGCAGAATTAGTTCCCATAAAGTTGGACAGCTCTAACACTGCATGTCACTGTGACCCGTTTTCCACTTGATGCAGTCAAAATTAACCTTGGAATAAAAAGGGCCTGCAGAACATAGAAAATACTGAAATCAATGGGATTGGAAGGTGCCTAGCATGCTGCCAGATAAGGCCCGTCTATCTGAGTGACTGGGATTCCGAATGCAAGTTTTAAGATTTAAATTTAAATGAAATATGATTAAATGAATCTTGAGTACTGGAGGGGTTGGGCAAGTTCAGTTCTGCTTTTTTGTTTGAATTTCACTGTATATAAACTTACATGTTTAAAACCAAATTAAAATCAAGCGAGTCTGAGGCCCTAATCATGCACTTGCACACATGCATAACTTTAGGTATGAGTAGTCCTATTGCAAAGATATGTCTGAAGGGTATGTGTAAACTGGCTAGGATTATATATACGTACGTACATAGTTGCAAGACTGGGGACTAAGGTATCAGTGATTGGTTCGCAGGTTTTATGGTAAATACCTGGAAAGGCAAATCTCAACTCTCCAGTGCTCCTGAGTCTTAAAAATCAGAATATAATTTCTTCTAGTTTGGCAAGAAATAAAATCAGAGTAACTGTCAACCTGTTTGGACCTGGCTGAACAATGGAAAAATGTATTTGAACAATTATTTAATGGAAAAATATCCCCAAATTCACAATGAATATTTGGAACAAATTATTTGACCAGCTCCACTCCTGTTGTTTGGTATTTCCACTGTTACATGTCTGCTGGAACCTAGAAATTCAAAGATGAGCACAGAGTAAAAATATAATGAAAAAGAAAAAGTAAGTGGTTTTTTTTTTTTTTTTGGAACTTCTGAAAAGGTTCAGTTTGAGTTTGCGGTGAAGGGTTGGGAGGGATTCTTATTTTATCCAAAGCAGTTCTCTCTCCTTAGTACAAACCAAGCTTCAGAGGTGAACAGTATTAAACCATGGTTTCTTCTAGAAAAAACAAGAAATGAAGTTAATTGATGAATCACTGAATACAGCCAAGTCTAATTCACTCAGAGTGGACTAGGCTTGCTGTGAAGAGGTGAACATTCTCCCCAAGGGAGGGACTTGGCTGCCTCTTGCACAAAGGCTGTCTCAGGACTATCCACAAGAGAGGTACTGGTGCCAGCAACAAAGGTCACTGCTCATTTGCCCCCGGCTGAAGGAAAAAACATAACCAGGCAGAAAAATGAACTGCAGAGGAGACAATGTAGTATAGGCAGCAGACAAAAATGTGAGCTATCACTGGGCTGCAGCAGGGGGTTGAGGGTGGGGGGAAGAGAGAGAGAGAAGCTTGACAAATGAGGAAATACACCAGTCTGTGCCCTGATCATCAGTAGGTCCTGATCATCAGTCAGTGGAGGGGTTGATCAGTCCCCCACCATGAATAATTTTCTTTTTAAAAAAAGTAAGACATCTAAAGTCTGCTCAAAATAAAAAACACATCCTCCCATAGCTACCCAAATGCTATGCTGTAATGTTATCAAAATTGCTCAGACAACAGGTACTAATCTAATATTTCCTAACTTCAGCAGTTATGCTCTTTAATGACACCCTATTCAATACAGAGTGGTGCTGAGAGCACACTTAGAGGGCCTGATTCTCATATAGAGTAAGCCCTCTTTACACCATTCTGGCCATGTAAAGGGGCTTAAAATGGGAGTACATTACATTTACACTGCCAAAGCAGAATAAAAGTAGGGGGTGTGTGTGTGTAAAACCATCCCCAACTCTCAGGGAACTGTTTTCCTCAGGGAGTAGGAGCAAGACATTTAGTATGTTCTTGCAGAGCCATAGCAGTAGTCCCCCAATATCTGGGTCTGGTTTGGAGAGGCAGGTTGACAAGGAATTAGACAGAGAACAGCTATAGTAAGTGCAGGTGGGCAGATATGTATGCTTAGAAGTAGGCAGTTGGGGCTCAAGCTGTTGTCATGACAGAACTCTCATCACAAAGTAGTTCATGCCCTGTCCCATGTGACACTGGAGATAATAGTAGGCCTCACATTTACAGTGGGGGGCCCATGTAAAATGTAATAGCCCAATAAAACTGGTATATTTAGGGGGAGACACTGGAAAGAGGAGGAAATATATTGCAACACAAGGTGCACCTGCTAGCAGATAAAAAGGAGCCAAGGACCACTAGTGAGAAATACTTGAAAAAAGAGCAGAGTAACTGAACAAGTCATTTGGGGGATTTGCCTTACAGAGTTGCAGGAAGTGATGGGACAGGGTGGAAGGAGGATTATGAAACAAGTATGAGCTTAGAAGAAAAGAAAGCAGATAGGATTTATGTAACACTGTAAGGGACTTGGAAAACTGCCTACAGACATTAGTTTGAAGTGATTCTTGCCACTTATGACATAGGTGAAATGTGGGAGTCTTGTTTGCCAGAAGCTGGGAATGGGCGACGGAGGATGGATCACTTGATGATTACCTGTTCTGTTCATTCCCTCTGGGGAACCTGGCATTGGTCACAGTTGGAAGACAGGATACTGGCTAGGTGGACTTTTAATCGGACCCAGTGCAGCCGTTCTTATGTTCCTGAAGTGAGGAGTTTGAGACCTGAGGCCAGTAGGAACCAAACTGTTCCCATGGTATACATAAAAGCTAGAGGTAGCATTAACCAGATAGCTAGGGTTTGCTGAGAATTTTCCTAGGCCAAGCACCTACCTTTTGCAGTGACTTGGTGCTGAATTAGACCTCTGAAAGTGATATGTGAAATTCAACTGTAAGATGCAGCATTAATGATGGCTGGGTTATGCGTTTTGAAGTGCCATATGAATCTGCCTTTAAGAGCTAGAGGCACGTTTCCCTCCCAGTAAACAAAATTAGAAAAACGAGAGAGAACTGACATTTCAGCTGCTGATTTATGTTAATGGTTATAAAGTATTTGCAATGTAATCAGTGCTGCCCTTTGGAGGAAAAAATATGCTGAAAAACTGAAGAACTGAGCTGTTTTTATACAGAAGGCAACTCCCTTAGGCCATAGCTGTGGATTAACTGAATGTCAGCTATGAGGATGTTTTTTACCTGATGCTTTTTATTGCTAATCTAATTTTGTGTTGCAAAAGACTATTTATGCCTTTTTCTTCCATATCCTCAGGCCAGAGCCAGCCAAGGTAGATGGGCCAGGTGCTGGCAGCATACTGAGGACAGGACAAAAGGAATTTTCTCTGACCGTTTGCCGAGTGGCTCCACTGCAGCTCTGATGCACTCTTTGCAGGGGCTGAAGGATGGGAATGGATCCTCAGGTCTGGCTTCATCTTCTTGCTAAGCCCATCCCAATCAGCACCTGCACACTGTCAAGCAAGGAGCACCCCCCAACGATGTAGCACACCCTCTGCACAGTTCCTTTAAATCTGCCCCTACAATGGGACAGCAGAACCATACTTGTTTCTGCTGTCAAGGGACACCCAGTGCAGCTGCAGAGGAAAGGGCAGGATTTACCACTTGTATGGCACTTGTTTGCATGACTTGCTTGTAGCTATTGTGGTGGTGAATATTTTCCTTTTAAGGTTTCCGTAAGTTATTTTATCTCCTAGCTCCTCTAGGCCCATCCTTCCGCCTAGGAAAAATCTTTTGACAGCCTTTGTGGCCTGCTGCTCTTGTCAGTTTAACCTTTTAATAACACAAAGGTTAAATCAGAGACTATTCACTGTGGGATGACAATGGTCCATGGTGCTTTATTTTGGGTATTGGCCTGAGATGACTATGGAACTAGGAGACTATGGATACTGAGATGGAAGATGAGTGCAGTAGTGAGATGATTTGGGAAGACTGTGAGAGTGAGGAACAGCAGATTTGCCCTCAGGAGAAATGGAAGCAGCTGGATATGCAGTCAATGATGACAACATTGGCAGTGACAACAGGTGGTTTTGGCAGTGGTAGTTAGACGTGGTGGTAGATGAACTAAGGCACACATTTACCCATATAGAGATAGAAATTACAGGGCCTTCACATTCTTGTACTTTACTCTGAGGTCTCCTTAGTTCTAGATTTTTTTAAGCACAATTTCCATACTTGATTGTCTAAGTTAGAGTACACAATTCCACATGTGTGTAATTAAGTGCCAGTCAGAACATATGAATGCAGAATTCAGTATCCTAATTTAGGTGCCTACATAGTCAAAAAGGTCTCTAGTAAAGGAGTCCTTATGCAATCAGTGTAAACAGAAGAACCACAAATTCTATTGGTCAGATGGCTACTCTGACCTTCTGTAACCTTTAGCAAGGGTTGATTTTTCCACTCAGGGCTGGCCTTCACTACAGGGAGATCGATGCTGCTTCAGTCAATCCAGCAGGCGTCGATTTTTAGCAGGTCTAGCAAAGACCCGCTAAATCAACAGCAGAATGCTCTCTGGTCAACCCCGGTACTCCAGCTATCCTAGAAGAGTAAGGGAAGTTGATCAGAGAGTGTCTCCTGTTGATGCAGCTCAGTGAAGACGCTGGGGTAAGTTAACCGAAGCTACATCAGCACTAGCTATGTTATTCATGTAACTGGAGTAGCGTAACTTAGGCCACGTCTACACTACGAGATAAAATCAAATTTGCTAAAATCGGTTTTATAAAACTGATATTATAAATTCGATTTCATGCGGCCACACTAGGCACAGTAATTCGGCGTTGTGTGTCCATGCTACGAGGCTAACGTCGATTTCTGAAGCGTTGCATTGTGGGTAGCACTTCCGTAGCTATCCCATAGTTCCCGCAGTCTCCCCCGCCCCTTGGAATTCAGGGTTGAATCTTAATTGTCGTGAGGGGTTCTGGGTAAATGTCGTCAGTCATTCCTTCCTCTGGGAAAACATCAGCTGACAATCCTTTCGCGCCGTTTTTCCCTGGAATTGCGGGCTGGCAGACGCCTAGCACGGCGACCATGGAGCCCGTTTTGAGCTTTTTTTTTTGACCGCAACGTTGTGTACTGGATCCTGAGAAGAGCGATTACCTCCAGCGCGTACACAGCCGAGCATTCACTTACTTGCAATGATAGCAGAATGGTTACGCGGGTTTCTTTGTACTATATCTCACTGCCGGAGTGAAAATGGCAAGAGATGGATGTCAAAAATCTCTCCTTTCTCGTACGTGTCCAATTGCTATCATGAGTGCCCCTGGTGAATCCCCTAGGTGACATCGCCGATAAGCAAAATTGAGGATTGACTACTTGGACTGAGTCCAATCCTCCCTTATGTTTTAAATATATGTCAGTCCTGCTTAGAATCAAGGGCCAAGTGTATTAGAGGGATCCAGTGTATCAGAAGCCAGCTGCTGCCATGTCAGTTATTCACAAGGGGTGGTGCCTCCAACAACCCCACCCGTTGCTGTTCCCTCCTCCGCCCCACTTCCTGGGCTACCGCTGGCAGTCCCCCCATTTGTGTCATGATTATAAAGAAGTAGAGGAATAAGAAACAGAGATTGTTAGTGGATAAAACTGAGGGAGGCAAGCCTGCCGGGGCTTATGACAGTCCAGGCAGTACAGAATCTTTCTTACACAGGAAAGGGACGGGTGATGAAGCTCAGCCCCCATTGCTATGCATGAAGAGTTTACCAGCTCGTTCTGTACCATTCTACTGGAGTAACTGGGCAGATCATTCCTATTTACCCATGCACTCCGGCCAGCCTCACCTGGAGGCCAGCCAGGAGCATCTCATCGGGCTGATGCAACACAGATATGTACAATTGTACTGTCTCCCCACCTGGGCGGGGGAGAGGGAGACGGATACTGCTTTTCACTGCTGCAGCATCGCGTCTACCAGCAGATTCAGTACACATAGGGTGACATTGAAAGTAGTGAGAAATAGATTCTTTCCCTTTTCTTTCACATCATGGTGGGGTGGGGAAAGAGACTGAGGAGCTATTCCCTGAAACCACGCCAGACACTGTGTTTGAACCTAGAGAATTGGTGCGCTCAGCCAAGAATGCAAAATACTTTTCAGAGACTGCTGTGGGATAGCTGAGTCCTCAGTACCCCCTCCATCCATGAGCGTCCATTTGAGTCTCTGGCTTCCCGTTACGCTTGTCACGCAGCGCTGTGTATCTGGAGGTTTTTTTTCACAATGCTTTGGCATTTCATGTTCTGTAACGGAGCTCTTGATACAAGAGATTTGTCTCCCATTACAGCGATCAGATCTAGTTATCTCCTGTATGGTCCATGCTGGAAGCTCTTTTGGATTTGAGACTGCATCTGCCCACCCGTGCTGATCAGAGCTCCACGCTGGGCAAACATGAAATGTAATTCAAAAGTTAGCGGGGCTTCCTGTTTACCTGCCGCTGCATCGAAGTTCAGATTTCTTCCAGAGCGGTCAGTGGTGCACTGTGGGATACCGCCTGGAGGCCAATAATGTCGATTTCCATCCACACTAACTGTAATCCGATATGTTAATATCGGATTTAGTGCTAACTCCTCTTCGTCGGAGTTGGAGGTACAGAAAATCGATTTAAAGAGCCCTTTATATCGATATAAAGGGTGTTGTAGTGTGGACGGGTACAGCGTTAAATCGATTTAACGCTCTTTAAATCGATTTAAACGCGTAGTGTAGACCAGTCCTTAGGTTGACTTTCCCCCGTAGTGAAGACAAGTCCTCAGAGGTAGGACAAGGAGCAAGATAAACAAGGGTTTTCCTTTTAAAAATTGTGAACTTTTAAAAGGAAATACTATGTTTGCCAATAGCACAGCACAATGGCATAAATAGTTTCTGTGTTAACAGATACATTGGGATTTTTTTGCCGAGTTATACATACTCATATGTATAAATAAATATATTCATGTTAACATCCCAAGCCATTGACTAAATACAGGTGCATACCAGAAATTATCTGAGGCATCTCTATAGGTACCTTTCCCCCAGGTATTCTCTAGATTTCCTGGGGCTCTTTCAGCATTAGCTAGTAGATGAAGAATAAAAGAAGCTTGAGGAGTATATCCTCCCATGTGCTTCTTCCTTCATATACCAGATCCATAATAATCAACCGATGTGTGAGGTTAGGATATCAGGGTTTCTTTACACGGCACTTGGAGATTATTCTTTCAGGCTACAGTATAAAATACTAAAGAAAAGAATAAATGTTTGTGTTTCCTGATCTTATGTTAAATCTTTGATCTTTTTGGAGTTTTTGAATGATACAATTCCTTGTGCTGTGAGTAAAGCTTCTGTCCTGGAATAGGGTTGCCAGGCTCTATGCTGGTGAGGATTTGATATATTTGGTTCCATTTTCTCTGATTTTCCCCCCCATCTCATTCCTGTTTGATAGGGGAACATTAAAATTTAAAATGCCAAAGCTTAGTCACTACAACTTCTCCAGTGAGGTGTACTTACATATCACAATGTTTATTGCAGTAAGCACATGACAGAGTTAAAAGACAAGTTATGAACATGGAGAGTTTTGGAAAGTAAAAAATTATATGAGAACACAATGTATATTTTAAAAAAATCTATTAGATTCTAGTGTAGTCCGTTCAAACTCGTAGCCTACTGGCAGCATATTAGGGAGGGGTGTGTGTGTGTGTGTGTGTGTGTGAGAGAGAGAGAGAGAACAGCACTCGTGGAAAGTCATCAACTTCTTGTTAGAATTTGAGTTAATGAGGAAATTCCACTTGACCTAAAAAATGCCAATATTGTGACCATTTTTAAGAAAGAGGACAAGTCAGTATGAGGGAATTACCAAGATATTGCCCTCTTCTCCATTGCTGGGAAGATTCTTGCTTGCATCCTTTTGAACAGTCTCCTCCCTCTTGCTGAAGACACCCTTCTGGAATCCCAATGTGGTTTCAGACCATCTTGGAGTACCACTGACATGATTTTTTTTGCACTACAGATTCAAGAGAAGTGTATAAAACACCACCAGCCATGCCATTATTTATGGCATTTTTATTGGCCTAACTAAGTCCTTTGATTCCATCAGTCATGAAGCATTATGGAGATGCTGTCTAGGTTTGGTTGTCCATTGAAGTTCATTTGTGTTCTCAAGCTACTTCAGGATGGGATAATTGCCACCATCCTCTATAATGGGTTGGAGATGGACCTGTTCACCATCCATACTGGTGTTAAGCAGGGCTGTATGATTGCCCTAGCCCTTTTTTCCATCTATCTTGCTGTAACCTTGATTCTTATTCTTGACTGCCTTTCTTCTGAAATTGGAATTGAGTATCACATGGACAATCAACTCTTCAAACTGCGACATTTTCATTCTAAAACTAAAGTCACCAGCGCTGTTATCGACCTTCAGTATGCTGTTAACTGTGCTATCCTCACCACACTGAGGCTATACAAGGAACATAGCCTCTTACATTTTATAAAAATCCTTCAGAGGTGAAAGTAATGGGTGAGGAAGCTTCCATGCTCAAAACTGTTCTGATACTCCAGAAATCCAGCAAGAAAATTAGCTAGAGAGAGATGTAGTCTTGCACATAAAGAAAAATAATTCATAGCTTAGACAGTTTTAGGAGAAAATTTATGCTTCAGATCTGCATGGCTGATCCGGGCCCCCAATATTCTACTCTTTACTAGCCTTGTGGATGCTAGGAACATTTCATGGATTGAGAACTGGTTAAAAGACAGGGAACAAAGGATAGGAATAAATGGTAAATTCTCAGAATGGAGAGGGGTAACTAGTGGTGTTCCCCAAGGGTCAGTCCTCGGACCAATCCTATTCAACTTATTCATAAATGATCTGGAGAAAGGAGTAAAAAGTGAGGTGGCAAAGTTTGCAGATGACACTAAACTGCTCAAGATAGTTAAGACCAAAGCAGACTGTGAAGAACTTCAAAAAGAACTCGCAAAACTAAGTGATTGGGCAACAAAATGGCAAATGAAATTTAATGTGGATAAATGTAAAGTAATGCATACTGGAAAAAATAACCCCAACTATACATATAGTATAATGGAGTTTAATTTAGCTACAACAAATCAGGAAAAAGATCTTGGCATCATCGTGGATAGTTCTCTGAAGATGTCCACACAGTGTGCAGTGGCACTGAAAAAGCAAACAGGATGTTAGGAATCATTAACAAGGGGATAGAGCAGGGGTTCTCAAACTGGCGGTCGGGACCCATCAGGGGATCACGAGGTTATTACATGGAGAGTTGCGAGCTATTAGCCTCCACCCCAAATCCCACTTTGAATCCAGCATTTATAATAGTGTTAAATATATTAAAAAAGTGTTCTTTAATTTATAAGGGTGGTTGCACTCAGAGGCTTGCTATTTGAAAGGGGTCACCAGTACAAAAGTTTGAGAACCACTGGGATAGAGAATAAGACAGAGAATGTATTATTGCCCTTATATAAATTGATGGTATGCCCACATCTTGAATACTACGTTCAGATGTGGTCTCTTCATCTCAAAAAAGACATACTGGCATTAGAAAAGGTTCAGAGAAGGGCAACTAAAATGGTTAGGGGTTTGGAATGGGTCCCATATGAGGAGAGATTAAAGAGGCTAGGCCTCTTCAGCTTGGAAAAAAGGAGACTAAGGGGGGATATGATAGAGGTATATAAAATCATGAGTGATGTGGAGAAAGTAGATAAGGAGAAGTTATTTACTTATTCCCATACTACAAGAACTAGGGGCCACCAAATGAAATTAATAGGCAGCAGGTTTAAAACATATAAAAGGAAGTTCTTCACACAGCGTACGGTCAACCTGTGGAACTCCTTGCCTGAGGAGGTTGGGAAGGCTAGGACTATAACAGTGTTTAAAAGAGAACTGGATAACCTCCATGAATTTAAGTCCATTCATGGCTATTAACCAGGATGGGTAAGGAATGGTGTCCCTAGCCTCTGTTTGTCAGAGGGTGGAGATGGGTGGCAGGAGAGATCACTTGATCATTATCTGTTAGGTTCACTCCTTCTGGGACACCTGGTATTGGCCACTGTCGGTAGACAGGCTACTGGGCTAGATGGACCTTTGGTCTGACCCAGTACAGCCATTCTTATGTTCCATATGATAAGAGAACAGAGCCAACCTTCAGCTGAAAATTGCACTTCATGCTGAACAATTTGGAGATCTACAGCATGTTAAATTCAGGGGAAGAAATCGTTTAATGGGTTTTTGAAGCACTTTACTTTATCACTGCTTCCAATCGGTTAGGAAAGTTTTGCATTCCACTGCTCTCCACTAAGTGCTTGTTAAGGGAGTAATGAGTTAGACACACATTCAGATTACTGCATCTTTTTCTAATTTATTTAGAAATATGTAAACTCTTGGACAGGGATATTAGATGGCAAGAGCTGAGTGAATTTTATACCTCACAGAAGTTGGATGCATTTTTTTTCCCCAGAGTTCCAGCAAAGGTGTCCTGTCTCTGCAAGATTCTTTCTTCAGCTTTGTCTAAACTAGGCACATTTTCTGAACACTTCCCACCATTGCTAACACTAGGGCTGCACTGAGGGCTTTAGTGTGGAGAGGCCTCCAGCTGTCACCTCCATTTTAAGAGCCTCATTAACTTAATTCTACCTTCTACTGCATCTTAGAGGCCTGATCTGACTCCCCCAAATGACTCCCATTGACTGACTTAGGCATTGGATTGGTTCCTAAATACTGAAGCCCTGATTTTCCACCGCTTCCAAAATGCACTCAAATATAGAGGGCAGTAGTTAGCCTCAGGGAATTAGCAACAGCTCCCTAATCCATGCCTGCTCAGCCCTGGTAGAAGTTAGAGCAACAGGGGGAATTCTCCAGGGGAAATCTCTTGTCCCCTGAAGTTGACTTTGCATGACTTAAATTGTGCAAAATGAATTTAGCAGACAGGAGAATCTGATTCCAAGACCCTGATTACACAATATACTTACTACATATCTAACTTTCAACATGGGAGTAGTTCTGTTCAGTTCAGTATGACTATTAACTTGCTTAAAGTTATGCATGTGGTTAAGTATCTTGCAGAATCAGGTCCTGAGTAATTATGTTCCAGTTGCTGTCTGCTATTTATTAGTACACATAGTTGAGTAACATTCTGTCTCTTTTTTTCTGGACAGAATACTTCAGAATACCTCTAAAGCCCAAATAAAATATTTTAAATCACTCCTGCTGAAGAAGCTTCTGAAGTAGGGTGTGATACTTTGAAGATAAAGATATCATATTTTATCTGACCAAGTTCTAAAGATGGAACTTGGAACATCCAAAAGGGTAATGAAGATTGTGTGCATCATGTTCTAGTGGCGAAACATTAAAACAAAAGCAAATTAATCACAATTGCTTTTCAGTCAAATTTAGATTCCTAGTGATGTGTGGGAACAATTAGGAAACAAATTAATTTGTTCTTACCAAAGATGTGTTCAGACTCAAATACTAAAAGGAAGAAGATGAAGGAAAAAAGAGAGAGAAATATGGTAATATTAAGCCACAAAATAGCAATTAATACAAACATATTCTCCAGCACATATACATATTTTAGAGTTGTGTCCCTACTAACAAAATAGATTGTGCAGTATAACGTCTTAATAGCAATAATTTAATGGTGATGATTTAATCATACACCACTAAAATGTATGGTGTCTACTTGCAGCTTTGCTGTTTTTCATTTAAATGAAAAATGAAACTGAGCTTGTCAGTTCCCAGCTGCAGTATTTAACCCTCTTGCAAATTTCCATATTTTGTAACACAATGTGGATAGTTATTTGGCTTGGTTTTTCTTAGCAACAGTCTTTTCCCTATCATCTCTTTTCTGTATGTTTGTGATACTACCTCCACCTCAGAACACAGAGCCTTTCAGGTCACTGAAGAAATCACTATCCAAGATTATATATTTATTCAACTTCTTTTTAGGAGTGCACTACTGGGCATTGCCATAGGATGTGCAACAAATTCCCATTTGCCCAGTTACAGCATCTTTCTCATTTGTGTCTTCATCATTCTAGTCGATGTCCTAGATGTCCTAAAAATAACACAAACTCTCTCTTATAGGTTTAGCAAATCACTCCTTTCTCTGTCCTTTTTAGGAGAGGAAGGAATTGGAATGCATGATCTCAAAGGTAGGAGAGGGCATCTATCAGGAAAAACTGCAAGAGTGATGCACATGCAGTAAACAAAATACAGTGGAATCCTTTTTGTGGAGACAAATCTTGCCCCAGCCTCCAAGGTCATAGAAGAGTTTGACAACAGAACTATTACAGCTCTGTTGCACAAGAGTGGGGCATGACTTAAGGGGGTGGGGTGGGTGGGTCTGGAGAATTCAACCATATTGCTGAAGGGCCTCTGTAAAGTATCTTTGCAATAGAGCAGGGTGAATAATTGATTTTTTCAATATACTGGCAGTTTGAAAAAATGAAAAATAATTCAGTTAATAAGAACCAAATCTGAACATTCAAAACAATTTTGGCAAATCAGAAGTCGACAAAACTGTTTCAGATTAAATGAAAGATTTTGTTCAATCCTGAACAAAATGTCTTGTTTTGTTTCTGGGTCCTTTTTCACAAGGATGTCAATGAGAGGAGGTGCCTGGTAGTGCCCATCTGAACTTTTAATCCAGTGTTTAGGATACTCACTTAGGATGCAGGAGACCTGATTTCAACTTACCCCACCCCACCCCACCTGATATGGAGCAAGAATTTGTACTTGGGTCACCCACATTGCAGTAGAGTGCCCTGGCCTATGGAATGGGCTGGCGTGGAGGCTCTCTTTCTCTCCCATTGAAGCTGTTCCTGTTTGTATAAAATAAATAGTAATTGGGCCATAGATAGTAAATAAGAATGACACTACAGCCTGGTGGTTAGGGCACTCACCTTTGTGGTGGGGAAACCAAAGTTTAGTATGTCTCTGCTACAATGTCTCTTTAATTATGCACAGTGGAACATCTTCGACAGGAGACATTGAGGAAGCTCTGCATGAAAATATCCCATAGCCCAGTAGCTAGGGTAATGTTCTGTAATGTGGGAGACCCAAATTCAAATCCCTGCTCTACATTAGGCATAGGGCAAAACTGAACCGTGGTCTCCTACATCCCAGGTATGTGTCTTAACCAATGAACTAACAGTTGTACAGGGCAGCACTACCACCATTTTCCGTATCAGAGGGGTAGCCGTGTTAGTCTGGATAAAAGCAGCAAAGAATCCTGTGGCACCTTATAGACTGACATTTTGGAGCATGAGCTTTTGTGGGTGAATACTCACTTTGTCGGATGCAGGTAGTGGAAATTTCCAGGGGCGGGTATATATCACGGAGATAGCTGGGAGTGCTGGTGGCATCCAGACAGTCCTTCAGTGAGAGTGCCAATGCCCAAGATGATCGGGCGTCCAGGATTTCCAGGTTTGTGGATCTTGGGTAGTAGATAGAATAACCCTGGTTGGGGCTCTAAAGGTACGTATGTACGTAAAGGTACATATGTACATAAAGGTATGTATGTAGATCCCCTGTGTTATTTTAGTGAAGTCCATTTGTATGGAAGTTTGGTTATTAATGAGAGTCTCCAGGTTGGAGAGCTCTTTTTCGATGTTTTCCTGTTTGCTGTATAGGATGCTGATCAGGTGGTTCCTCAGTTTCTTTGACAGAGTATGGCTTAATCTCTCACTTGGTCATTGTAGTTCTTCCATACAAAACAGACTTCCCCACTAAAATAAGACAGGAGTATCTATATTACTGCAGCTTCACCTCTCTACAAACGGAAAAGAGGACTGTGAAGGCTGTCTTCTAAACTCCTACCTGCCACATTCGGCCACAACGTCGGTACCCCTACCACCGCATATCTCAATCGATCCAACATACACTCAGCCATGACGAGAAGGTCCTTCCTATCTTGAGAACTTCTTTCTGCCCTGCCACCCCCGACCACCATGATACAGTTCTGCGGCGATCTGGAAGCCTACTTTCGCCATCTCTGACTCAAAGAATACTTTCAGTACAACACTGAACAGTGCACTGATACACAGTTACCCTCGCACCAACAGCACCGGAAGAACAACTCCACATGGACTCCTCCTGAGGGTCAAAATGACAGTCTGGACCTATACATTGAATGCTTCTGCCGACGTGCATAGGCAGAAATTGTGGAAAAACAACATCACTTGCCTCATAACCTAAGTCATGCAGAATGCAATGCCATCCACAGCCTCAGAAACCACCCTGACATTATCATCAAAGAGACTGATAAAGGAGGTACTGATGTCGTCATGATCAGGTCTGACTACCAAAAGGAGGCTGCCAGACAACTCTCCAATACCAAATTCTACAGGCCGCTTCCCTAAGATCCCACTGAGGAATACACTAAGAAACTGCACCATCTACTCAGGACACTCCCTACATTAACTCTGGAACAAATCAACGTACCTTTAGAGCCCCAACCAGGGTTATTCTATCTACTACCTAAGATCCACAAACCTGGAAATCCTGGACGCCCCATCATCTCGGGCATTGGCACTCTCGCTGAAGGACTGTCTGGATGCCACCAGCACTCCCAGCTATCTCCGTGATATATACCCACCCCTGGAAATTTCCACTACCTGCATCCAATGAAGTGGGTATTCACCCACGAAAGCTCATGCTCCAAAATGTCTGTTAGTCTATAAGGTGCCACAGGATTCTTTGCCACCATTTTCCTGTTCTTTTTCCCCTCACTCCCATGATTCTGCCCAGTGCCTGGCCCAGCTACTCTTCCTGGCATTGGACTCAGGGTCTGATCATAGTGAAGTGTGTTTCTACATTAAAAACTTCCACTATAAGCAGTTTCATTATGACTAGAGAGGTCCTTCCTGACAAAAGATTCCCATCACCACCCTGCTTCAGATCAGGCTTTTCCTCATCCCCTGTGATTGTAGGGTGCTCTCTGAAAGCTCATATGTTCACTCTCGGTGGGGAACTCCCAGATCAAGATCAGTCTAGCTTCTCTTTTTCATTGAGAGAAATGGCACCAAGAAGAGGTACTAGGGTTTCCACTTAATACCCCTTCCTCTTGATGGTATAGAAGCAAGTTTATTCTTCCTCACTTTCTGCTTGTAATCTGCTTCTAATGCAGCATTTATTACCTGTGTTTTAAATGATGATTTCTACATTACAATGGAAGCGACACGGTGGAACCTTGAATATAGTGGAGTGAAGCTTGATTGGAAGAGGAATAAAAGTACATTAATGTATTAAAGCAATTAAAGGCAGTAGAGCACTTACTCCGCTTCACCGTCCATTAAGTTTCACTATCACCATAAGCAGGTTCCTCTGTATTTCATAAAAACAGGGAAAGTTGCTAACCCTCTACATGGCTTCTAAACTGCTGTATTATATGTATTAATGATGGGTAAAGCTCCATTGGCCTGAGAGTTCAGTTTGGATAAGTAGCCAAAAATGTAGATGCTTAGAACTGAACTATTTTAACCTTTAAGGTCTGTAAAACTGGGCTGGAAATTTCACAAACACAGATTCTTGTGAGAGTTTTCATCTTCGCTGCTTCTAGTTAGGCTATTAGGCTGTTCCAATGGTCTCTTCTCAGAGAATTCCAGTCCTTCTTGCTCCTAGGCCCAGAAGTGTCTTCCCTCCGCCTACCCTTGAAAGAGAGCTTGTGGAGCAGAGTACACTTGGAAGGTCTAAGCTTCAGAACAGTAATGGGAGCTGATCACCTGAAAGAACCAGATTATGTCAGACAATGGGTAACTAGAATGTCGAAGGAAATTCAGAAGAGCCATAACATGACAGTGACTGAATTAGAGCAATATATTTTATAGATAGATGTTTTCAACCTATATAGTTACTATCCTACCTGCAAGCTGCCTTATGCTCTCACTATTTAGAAATATCTACAATCATCACAATAAAATTGTTGCAGTAAAAACAAGATTGAATCAAGGAAACTGTCTGATCTTATTTTTAATCTTATTTAAAGAAAAAGTACTCTAGAAGCTGTAAACTTATCACTGGAACATCACAGAATAAGCCTGTTCCTAGTAGCAGATAAGAAAAGTCCGAGTCTGCGCCCTTTAACCTTGGCTATGTGACTAACACTGATTACAGAAGGCAACATATCTAAAGGAAACCCCATGGTTAAATCCTGGGAGTCATATTCATGACTGATTAGTTTTAAGGTCCCTTTCATCACTTTGAAAATTAGCCAATTATGTTCATGACATGGAGGAGTGGAAGAAAACGGCCTGCACTCACAAATAAATAGTAATTCCTTTCACTATCATCATCAGGACTGTGGATTTGACTCCTAATATAAACAAGAGTTTGTTCTTAGTGGCTTAGGACACTAAGGCCAGCATAGCTGATCTAACAGGAACCATGTGGACAGAGTCAAAAATGCAGCTTCTAATCTGATAAACTGACTTGTGTGTATTGTGATACAGCATGGCCAGAGGGCAGCAGGAGAGTGATTGCTTGTTTGTTTGCTTTTTAAATGGATTTTATGACTGTGTTGATACTTTTTTGAATTTTGGGACAGCTTTAAATACAGTTTCAGAGGGGTAGCTATGATAGTCTGTTTCAGCAAAAACAATGAGGAGTCCTGTGGCATCTGTGATACAGCATGGCCAGAAGGCAGCAGGCGAGTGATCCTATTGGGATCCAGGAAGTGGGCAGGCAGAGCCCGCCCATTGCTAAAGGACCTCCCTCTAGCCTAAGGGGAGGATCCACGGGACCTGGAAGCCAAGTGATTCCGGGGGACAGCTAATGAAATAACAGGGACGGGGTGTGGGGGGGAAAGATATGTAAGCTCCAGGATGATGAGAGCCTTATTCCCTGTAGAGGGAAGATAGGTTGCTATAGATTAATTAGAGCACCTGAAGCCATTTAGAGCACCTGAAGCCAGTCACCTGATAAAACCCCCCTGCCTCAATCAGACAGGGGAAAGAGTTGAAGCAGAGTGGTTTGGTGTTGGAGCAGAGAGCAGTTTGGAGAAGTGCTATGGTGGGCCAGAAGACCGAGACCCTAGGTAAAGGAAAACCTGGCTTGTGCAAGCACAGCAGAGGGACTCTACAGACACAAGGGTTTGGGAGAAACTTGGCCCAAGCAGAGAGAGGGCAGGAAGCCCCACAAGCTGAAGGGCCAGAGAGGGAAGTAGCCCAGGGGAAGGAATCGCTAGCTCAAGTGGTTCACCACTATCCCTAGGGCCTCTGGGCTGGGACCCGGAATAGAGGGCAGGCCTGGGTCCCTCCCTCTCCACTCCCCTTCTTTGGGGCACTAGTGGAACAGTTGATACCCCAGTTCAGGGGCAAGAGGAGAACCCCCCACAAGAGGAGAAAGCGCGGGAACCATCACAGTAGTCCCGGCAATTTGCCACAGTATGTGCTGTCCTCTAATGTCAAACAAATCTTGCATGTATTCATGGCAATTTTCTTTATATTGTCTGAGATAATGGAACTGTGTTATTGCTCAGTGTAGAAAGGTCCTTGTTTTGAGAACATTTGTTCTCTTCCGATTTTTCCATGTCTCATAGCTGACAGCTATCCTTCAGAACTGATACCTGAAAATAGTTGGACTACCAGCCGCAGACTTCTGTGGGTTTCTGTTAGAGTCACAAGATCCTGGCTATCAATGTGGGCACATTCCTCTGAGGGATGAATTCCTGAAACCACTCTTTAAGATTTGTTTTTGCGTCTTCCTTGATTAATAGACTGCTGATAGTACAAAATACATCTGGTAGAATTTTCATTAGTGTGGGAAGGCATGATTACGTAATCCCCATCTTTGACCAGTTGCCAGATTGTGCTTATGTTTATGTCAGTTTATTAAAGTTCTTCATAAACAAGGGCCAAATTACCTCACTGAGTTGGTGACTCATTCATCTTACTTGCTGCCGTCTAAGATCAGGAGGGCATCTCTACATCTCAATGCCAAAATATCAATTTGGTGGTTATTCTTATGCACCTGCTTTCTGGGAATTCATGAATACAAGAAAGGTGTTTAACTTCTCCTTGTTTTAATTTGAATTTAATATGTGTAAGCAAGGTGGTCTTGAACTCTCCCCAATGCCTAATGAAGAGCTGTGGAAAAAGACTTCACGAGCAAACTGTGTCTGCATAGCCATACCTACGTTGCCTAGGTACACAGCAAATAGAGCTGCTTTGGCTAGTTTTGGGTTGAAAATCACTCTATTATTTGAATGCAGGGGTAATGAAGTGTTATCCTTACTGTATGAGTAATGGGCAGCAGAACTGTGCTTAGCCTGTCCTGACAGAGTGGGTCACCCTCAACTGAACCTCTCTTGCTAAGCAGGAGTTTAGGGAGGCCAAATTCCACAGAAGAGGAGAGTGGGTTGAGGGGAGTTGTTTTCTATTCATTTTGACTGGCTTCTCTGCAGTGTTTAAAGACAGCACTGATTAGACTCAATGAGAGTTTTTGTTTCTGGTTGGTGATTCCTAGAGCTGACATCATGGCTGACCAGGTCTAGGGGCTAAGCCTTAGACCTTGTGTGGGGACAGTGTTGCTGCAAAAGACCACACAGAAACTGCACTGGTAGCGAGGTTCCCCACTATCTGCTGAAATCACTAAGAGCTGGGTTAAGTGGTGGAACCTCAGAACGTGACATGGTGGAGAGGCAGTGGTGGTCAGCAGTGGCAGAGAGACAGTGGCATTTGTGAGCTGGTTGCAGAGATGGCAGCAGCAGCAGCAGCACACACATTGCTGAAAGCCCTCCACACCCTGCAGAGTGACCTATGAACCTCCAAAAATACACCCCTGAACAGTCTTCGTAACTAAGTTGGCTAACTTGGCCAACTGTGAGCGGGCTGCAACAGAGGCAGAGGGAGTGATATGTTAATGCACAATTATTTGTTGGACTTTCATGCTGCAAGGTGAGAAATGATGCCAAGGACACTGCCTTAAGCACTGGAGGGGATGTTTCCCTCTGGTCACGTGCCCCCACCCAATTTAATGTTTAGTCCCCTTTTCCTTTTAGTAAAATTTTTATTTATTGTACACAGACTCAGTACTTGAGAGAGAGGAAGTATTGCCTCTCAGAGGTGCCTAAGGGTGGTGGTAAGTTAATTTTTCCCAGATTACTGGGTAGAGGCTTGGGCTGGTTCTGTTTTGTGGTGTTAAGAGGAACTCTGACATATTGAACCCGGCCCTTGTTGCTGCTGACTTCACCTGGTACAAGGTTTATATATATTAGTTTTTACTAGCCTTTAACTTATTTTGATTAGTTATTAGCTCTAGAAGGTTGATTTATTTTTTAATTGTAAAATTATTGCAAAGCACCTTAAGATATACAGGCATTGTGAGAGGCTAGAAAAGTTTAGCTGTTGGTTCTGCTTGAAAAAGCCTGCGTAAACACAGTCTATGCTCAGAAATTGCTCTTTCAAGTGAGAAAACAGCATTTAAAGCTTTAACAATAGTCCATGGGGATTCACTCCTCTGAGAAGAAAATATAAGTGTAGGCTAGGAATGGGAATTCGTGCTCCCCATGAAGCAACATTCTTCAGGAACTCCACCTCATATTATAGTAAAATTGCAGCTATGAGTTATACTGCAAACAGGGTGTAATGAACAGAAATAAATAATTATTAATTGTTTGTACTATATAAAGCCTAGCTGTAAAATTATTCTAGTTTTTACAGTAATACAGATTAAGAGACTATTTCTTTTTTTAAAGCTGCAGAAGCTCACAAAACTGCATGGAGGAATTATATGCCTAATTTTTGTGTGTGTGCGGTTACTGCAATTGTGTTCAAATTGGATATTTGTGTGCCAGGCACCAGCTACTATAAATGTCTAACAGTCCATTTGTGCAGAGAGTCCAGTGAAACCAACATACAACCTTAACATCTCAAGATAAACTCACTGATTAGTTGAACAAATTTTAGTGCATATTGGGTATGACTCTGGGATCCTAAGATATTGAAATCAATCCTTAAATGGCTTAAGTCATATAACTGTTCTTATCTTACTATTAAAATCAGCACAAAACCACAAGAAAGGTTGATCATTATTAAAACTTATACTATCGTCTTTGCAAGTAATTAATGTGGCAGCAATATTAAGAATTTCCTTAGCTGAATATAGGCATTCCTATGGTACAATTGCCTACTTCAAAAGGCAAATAGTAAAGACTTTAGTGGCTACCACTGTTAAATTAACATCCAATGACTCTATGAAACCAATACATTTTTTAAAAAAATTTATTGTAAAAGGACTAATTACACGGTCATGATGGATTTTAATCTCCTAAGAGCTATGGGCTGTCTAAACCAATCTTTAACGATATTCCAATGCTGTTTGCTACTGTAGTGGTTTATATTGTGGTAGTATCTAGAGACCAACAAGGTTGGGCCCCACAGATTTGATGCAGGTATACAGAAAATAACAGTCCCAGCGCCAAAGAACTTGCAGTATTAAAGACAAGACATAACAGGTGGATGAAGCAAACATATGGCCTGGGGAGGAGGAGGGAGACGTGATCAACAAAATAATATAAAGAACAGAATTCTTCGCAAGTCAGGAATAGTACCCACTACTCACCACTTGATAACAGCAGTTTACAGTATGCATTGTGGAAAAGGTGAGTTTTGGGGATGGACTTGAAGGAGGATAAACTAATGGCTTTAAATATTTTGAATGGGGTGTTTTGTGCTAAGATACATGTGAGATTGCACAAAAGTGCTTGCTGGGGAAGTGGAGAATCAGGCAACTGAGTCTGTCCAATAACACTTCTTTACTGCCTCAATATTCTTCATTTCACTTACTGAGGATTGTAAGTATTTTTTTTTTTTTTTGTGACAAGCAAATATCCTGATTGCTAAGAAGAGGCTAATGCTGCTGGTCACTAATATTAGATGCATTTTGAAAGGTTTTACAAACTGTAAATCTGAAGAAATTTACCATTTTGCTTATGTCGAGATGTCATTTTCCTATTATGTTCAATGAAGTATTGGGAAATACCACTTTCAGTGAAGACTTTTTCAGTTAACTTTAGATTTTACTCTGTTAAAATGAGTTAAACATTCAAGATCACATCATATTTATATTTCCTTAAAGTATAGTATTTTTACACCCATTATACAACTGAGCAGAGAGCAAAAACATTCCAAATTCCCCCAAAATGTTGACAGGGAAAGGAATGGAGAAATACAAGTGAGGAAACCACAGTTTCCTCTGTAGCAGGAAGATCAAGAGATGTGAGCTCAGATTCATCAACTAGGGGAAAGAGGAGTTGTGTATAGTAACAGAGCATGCTGCAAAGTGATACACAAAAGACATGATTTTTTTAAAAGACAACATTCAGTTCTGTGGAGCTGAAATGTGTGTTCAGTGGTGCTTTTTCTTTCTGTAAGACTTTGATTAGCCCTTGCTTTGTAATTTTAATTGAGTAAATGTTTTTTTGAATGTACAGTATTTGGTTCTGGTGGTGTTCGAGCCCTATTCTCAGTATCCAAATTGGCTTGACTTACAGGGTTTTTCTTTTTGGAATTGCAGGATGGGACTTGTGTCCCTATGACCATATATCAGAGTCACCACTCTTCTAGCTAAGGGAGACAGTTAAGGAAGTATTTTCCACTGCACAGGATGGTTGCCATTGTGTGAAACTTTTCACCTCTTCTCCCTGAACTTCACTGGGACTATAAGTAGTAAAAATCAGTGTTGAATTTGGCTGCTAATGTTAAAGAAATCTTAGCACTGAGTACAGTCAGTACTCTCCAGTAAGGTTGCCAGCTCTCCCATTTTCAGCTGAACACCTGGTCAAAAAGGGACCCTCCTCAGCCTGGTGAAAATCAGCGAGTGAGTGATAGAGGGAGGGGGGATGGAGTGAGCAGGGAGGGGCAGAGATTTTCAGTTTTGTTCCGTGAGAAAGTTGGCAATCCGGGTTTGTTTACAATTGTGCTACCATATTGACCTCAGTGGGGACACTAAGCGTAAATGAAGGTAGAATTTAGCCCTGAGTGTGTAGTACAAGCTATTTAGGCAAATTATTTGTCTATCTTATGAATTTAGTGGCTTTTCTCAAAAGCATTAATCAATTATAATGCAGTTTGATGGTCATGTCCAATAACTGTCAAGTGACTAAATGGTGTTGATTAGCAGAAATGCTCAGCCTTTTACATTTGTGCAGAATCTCAAACTGCTTTAAGAAGATGGAGTTTATACAGCAGTTAAGCCTCTCAGACAAATGGCTAATTCCCCTCGAATGCAATATTAAACAAGAAGGCTTTAGTGTAAGTATTTATATGCCTGCTCTGAAGTATTCCATCAGTACTTTTAATTTCTGGAAGCATATAATAAGCATCTCTTTTCTGTGATGAAGCTTGAATAAAATGATCTGCAAGAACAATCAGGATTTCTGATACAGTTTAAAGCTGCTCTATTATTTTCTCAGTGAAATGTACCCATTTGTATAAACAGAAGTTGAAAATGCAATGAGAAAATATATACCACATAATTCTGTTGTACATAATGTATTTATTTAACTTGACTCTATACAGTTATTTTGAAACCTACTGCTTCAGATGTATTTACTTCAAATTATTATTTTCAGACACCAAGCCATATAATATTTATGATTACTATTCCTGGCAATATACATATATAATCGGATGTCTTGCATAAGGATTTAGCATCTCACCAAAATGTGACCATTTTATACAGTACAACGATAAGAAATTTAGAATTACTGTATCCGTAAGTGAGAAAGTATCACATGGTTTCAGTTATCAGATTTGTCAATATTAAACAAACAAGTAGTTTTAAAGATTTTGGTAGTAAAATGTTTGCACTGAAACAAAAGATATCTCAAAATATTGACAACTTTACATTATCTATTTGTCTTAAGGTTTTGTATAGCAGCCATCACCTCTACTTTTCAGGATCTGGGCATAAGTGTGTTTTCTTGAGTGTTTCGTGCAATGCTGAGGGATTGCCCCAATCTCAGAAATGTACATAAGCATTGCATTTTCCCCAAATTAGCTGTTCCACTTGGGCTGCAAGTGAAGATGTGATGCTGATCCTGTGTATTGAAGATTAGTGTTGGAATTGGAACACAAAACAATTACTTTAAAATATGGTACCTTTTAAATGAAAGATGGGCACTCTGTGGTTTGAGATATTGGAAACTAGATTGAATAAAGCGGCATGGTGTGGGTGTGGGGGGAAGTAAATATGATCAGGAATAATCCTAAACTAGAGGGTCTTACCTTGCTCCAGTCAAAATCACTGGGAATTGAATTACACCCTAACTGACCTAGTGTGAGGAGGTATTTCCATCTCTAACTTTCACACTCTAAGACAATAGTTCAGAATAAATATCCAGAATCCAATTCCACAGTTCCCATTGATATTCAGGGGAATGCCCATATAAAGAAAGGTGTAGCATAAGGGCTCTAGTTCATAAAATAAATTTAAATAGTTCTGTTACAAAATGAAAGAAAACTAAAAATATTCCTGGAAGCCCTGAAATTTTCACCAGCTGTTCTGAATTCAGAAGTCTATGAAATTTAGCAGAGCTTTGGAAAACATACCAATGGAAATGGGCACAAGGGTAAAAATATTCATGCAAGTAAAGGTCTGAGTGGGCCCAATTCTGGAGAAGAAACATGCATTATTTTTCACTTTGTACTACCAGCAGGAAAAATAAAATGGAATAATTATTGGGAAGGGAAGGGTACCGATAATTCAGAAAGTTGAGGTTACTGAAATTTCAGGAATCAAAACTGGATCAGACTCTGCCACTCTGGCTGGTCAGTGATTACTTTCATGAGCAGTCCTTACTGAAGTCAATGAGACTACTCGTCCAGAGGTTCTCCATGTGATTTCCTTCTTAGGACTAGGGAAATATAAAATTTACTGAGAATAATTTACTTGATGCAGGAACATCAATGAAAACCGTACTTCGGTGTATGGGTGTGCACTTCCCCTATAATTTTTCATTGTATAGCTGTTTTGGGCACTACTGCAGTTCCTATTGTACTTCTCTGTTAATCATTAAGACGTGTTTTGGCAGATGTAGGGAATTCCTCTTTTTGGTTTATGCTGGGGGTAACCAAAATGTGATTTAATAGGCCAAGCCAGGTCCACAGGATGCTGCAGGGTGGCCTGTGGCCACCCTAATCTTTCATATAGAGATGTCCCACCAAAATAACAGATCTCAGCATGAATGTGAGGCTCCATCTTGATCCATTTCTTTTTTCAGGCAGTATGAAACCCTATGGCGTGTTTTCTTTTTGGGTCACAACAAAGAGGAAAGTGGTTGTACTTGCCTTAATTTTATTACTAACATTTATTCCCACAAACAAAATTTGAGCACTCTGAGGTCAGGATGCTCACTTGAAGTTCCCCCCAATGCAAAAGTTCAGAGTGACTACTACTAGCTCTGAAGGATTAAAAAGTAATGGATCGCTCTAAGAAATGATGCACAATGAAAGAGCTATTACTGACCATACCCTTTGATTTGCTCTCATTCTTTACCTTTAAAGGAGAAAACATTGGGTTCTTTGGAACATTTTTATCACCCACATCACATCCTGAAATGTTTTGGGTCCCTGACTTCCTTAGACCCGTTTGAAAATTCTAGCCTGAATCTGTGTATTAAGTTATAAATAAATAATAATAGAAGATATACCAATCTCCTAGAACTGGAAGGAACCTTGAAGGGTCATCTAGTCCAGCCCCCTGGCCTTCACTAGCAGGACCAAGTACTGATTTTTGCCTCAGATCCCTAAATGGCCCCCTCAAGGATTAAACTAACAACCCTATGTTTAGGGGGCCAATGCTCAAACCATTGAGCTATCCCTCCCCCTGAAATTCCTAGCATAATTTTATGTAGTAGAGTGGAACCTGTGACTCTTTACTTATTCCATAAACTTTATAATTTGCACAAAATAGGTTTATTTCTTCTCTGTAAAGATTTATCAGCAATGGTGCCATGAGAGATGTCTCACATTAACACTACATTTTTAACAGTATAGACTAGAGTACATTTGAATGCATTTTAAAGTGCAATCGTAAATAAATAAAACTAAATGACACTTGTCAAAACAAATGAACAGAGTACATTTTGTTATATATATGCCTGTCTTGTTCTAATGTATTCGTTCATTATTGGCTAATTTGCAAAACTCAGTCAGTCACAATTGTTCTCCCAGTCACTACTTCCAATTAGAGAAGTTCTCTGTTGCAATAGGTCATTCAGAGCACTTCACAGAGGGGACCATATTGTGCAATCGATTTTTTGTTTGTTTGTTTGTTTTTGTTAAGCTTAAAAATCAATGGCACGATATTGCCTGGGGCTTTTCATCAAGATATATTTTTTTTTCTGCACTCGTACGTAACTGACCTTCCCTGACATAGTGAGAAGGAGATCTGACATAACTGTGGAACTGACCCTCTACCACATGATGCACAAATCAATGTTTTTGGAGAGTTTTTTTAAAAAAAGGCATTTTTCCATTCATGGAACATTAGCAAAGCTGCTCTTTGGTACAAGTAGCTCTTCCCCACTCCCATTCCAGTTCCCAGGGAGGTACAAAGTTGGTTTTGGACAAATCTGGTAAGTAGAAAAATAAACAACCAACTGACTCCAAGCAACTTTTGTACCAGAAGTTTCAGTGAAGAAAATTTTATATCATAAGGGATGAAAGATGATTGAACAGACTAGAAGTCTGTAGAGGCTTTTAAATGGGGCAATGATCAAGCCTAATACTTAATTCAGATTTCCAGCAATACCATCATCACTGTGTAATAGTTGAAATAGTTCCATCTGGTCCATTATTCATTATTTCATTGCTTGACAAGACCACATGAAATCCAAGGCAAAGTTGGGGAGGGGAGAATTAAAACTGTGTGAAATGTTCAACCTTTTAGCATAGTTCAACAAAGCTGAAAGTTTCTGGCAAACTGCCTAGATTTTTGCAAGGCAGTCATGTTTTGTAAGCCCCAAAAGATCATAGTGCTTCTGAAATTGCATGGAGCCAAAGCTGAAGAGTCCTGAAAACTAAAACATGGTAAACCATAGGGAGTAAATAGTTCAAAACTGCTACCACTAATGATGCTCCTATGAGAGCTCTCTGTAGACTACCATGTCCCATTCAGATAACATCGTCTGGCATCAGAACACTTTGTGGGAACAAGAAGAGGTCAACAGGTCCATGAAACGGTATCTTTTTATTTTTATTTACAAAATGAGCAGGAAAAAAGAAACAATGAAAGTTTGTTCTGTAAATTTACGCGGTGATATTACTTGCAACTCAGCCACATTAACTTCTATTATATCAGTGCTTCACTTATGAAAAAAACTATGGAGAAAGTGAAGGAAAAACATGTTTTCCTAAAACGTGTGTGTGGAGGTAGGGGTGGGGTTAACAATATAAATACAAGATAGAATTCAGGAGCATAAAAGGTGTTATGGCTCTGAGAAAAGTGACCACTTCATTCTACACTAGGGAGTGCTGATATGGGAATGGTGATAGGTGAACTTCAGAGGGCTCATCAGTTAAGCATCCAGTCACAGCTGGCTTTCCTGTCACAATTTTCATATCCCCACAAATGGACCCATACCTTTTCATTGTGACCTCATGTGCTTCAAGTTGTGGATTTTGGGGAGAGTCTACAAGATGATTTTGCAGGGAACCCCAGACTAATTGACTCATTTTATATAAAATATTAATTATGCTTCTCATCCTACTTAACTGCCCTTCCTTGCAGCCAGGCCTCATATTAGTTGTCTGCACTAACATAATGAGTGACAGTGCTACTGGTACTGCCCCTAGGACCACAAACTACTTGGAGTCTCAGAGAAATCAAGAGATTTATGGCCATGGGCTCTACAGATCCCAATGAATAGCCCTGGGTTAAAATAGATAGCACCACAAATGACTATGATCTTCAGGAAAAAGCGATCGTCTTTCAGTCCTGGTGAGCAGAAAGAGTGGACATATTTTCAATGATACTTTTGCCAGAAAAAAGGCTTAACAACTTCCTATTTTTAAAACTGAAACCTGAAATTAGCCCTGGCATTTCTACTTCCCCCAAATCCTTAAGGAATGAGGCCCAGGCATCATAATATTCACAGGGTAGCTCTGCATCTGTCTGAAGCTTATATAATCCAATTCACTCTCTTTGTTATGAAAACTGGGCTGAAAAATCTCCAAAGATCTGGCTGGCTCACAAAACCCTCATTACTGTATTTCTTGGTTTAATATGGAGATGCACAGTCTTTCCCACAATAGTAGGAACTTCAGACTTACATGAAAGCAAGAAGTGCCAGGATGTGGAACTTCAAAAAAGGTTCATGCTTGGCTCACACTTTAGAGGAAGATTTAAGTTGGCTCATACTTTACTCAAACCTTTTTACCCATAGCTACTTAGTAGATAGAACATTATGGACCCAGTTTTGAATTCCTTGCACAGGGCATACAGGATGAGGCCTTTGACATTAATGCGAGTCAGGGAAAAGGCCTATTCTGAAATAAAAATGTTTATTTAAAAAAACCACTTAAGACTTTTTTTTCTTTATACTGCCATATATTTCAAATAATAGTATAACAGTTTAGGTTCAAACAGCCAGTTCACTGAAAGCTGCCATGGATTTAAAGGTCTGATAAGAAGTATAGTTAGGTACATTTGACTAAATATAGAAAAGGTAGAGGAAATATTTTAAAGGATCAACTAAGTGACCTTTTAAAACATGGAAATGTTGCAAAAAATCTTTCCTAATTGTTTCCTAGTTTTAAAATATTGTTTAAAATACACCATAAATTTGTGCTGCTTTTATTGATTAACAGCAGCATATTTTGGGGACCAGAGTAATTTGATTTTCAACCTCATGCCCCAAAATGCTCCTACATCCTGCTGTTATAACACTGTAACACATACCTTGTCATGTGCTATTACTTACAGTACATGTCACAGGACAAATGTTTGTTATTAGCAGAAGTTTCATGGATGAGTTTTACCATTCAGTTTCTGGTCCACTCCAATTTAACAACAATTTTATATTTTGCCTTCAGGCTAGAGAGCTAAGCTTCTGCTAGAGATATTTCTATTTTAGCTGTCAGGGCTTAAAATGAACATTTTTTGTTTTTAAAAAGAACTGGAAAACTTATTTTGACATTTTAAAAAAATTCCTATAAACAAAAAGCTGGCTTATACAGTATCCTCTACAATGTATATTAGTCTTTAGTTTCATAGCAAATAGTTGAGGTAGTACTTGACAAAGTTCATTACTTTATAATACATTATTTGATGCTCCTATCAACTTTTAACTTTTTTGTGGATTCCAGGTTTAGAATCTGTGTATCACTGATGATCATAGGGAACAATATTAACATTTAGTGATTAGATACTGTAGTAAAATGACCAATGTGTGTTCTTTAGTCATATCATCCTAGAAGGTGTTGTCAATAATTTATGCCAGCATCTAGTTCCTTTTAGAAAGAGTCTGCTTAAATATAGAATATTCTATTTGCAAACAAACTGCATGGTGTTCTGACTTCAGACATGAAGTGGTTTACATGCGTGGGTTCTGGGCAGACTCGGGAGTTAATATAGGCACCATATAGAGTCCCAGTAAACTCCCTGTGCTTGATTCTAATTTACACTAAAGCTTTTTTACAGCTCTCTGCAAACTTATACAGATCTTATCTCCCATTTACACTGCCAGAGCACTATAAAGTGGCCTTAGAACAAATGAGACACTTCATCTTTCCAGTCACTTCTGAAAAATTCTCCTTTTCTACTTTCACTATCTTTTTTTCTTGTAAGGGAAAAGGGGAAGAGTGGTAAAAAAAGGGACAGAAGAGGAGGTGGGGAAAAAAAATCTGACAACCAAAAACTGATTTATCTTTGAAAACAAACATTTCAGTTTAAAACAAAATGAAACTTTTTGCATTGAATTTTGTTAGTTTTTCATGGGAGATATTTTTAATCGGTTCCTATTGTGAACTATGGTCATGGTTCATTAAAGCACTTACGCATGTACTTAAATCCATCTCCATTCAGCAAAGTCCCACTAAAGTCAGTTGGACTTAAACATGCACCTAACATTAAGAACAAGTTCCAGTGCTTTGCTGAATAGGGATAGTTTGTTGATTGATTGTGGTTGAATGAGAGGTTCCGGCAAACTTTGGGCTGAGCTGAATCTGATTGGCAGTTCTCCCCTTCCTTGTGGCTCCTCCTTTCCTCAAGAGGCCTTAGACTTCCTGTACCTTTTGAGGCAGCCTTCTGGGCAGAGAGTGGGCTTTCAGCAATCTCCTCTTTCTGAAGTTTTCTGAGTCTAATCCTTTCCCCCATTCTAGGTTCTTCAAGCAGCTGTTGGATGACCTTTCTCAGAGCAGATGCATTTATGTACTGTTCAGAAAATGGGTGGAAAGTGCTTGGAGCAAAAACAGAGATTTGAAAAGATGCATGGCAGCCAGTCAGCTATGGCCACCAGCCAAACAGCTTTGATAGGGATGCGTTCCAGATTCTAACCTTAAGAAAAAAGAGATGCCAGCTGGCCATTTTGAAAACTCTGGGGAGCAAAAAAGGAGCTTTACTTAACCTATGTCAGTTAAATGGGGTTGTATTATAGACACAATGTTGGCATCCTTTTGCAATTAGAGCTACTTACTTTGCAAACTAATTTAAACTGACTGAGCATAGAGCTCGAACCACTATAAAAAGGGGTGGTCCAGGTCCTATTATTTTTCATGTAGTGAATGGGGAACTAAAATAAGGGAAAATGCCAACTAAAACTTTACTTTCAAATTATTTGAAAAGCTACATTAATAAAGCACATTAATACATGTCTAAAAGGGCTATTTTGAGTGCTTAGTACACAGACCATAATCTTCCTGGACACAATGTTCTTATATTTTGATTCAGTAAAGTACTTAAGCACATGCATAACTCCAGGTTTGTGAGTAGTCCTGCTGCAGTCAGTAGAAGTTCATATAATCCAGATAGCAAAAAAATCAAAGCATTTAAAAAAAGAAAAAAACTATTGCTATCCTTTTTATCCTAAGTGGTTAGCCAATATTCAGACCCTTGTTTGTGGCTGGTTTCTATTAGAAGGAGAAACTGATGAATCTTCCTTTGTCACAAACCTGTTTATTTACAAGGTCCTGTTTCGATGAACACTGTGGGAATCAAACAGGAGACCATCTTTCCTCATTGTTCCAGCCTCTTCCCAGATAGCCATCTCTTAGCTTTCTCTAAGGGCCACATTACCAGCGCTTTTCTTACTGTCTTTCTAGTCCTCTTCTTCCTTTGCTGCTGGCTTTTATACTTCTGATTCATGGGCACAGTTCCACTGACCAATACACAACCGTGTGTTTGCAGGAAAAGTGTTCCGCTCCTACTCCAGCCTTGCCATGCTGGTCCGTGATTTCAGAGGTGGCTTCTATTGTTTCAGCTGTCACTAAACAAAGGGGCTTTTAACTGCTCCCTCATTTAGCCTGAATGGAAGGCAGTTTTGTGACTGTCCATAGATCAGACACTGTCAGGGTTCCCTCCCCACTCTGCACTCTAGGGTCCAGACATGGGGACCCACATGAAAGACCCTCTAAGATTATTTCTACCATGTTAGATTAAAAACTCCCCAAGGCACAAATCCTTCCTTATACCTTGGATTAGGTAATGCTGCCACCACCAATTGATTTAAACAAACATTTAGGGAGGGCCACTTGGAGCCCTACCTTCCCCAAATATCCCCCCAAGCCTGTATACTCCTTTTCCTGGACAGACTTGAGAATAATCCCCCAAACCCCTACACCCCCTTTCCTGGGGAGGCTTGAGAATATATCCTCACCAATTGCTACAGGTGAACACAGACCCAAACCGTTGGATCTTAAAACAATGAAAAATCAATCAGGTTCTTAAAAGAAGAATTTTAATTAGAGAAAAAAAGTTGAAAGGAATACTTCTGTAAGATTAGAATGGAAGATAATCTCACAAGCAATCAGATTCAAAACACAGAGGGTTTTCCTCTGGGCAAAACTTTAAAGTTACAAAAAGAAAACCAGGAATACCCTCCCTCTCAGCACAGAGAAAATTCACAAGCCAAAATAAAAGTAAATCTAATGCATTTCCTTGCTAAATACTTACTAATTCTATAGGAGTTGGTTGGATTGCTTGCTTCTTTGATCTTGCTCCGGCCAAAGCCCCACAGAACAGACAGAACAAAAACCTCCCCCAGATTTGAAAGTATCTTGTCCCCTTATTGGTCCTTTGGGTCAGGTGTCAGCCAGGGACTTGAGCTTCTTAACCCTTTACAGGTAAAAGGATTTGGTGCCTCTGGCCAGGAGGGATTTTATAGTACTGTATACAGGAAGATTGTTACCCTTGCCTTTATATTTGACAGACACACTCCCTGGGAGCCATCCAACCTCCAACATAACGCTATCATCAATCAGAGTAATGCATTTATCTCTGTGGTATATAACTATCACCCTTTTCAGGATCTGGATGTTCAATGATGATAAAATTGGCAATCTTCTTGACAGCAAAGGCAGATCTTCAGCTGGTATAAATCAATGTAACTCATTTGACCATAGTTGAGCTATGCTGTTTTATACCAACTGCATATCTGACCTCAGGTCTCTGTCTTGATCATGCATGAACATTTACACATACAGCCTTATATATGTTAGAAAAAGAATCTACTCTTGCAAAAATGGGCACATTTCTGGTAAATTGTGATAGCTGCAATTCTTTTACTCACAAAACAGAAAGCAGGCAAAAATAGTTGCAGTAGGGGAGGGGTATTTACAAAGCAATGTACTTGGAATTGTTCCTCCACATCCACCTCTGAGTTCCTCTCCAGTCTCTGTTACCTCTTTTCAACCTGAATGTCTAATCAAAGTCTGGGGCCTTGGGGATGCTCCAGTAGGGAGTAAAAGTTGGTGATAGGTATTTCTCTGATGTAGTTTTGTTTATTTACAGACAACACACACAGTCCTGTGTTTCTGAAAGCAGAAGGAATCATTTAATAGGAAAGTTCTTCTTTTGCTCACAAACATCAAGAATACTCTTTTCAGTCTCCATATCAGACTCAAAAACTTCTCCCCAGGTTTCTTGCAGGCATAGACACTGACTCTGTGGGTTCTCCGGGGCTGGAGAACCCACAGGAAAAAAATGGTGGGCACTGAGCCCCCAGTGGCAGCCCTCCCCCAGCTCCTCCCACCTGCTGCGATCAGCTGTTCTGCACTGTGCAGGAGGTGCTGATGGTGGGGGGGGGTGCTCAGGGGAAGGGGTGGAATGGGGTAGATCAGGGAAAGAAGAGGCAGGGCGGGGTGGGAAGAGGTGGGGTGGGCGTGCAGGGGAAGGGGTGAGTGGTGCAGGGCTGGGGCAGAGCTGGCGTTGAACACCCTCCAGCACATTAGAAAGTCAGTGCCTCTGCTTGCAGGTCAGACACTATGCTTTCAGTTGCTCCTTCCCGCAGTCTGTGTCACTCCCTCTGTGTTCTGTTCCCACCAATACACACACTTCTACACCAAACAATACTCATCAAAAGCTCCTGGATGGGGGCTTATGTGGGGGCTTATCATTATAATTGCTAATTGAAGGTTGCATTCATGCCTATCAGCCTCAATGAAGTTCAGTCTGAAACTGATAACCAGGTTTCACCTAGCTCATAACAGTTTCTCTCCTTTTTCCTAGCGGTTCTCAAACTGTGGATCGGGACCCCAAAGTGGGTCATGACCCCGTTTTAATGGCTGGTGTTAGAGTTGCTGGGGCCCAGGGCCAAACCCCGAGGTCTTCGGCCCTGGGTGGTGGGGCTCGGGCTACAGGCCCCTGCCATGGCTGAAACCCTTGGGCTTTGGCCCCCACACCCAGGGTGGTGGGGTTCAAGCTTTTTCTCCCTCCCCTGCTCGGGGCAGTAGGGCTCAGGCAGGCTCAGGCTTCAGTCCCCCCTCCTGGGGTCATGTAGTAATTTTTGTTGTCAGAAGGGAGTAGTGCAATGATGTTTGAGAATCCCTATGTGACATTTGAGAAGGAAAAAGATCTTTCAGAAATAACTCGACTAAAGGAAAGCTTGTGTCCATGTTCTCTCTTTGGATCTGATGCTGTGCCCACGGAAGTCATTGACAGCAATTCCATTAATTTCAATGGGAACAGGATCAATCCCTTTACTACTTTTCTTAGAAAAGTATTTTATAGACATTTTGTGCTAGTATAGGCAGCTAAAAGAAGGCATTCTTTCCATAACAATATGACAGCAGAAATACCAAAGTTAAAAACATGTTAGCATATTCTTACTGTAAAAAAAAAACAACATTAAATCCATGCTACTTCAGTAACACATTAGTACAACTAGAGAAGGAATTGTTTCTGGGAGTTTTACTGGCACTTGCCTGAAACTCTCCATTCATCCAGCCGTTTGACCCTTCACCGCTTAAATTTTTTTGTGTTAAGTGTATATGAGAACAATAGCTGTCAATATCATACTTCCCAGGTGTCAATTAGAACTAGTGGGCTTAAGCAGGTCTGGAAAAGTGAGAGTATCTTTGAAATGAGGGTGCAGATCCCTGGATAAACTTTGGTGGAGAACACTGTTCTCTCTAATTTTTCCCACCCATGTGCGTAATGAATTTTGTTATGTGCACCATATTGGTGCACATAACAAAATTCATGTGGTGGAGGTGGGGCTCAGGGGTTTGGAGTGTGGGAGGGATCTCAGGACTGGGGCAGAGAATTGGGTGCAGGGGGTGAGGGCTCCATCTGGGGGTATGGGATCTGAGGTGGGGCTGGGGATGAGGGGTTTGGGGTGCAGGAGGGTGCTCCAGGGCTACGGTGGGAAGAGTTTCCTCTCCCTACTGCAGGAGCTCTGTGGCTGGGGCTGCAGAATAGGTGCCCATCCTTATCCCCAGCAGGTCTGGGCTGGGGGAGGGCCGCCCCTGTCATGGCTGGATCCAGGCCGTCCTGGGGTTGGGCCAGGCCAGGCTGCGCCGCCCCTGCCATGCCTGGGCCTGATCCACCCGCAATTGGGTCCGAGCCACTCCAGCTGCGCCGCCCCAGATGTGGCAGGTCCGGGCCATAAGTTGAGTTGGGGCTGGGGGAGGGGTGCCCCTCCCCAGAGTGTGGCAGGTCCCCAGTGGGTTCCCTGGGAGCCTGTGCAGTGCTAAATAGGCTGCTGTGTGGCCATGAAGCTTACGGGGAATTTAGGTGAGGAAGGAATATTATTCACTGTTTAGGGAAAGTTTAGCTGTTTGAAAGAGTTTGTGGACCAGATTATCATCTTGTGTAAATCAGCATACCTCTAGTAAAGTCAGTGGAGTGATGTTATGAGGTTATGATGTATATCAGGTGAGGAACTGGGCCTTTATTCCTCCATAAATAATAAACCGGATGGTTTAACTTTAGGAATATCAGCTCTTGACTTCTTTCTTTTTGCTGGATGTCCTCCTAGATGACTAAAAAAACTGAAGTTTAAGAAACACAAATGATAAAATGCAATTTACAGTTTTTGAAGAGGTAAATTTTGGAGAAGAGCCTTCATGGCTCAGAAGGGGGAAGAAGTGGTGGTATTCTATAAAGGCCATGGCCACAATCCCAAATTCTGTCCATAATCCCAGAATATCTGTGTTGTTTTTTTTTGATAAATTGATAAGCACTTAAATACTTATCAGCTATATAGGCATTTTAGTTTGTCCTGATTAGGAATGATGACTAACGTTCTATTGAGATAAATGTGGGAAATGCACTCAGAGATACTGGCCAAGAATTTAATACCTTAGCTCCCGAGGGAAGAACACCCCTCCTTCTCCCCACCCCCTTCTGCTGGATAAGAGCCAGAGCAGTATAAATGAGCCATAAGACATCTGTAACTGTCTGGGAAGGTTTCCCCCAGCGTTGGGACTGCAGACCTAGCCTTAAGGCTGTCTTCTGAGGACCCTTTGCAAGCCCTGGTGTAAGAGGCATGCCAGGTAAGATCTTTTATTGGACCAACTTCGGTTGGTGAGAGAGACAAGTTTTCAAGCTGCACAGAGCTCTTCTTCAGCTCTGGGAAAGGAACCTGGGCTGTCAACGCCAAATACAAGGTTGAACCGATGGTTGGTTTAGCATAAGTAGTTAACACACATTGTGAGAGACTGTTACATTCTGGGATACAGTCCAGACTACTGAGGGTTTGTATCATTGCCTGCAATCTTGGGTGCCTCACCTGCAGGGTGACCTCAATACACTCCCAGTCTCAAATTTTCCCCCAAACCGTCCAGCCCTTTCTTTAGACAGTGCACATATTAAAGGTCCGTTGCTCCTGTAAAGGGCCAAATTCAACAGTTTGCTACTTTAACAGGAGTTGCCAAACAATTCCATTTAAACACAGCACTGGTTTAGTTTTGATTAAAAAATAAAATACGTTTGTTTGACTGAGAAATTTTAAGTATTAATATAAGGCATTATAATAAAAAATGGTTACAAGAGAAATAAAGATAAAACACTTTCTAGTAGCTAAACTTAATAAGCTAGACTTGGTTCAATGTAAAATCCTTATCACTGGTTCCCAGCCACAGGGCTGACCACATTCTCAGGTTAGGATCTCTCCCTCAAAGTCAAAGGGTTGGTTCCTTTCTCTCACCTAAGAAGACAGAGAGAGAGAGAGAGAGAGAGAGAGAGAGATACCTTGGGGTGGTTTTGCCCCTCACTTTTATATCCCAGTCACTCTTTGAAGTGTATTTTTCTGAGGATTATCCCTCAAAGTAAAATTTATCCAAACAGTAAAGAAGGTGACATGGAGTGTGGTGGTGAAGGTGGCACCATGTTCTTTCTTCTCTCTGTGTATGCTGAAAAGCAGATTTGCCTTGTCTCCTGCCATTTCCCTCTCTTGATATCTCCAGGACCCTGTTTACTACTTATGTAATTGAGGTAAACACATTCCTTTGTTTAGGATGAACCTGTGTAACAACTTTTGCTTAATCAGGGCCATGTGGGTTTGAACATGTGCTAGTAACATCTTACAAAGGGAATTCAAATCTATGTGTATAATGTTGCTACATACAGTTCACAATATTACTGTCCAGCAAGTTACTGGTTTTCAAATATACCTCACAAGGCATATTTTGTACAAAGATTATTACAATGGTGTATAGGATGTGAATACAGGGGTGCTTTCAGTCATAGAGACCATGCAAAGTGAAAAAGCCATAAATTCAGTGTCTTTATTAAGACCATGACTTTGTGTCTAGCAAAGCTATGAAGTTAAGCTCCTAAGCTGATCTTATTGAGGTGCTGTGCAGGTTTCCTTTGAGGATGAGGATTGAGAGGCCAAATATGGAGTGATCATTAAAGCATTCACCCACAGGTGATATGATATTTTTGTCATAATATTTGAATGAACTCTCGCAGAAAAGTTTAGTGATTGTCTGGTTTCGCCTACATAGTTGTTGTTGGCATTTAGTGCACTGGATGAGGTATACAATATGTTGTGAAGGTGCATGTAGGAGTAATGAATCTTGAAAGGTGTGCTGTGTGGGTATGGATCATCATGGCAAGGGAGATAAGTCTGCAGGTTTTGCATCTGTTGTTGTGGCAGGGTCTGGTACCGCTTTAAGTTAGTGTGACCTGACCTTGCTTCTGATGATGAGCTGAGTGAGGTTGGGGAGTGATTTTGAAGATCAGAAGAGGGGGTTTGGCAAATATTTCTTTCAGGATGTGGCCCCTATCAAGTATTTAATGATATCCTGTTTGGGTTCCAATGTTCCGTGGGAGGTGACAACTAGGGATGTGCGGTCAGACAATTTTCCCCCTTGTATTGAAGCAGGTTCTCTCAGGGTATTTGGATGGGCCTTTCCATCCAATCAGCTTCTCTGGTGGAGTGTCCTTGTTTGGTGAAGGCAGTTTTAAGTGTGTTAAAGTTTGTATCCTGGACTTTCTTCTCAGAGCATATTCTGTGGTATCTGAGTGCCAGGCTATAGATAACAGATTTCTTGCTGTGTTTGTTGTGGTTACTGGATCTATGAAGGTATGGTGGGGTTTCTTGTATATACTTCTCTTTAGGGTTCCATTGCTGAAGCTGATGGTGGTGTCCAGGAATTTGATGTTGGTGTGGGAGTGTTCTAGACAGAGTTTGAGTTTCATAAGGCAGCCCAGGCAGACTGCCATCATTTAGGTAGGTACTAAGGCTGTCTAAGTTATACTGCATGCTTCGCAGTTCTGAGCTTCCAGAGCAGGCCAGAACTCGGGGTAAAGGGCCACAAAAATGGCTTAAAGACACTATAGCCTCCCCTTGCAGTGGGCGGAGACTTCTGCAATACTCCTTTTGTAGTTGCAGCATAGAATCTCACCCCAGATTTTCTGAGGTGCTATAGTTCCTGTAAAATACAGACCAGAAGACAAACTCTGTTGCTCGAAAGCTTCTCTCTCTCTTACCAACAGAAGTTGGTCCAATAAAAGATATTACCTCACCCACTTTGTCTCTCTAATCTCTAATATCCTGGGACTGACACAGCTACAACTACACTGCATTCTACTGTGGAAGAAGTAAGAGTAGTGGCTTGACAAGGTGATTGCATAGGGGGAACCTTGGAAGAAGGCACTAAAACTTTTGTGTGCAAAGGAGATGAAGTGGTTTTAAGTCAAGGTTGGTACTCTTAGCAGAGGTGAGGGGGAACTGTGTGGGATGGGGATTTCAGGAGGTTTTCTAGAGGCTCATAGAAGGATAGATCTTAATGCTCATCAAGAAGCACCTTGCAGGATGCCAAGTCTAAGTGTGTATCTTCAGAGGGAGGAGAATAAGAAGGGTTCCAGTAGCTGTAAAAGGCTGTCAGGTCTTGGCTGGGACTTAAGCTATCAGGAGAGTTCAAGCTAGTAGGGGTCGTGCTGTTTAAAAAAGAGGTGTCTCTGCCAGAGTGGGTGAGTGAATTGTCTAGAGAACTAAAAAGGAATTTTCAGTTTTGTACTGTAGGATTGCTAAGTACAATATGCTCAGAATACTGTACTTCTATAGCAACAGGCTAAAGGTCAGATTCATAAAAGCATGGAGTTTATCAAAAGATTTTAGTTACAGTGGTGGAAGAATATATATAAACAAGTAACCAGTTGGTAGTTTCAAAGCTCAGAATGTCTCAGTTCTATGAAATCTACAGTCATACTGTAATTAATCAGAATAAGTCAGTGCTGGAGAATAGACGATACTTTGTAAATAGGGAAACATTCTTACCGGTAGTAATCTTGAAGACTGTTATATAACTGTGGATTCCATTCTCAGTTTTCACGTTCTTAGTCTTGTGCCTCATTGTGTCAGTTGTCTTCTCACTTCCCTAACAATTATTATTCCTTGTATTGCAGTTGCACCTGGAGCTAGGGTGACCAGATGTCCCAATATTTATAGGAACAGTCCTGATGTTCGGAGCTATTACCCACCACCCTATCCCAATTTTTCACACTTACTGTCTGGTCACCCTAGCTCCAGGTGAGATTAGGAGGTCATTGAGCTAGGCAGTAAGGATAGCTCTTGCCTTCCCGTGGGCACAGGGAAAGAAGCCATAGCTGTTATACGTGGCAACTGAGAGAAAAAATTGGCAGGTTTTAATAAAAAATAAGACCACTCATGGTTTGTAAATTGAGAGGAATGCAGAGTACTTATTTTTTTCTCCCTTCCTGGGTTGTGCAGATATATGCCATTGTATATAAATAGATGTTTGTTATCGCTAAACAAGGCAACCACTCCAACCATATCAGTAGTACTATGGCTACGCTCTAATACACTAGCTCAACTTTTTTCTTATTATTATACAGACATTGTCCTTACAATTTTTAAAAGCAACGTTACACTGTTCTCCTCTAATGTGATTCTTTACTTTTGCTATGAGAGTATAATAGCCTAACATTCAGAGCTGCTGATAATCTGCTCCCAAATTTAGAAATACCAGGAGCCAAGAATCACAGTGTATCAAATCTCCAAAATAAATGATGCATGTTTCAAACTTGCCTATCCACGGACAAGAAGATGCTATGGACACTTTTGTGTTTGATTGCTGATAAGGGACTGCAGCTTTGAAGTGCTGACTGATGCTGGACTCCAGCATGAAGCAAAGGGGAGGAGGCAGAATTTTGGCAATTGATCTTTGATTATCAGCAGTTAAGTATGCCCAGTAGTCCGTGATGGGATGTTAGATGGGATGGGATCTGAGTTACTGCAGAGAGTTCTTTCCTGAGTACTGGCTGGTGAGTTTTGCACACATGCTCGGGTTTAGCTGATCGCCAATAATTTGGTTCTGGAAGGAATTTTCCTCCAGGGCAGATTGGCAAGAGGCCCTGAGGTGTTTATCGCCTTCGCTCTCAGCATGGGGCATGGGTTCACCTTCTCACTTGCTGGTGGATTCTCCGCAGCTTGAGGTCTTCAAACCACAATTTGAAGACTTCAATAACTCAGACATAGGTTAGGAGTTTGTTATAGAAGTAGATGGGTAGGATTCTGTGGCCTGCTTTGTGCAGGAGGTCAGACTAGATGATCATAATGGTCCCTTCTGATCTTAAAGTCTATGAGTCTATGAGAAGACACAGAAAGCTGTCTGTTGATATCTTAATGTTTGTTATTTAATATTTATTTTTATTATTTCTGTTGGATATACAATTGGATGAGTGCAGGGAAGAAGGATGCATAATTTATTTACATCATTGCAGAATATTTTAGCTAAATCACAGCACTGGTAATCAGAAGATTTGGATTCTACTCTAGAACTTCAGCAGACCTCCTGTATCACCTTGGACAAATCATTTAGGTCAAACTTTTTTCAAAAGTGGTCACTAGTTTTGGTTACTTCAGTAACTGAGAGATCTTCAACTGGCGTTGTTGGCACATGGCATTTCTCAAAATCATGCCTGTATTATCTCATGTAAGGTCCTGAAAAATTCATGCATCAAAATTAGTGAACACTTTTTGGAAAGTTTGGTCTTTCACTGCCCTGTATCTCAGTTTCCAATTTGTACAATGAGGATAATACTTGTCTTTCAAGAAGAGTGTCATAAGACTAAATCAGTTTTCTGTTTCAGTCTTAATGCAGGGTTCACAATCAATAAGTGCTGTACAAGCCCTTACACAGAGAAGTGGCAGATTTCAGTTAGCTTTGCACTGTTAAAAATGTTGGATCTGATTCTCTTCTCATTTACACTGGTGTAAAACGGGAGCTGAAGTTGGTAGGCTTACACTGATGTAAAATGGCTGGGAGGAGAACTGAGCTTATATAGGCATTGGTGTAAAACAATGTCAAACTCAAAGGGAGAATAAGATTTAAAGGGTGAAAAATTGTGGGGGAGGAGGTTCAGAATATCTGCTATTACTTTACAGATTATGCATTGGAAATCATATGAATCTGTATCAATGCACAATTTTTCTGTGCACACTAATTTTCCTGAGTTAGTCACACATTTGGCACGTGAGTGCTTATATGATTAGGGATCTCTTTCTCTTCTTCAAGAGTTACAGTTCTTGTTTCTCATTACAGTGTTTTCTTTCTTAGAGATATGTCAGTTGCTCACTTACACCTGAGCAATCAGATAGAAACTTTCTCAGTAACAGATACTGTATCGTGATGGAACCAAACCTGCTGTCCCACAGTTATAAATAGATTCTTGCATAGGTCTGAGAAGGGCACATAGATATTCAAGAATATATAAGTACTGTAAACAAAAAAAACATACCTTGTGGTACCAGGACCCTGTGTTGAGTTCAGAGGTTCTTTCCTTTATTGATGGGATTGGCCTGTATGATGTTTTGCATAGCTTTTTTTATTTCATGTATATAATTTCCTCTAACCGAGATATGAACTACTGCTACCCAGAATAATTTATTTGGAAGAGGGGGCAGATTCCATTCTTGTAGCCATCTCTGATTTCCATTTTGATGCCTTCTTCTTGCAGCATTTGTCCCCAGTACCCGGTTACCAGGGTATTCAGATGACTATATATAAATGATTTCCTTGGTAGTGGTAAGATTCTCCACAGGAAAATCAGCAAATATTTGGAAGTCTTTTCAGTGGCTTTCCTGGGATGCCAAAATTTTTGGTGATCCCAGGGTGAAAGTAACTGAGGACACTTACTGGTACGGGGGGTGACTAAGGCTCCCGGAAGGGATGAGGCCTCGGGTGGAAGGGGAGGGGCTGGTGTTCAGCATCCCCCAGCCAGCCCTTGGCCTGTGCTGCCCAGGGTTCCCATGTTGATTTAAAGGGCCCAGAGCTCCGGATGCCGCTGCTGCGGTAGTGGTAGCAGCATACAGAGCCCTGGGCCCTTTTAAATCTCTGGCCCCAGGGCAGCTGCTCTCTTCCCACCCCGCCTGTCAGCAGCTGGGGTCACAAAAGAGGCAGGGATGTTAAAGTGCTACAGGGTCCTTTGCCGCCGCAGCGCTTTAATGTGGCCTGGGTATGGGTCTTTGCGGGTTCTTACTGGTATGGAGTACTGGCCTTGGCCTGTACTGGCTCACTTGCACCCCTGGGTGAGCCATCAAAAATGTGTGTTATTTTACAGTAAAAAAAAAAAAAAAAAAGCAGCTTTGCACCCAGAAAGTTGCATTGCTCACTGTGAGCAGCCCTGTCTAAATGCTTATGCTGGTCAAAATATTAGATGGTTCATTTAATGAATTTTTCAATATTACTCAAATGCATTATCTGACTTTTCATATTTTGCCCAACTTTTAGAATAGGGCAAATAATTCGTAAATATGTACAAATCATTACATTTTGACTAAAATCTTAATGCATATTTTTCATCATTTGCATGCCTCCACAGAAACTGCAAGGCCTTGTAGACCTGCTGGGCTGTGTTCTGGAGTAAAAAAGAAAACAAGAAATCTTATTAACAATGTCGATGCACAAATACCTGATATGGGGGCAAATAGCAAGATTTTGCACTCATAAGGTAGACTTATGTAAAAAATTGCATACGTTTAAATTTGAAAGTCTGTCCCCATGTGTAATCCATCCAGTACGAGTTGATTCCCTAACTAATTAACGGATTATACTGAATGAAATTATACTTATCCATTCCCTATAACATTTCTCTCTTCTGGGGCATTTACTGTGTATACGTATTTGTCCTTACTTTTTTTAAAAAGTAATTCAAATATGGCCGCAGTTTAATAAAACAATTATTTAGTGAAAGGTTATGTTTGCAGAATTAAAATGATAACAGATTCGGAACTTCAACATATCAGTTTCTACAATAAAGGTAACTTGGTCACATTGTGCATTCTATGCTTCTTCAAAGATAGGTTGTGATATTAGCTCTTCCTCTATTTAATATTACCTAATGCAGCACTATTATTAAGACCTGGTCTATATTTAAACACTAGATTGACAGCTAGCCAAAGACTCAAAAAGTAATAGCAATTTTTTTTAAGTAAATCAGAAGCAGGAAGCCTGCTAAACAACCAGTGGGGCCACTGGACAATTGAGATGCTAAAGGGGCATTCAAGGACGATAAAGCCATTGTGGAGAAGCTAAATGAATTCTTTGCCTCGGTCTTCATGGTTGAGGATGTGATGGAGATTCCTGAACCTGAGTCATTCTTTTTAGGTGACAAATCTGAAGACCTGTCCCAGATTGAGGTGTCATTAGAAGAAGTTTTGGAACAAATTGATAGACTACACAATAATAAGTCACCAGGACCAGATGGTATTCACCTAAGGGTTCTGAAGGAACTCAAATGTGAAATTGCAGGACTACTAATTGTAGTTTAAATCGGCTTCTATACCAAATGAATAGAGGATAGCTATTGTCACACTCATTTTTAAAAGGGGCTCCAGAGGTGACCCTGGCAATTTCAGGCTGGTAAACCTGACTTCAGTACCAGGCAAACTGCTTGAAACTATAGTAAAGAACAAATTGTCAGACACATAGATGAACATAGTTTGTTGGGGAATAGTCAACATGGTTTTTGTAAAGGGAAATCATGCCTCACCAATCTACTAGAATTCTTTGAGGGGGTCAACAAGCATGTGGTCTTTGAGGGGGTCAACAAGGTGGATTCAGTGATATAGTGTATTTAGATTTTCAGAAAGCCTTTTACAATGTCCTTCAATAAAGGCTCTTAAGCAAAGTAAGCACTCATAGGACAAGAGGGAAGGTTCTCTCATGGATTGGTTACAAGATAGGAAACAAAGGGGGAGGAATAAGTGGTCAATTTTCAGAATGGAGAGAGGGGTCTGTACTGGAACCTGTCCTATTTAGCATATTCATAAATGATCTGGAAAAGGGGGTAAACAGTGAGGTGGCAAAATGTGCAGATAATACAAAACTACTCAAGATAGTTAAGTCTCAGGCAGACTGCGAAGAACTACAAAAGGATCTCTTAAAACTGAGTGACTTAGCAACAAAATGGCAGATGAAATTCAATGTTGATAAATGCAGAGTAATGCACATTGAAAAACATAATCCCAACTATACATATAAAATGATGGGGTCTAAATTAGCTGTTACCACTCAAGAAAGAGATCTTGAGTCATTGTGGCTAGTTCTCTGAAAACATCCACTCAGTGTGCCATGGCAGTCAAAAAGCGAACAGGATGTTGGGAATCATTAAGAAAGGGATAGATAATAAGATAGAAAATATCATATTGCCTCTATATAAATCCATGGTATGCCCACATCTTGAATATTGCGAGCAGATGTAGTCACCTCATTTCAAAAAAGATAGATTGGAATTGGAGAAGGTTCAGGAAAGGGTAACAAAAATGATTATGGGTATGGATCATCTGCCATATGAGGAGAGTTTAATAAGACTGGGACTTTTCAGTTTGGAAAAGAGACAACTAAAGGAGGATATGTTAGAGATCTATAAAATCATGAATGGTGTGGAGAAAGTAAATAAGTATTATTTATTCCTTCTCATAACACAAGAACTATGGGCCACCAAATGAAATTAAGAGGCAGCAAGTTTAAAGCAAACAAAGGGAAGTATTTTTTCACACAATGCACAATCAACCTGTGGAACTTCTTGCCAGAGAATGTTGTGAAGACCAAGACTATAACAGGGTTCAAAAAAGAATTAGATAAATTCATGGAGGATAGGGTCATCAATGGCTATTGGACAGGGATGGTGTCCCTAGACTCTGTTTGCCAGAAGCTGGGAATGGGCAACAGGGGATGGATCACTTGATAATTACCTGTTCTGTTCATTCCCTCAGGGGCACCTGACATTGGCCACTGTCGGAAGATGTGCTAGATGGACCTTTAGTCTGACCCAATATGATGGTTCTTATGTTCTTTGCAAGGGCATGTCCTATGGCATGTCTATACAAAGGCTTCCTGTACGACCTTGCTTTGGCCCTCTTGCTTTACGATAGTCTTTAATAGCATGATCACATTTTTTCCCCTCAGATCCCTGCACAAGTCAGTAAACAGAATGGACAATGATCACTGAATGGGTAGTTATTTGATATTTCTTTTTATCCTTGTTGTTTGATGTGTTGCTTCATGTCTTATTTATTGATTGTTCTCCTAGGGAAGACTAGGAATCCAGGGAAACGTGATTTGTGCTGGTGCACAAAGCAAAGGAGACATTGTCTGTTTTTCTCAGGGACCAATTAACTACCTAATGTACTACCTAACATTGCCAGATGTTTCAATGTGTAAGGTAGACAGTTGAGAAGTTTACAATAACTTCAGTAAGGAGTGCAGGAGTTTACCTCATTTCAGAAACTAAAAAAGCTAGAGTGGTATTTTATTTTGTTTTTTGTGTGCCTTCTACATCTTTCACACACTTGCATACTCATGCAACTGAGAGACATATTTTCCTCAAGTCTTGCTAACAATTTGGTTTGCTCTGTTTTTGTTATAATGAAAGTTCTAGATCCTTGAGGATAAAAAGCCCCTATGAAGGGAAACATAAAAATGGTAAAGTTGACTAAGAAATCACCTGTCAAAAAGTCAAGATTCCTCAAAATATTAATGGCAGCTATTATCTGAAAAATCACTGTACAGTATCACTTCATTCTGTAAAATAAACACTGTATACACTCCTTCTGTATATTCTTGCCAATGTGTAAGTATGCTTAATATGACCACTAGATGTCACTGTTGTTCTTTGCCACATATTTCCTTAACGTTTATAAGCAAATACTGTATAAAGAGAAATTCTGATTATTCCTGTTTTTCTTACTATTTAATACTAAAAGAGGCACTGTTTGACTAAAAGTATTTCCATGAAGACACGTTTACAGGAAATTGCATATCAAATTGAGAATTAATATCAGATTGAGACAGTCATTACAATACACACTATCCATGTGTATGACAATTATTCACATATTCTTGTGCATTATTAGTGAGGTGGTAATAAGATTCCCAGAAGTGCTAATTTCGACTGGTGTCTTCTTGAAATTATAATGCAAACAAGCATTTCTAAAACCATAACATCATTCCTGCAAATACTTCTATCCTCAAGATAGAATAATGGTAAATCATGGAATTACTTGCTTCTGTCCATAGGTGAGAGCATGACAATCCCTATCCTGAAATCATGGTAACACCTGCTGAATTCAATGTAGATTTTACATTATCTATACAATGAACCATAATTGTTCTGATCTGGTTTCCATTTAAGTTAAGCATAATGACTTCAAAGGCGGTAAATTAGTTCCAACAACGATGTTAATTAATGCTTTATTTATATGCATATCTATACTCATAGAAACCTCTGCCAGACACTCTATACTAACATATAGGTCAGTTATGTTCCCACAAACAATAACCTTCTCTTCCCTTTTTTTAATTAGAAAGAAGTATTCTTTTTTGTATGCAGTGAACTATATTTTAACTAGAAAAGTGTGCAAGGGTCCTATGATAAAAATTAAATGGGGGTGTTAATAAAGCTAAATATGAAACAAATTATTGCTGTTGAAATCTGTGACAATCAAGAAATGCTTCATTTCTTAACTTTTGTTCATTATTGTCCATTACTTCTTTGATATGTTGTATCAGTTGATGCAATATATCTATTAACAAAACCCAAATCAAACCCCTATGTTAGAGGGACATTGGAGTGCTTAACTCTGCAACCTTAAAGTGCCAAAAGTAACCTTGATTCAGTCTCCCTGTGTGTATGCATTATGTTACTGTCTGTAATTACCACACACTAATTTTCTCTTATGGGGCCCCTGTCTCATCCAGTGTCAGAATGAATGGTGCTTAATTAATGAGCGGCTGTTCAATATTTAATTTTATCCTCACTGTTCAATGTGTGGTCATAGGCTTTATTTACTACATGCATTTCAAATCTTGCTATGAAGACAGAATTGTTAATTTCTTCATGGGCATTTCTATGATGCTCTCACATAGTGTCAGAGTGCTTCACAAACATTGTGAATTTATCTTCGCAACACCTTTTGTCAAATTAGGGGTTATTTATTCCATTTTTACAGGTGGGGGAAAGGAGGTAGAGAGATTAAGGCCTAAATTGTCATCTGTCCATTAATTTTGGGTGCCCAGATTGAAACACTTGAAACTTGATTTTTCACAGTAGTTACCATTTTTGTTACCTTCAAAGCACTCCCACTGATTTCATTTGCAACTGGGAGTGATCAGCATTTCCGTAAATCAGATCTTAGGTGTCTCACACTGGGAATCCAGAAAATGAGGTGCATACCAGTAGTGGCCATCTTTGAAAAGTTTGGTTTAAGTGACTTCTCTAGCATCACACACAAACTCTGTGGCAGAGGCAGGGATAGAATCCAGTTATCCAGGGCACTGTTCAGTTGTCTTAACCATGAGACCCTTTTTTGCTGTAATCTCCTGCCTCATTCACTGCGCACGCCTTCCAACTTCTGCAACAGATAAAGGAGAGGCTCCACAGTTTTCTTCCTCATTACACAACCTTGATTGATCCCCGCGCATCCTGTGCACTGAATGAGGCAGGAGCCCTGTGGGGAAAAAAATATTATGTGATCGTGTAATGAAATACTGTACTATAATCAATGTGTAGAAGAGTGTCAAATAAGGTTGTACAGGCAACCTTAATTCTGGCATCTCCTAGCTTCTGAGAGCCTCACTTGATGAACTTAGTAATAGTGAAATATTGGGCAAACTTAAGAATAGGTGCATAGGCAGCCTGTGATCTGGCTGTTGAAGGAGGCTAGTCCCTGGCCCCTCCACTTGTGCCCAAGGCCTTGCCCCACCCCATCTGCCTCCCTCCCCCTCAGGAGCCCAGAGCACCCCCACCACAGCTCCTGGTCCCAGCACTGGGTGGCTAGGGGACGAGGCTCCAGCCCCGGTGCAGAGGGTGGCCGGACAGCACGGCGGGCCCTGGTGCTCCTGGTGGCATGGCCCCAATACCAGCTGCCCTGACTTCATATGGGAGGTAAACTGGCCAGCCAAAGCAGAGCACTGGGAAACGCAGGAAGGGGCCTGGCCTGGAGTGGAGTGTGGGTGGTGCCATGCTAGGCTGTTTGGGAAGGCACAGCCTACCCTGCCTGCAATACTACTAGCTCCACATAATCATGTTGTTCTAACAGCATTGTGTGTTTGTGCGTGTGTGTATGAATGTAGTTTCCTCATGTAAAGGTGTGGGCAAGTCTCTGAATACCCACTTTTATACCAGTGTGGTGCTACAAGTGTGCTCCAACTGTAATTTCCCCAAACAGAGCAGCAATGAATTCTGGTTTAACAGCCCAGGGCAAGAAGAAGCCAGTTAGGGTGACCAGACAGCAAGTGTGAAAAATTGGAACAGTGGGTTGGGGGTAATAGGAGCCTATATAAGAAAAAGACCAGAAAATCGGGACTGTCCCTATAAAATCGGGACATCTGGTCACCCTAAAGCCAGTATTCATTAAGTAAATGTCATGTTCCTTCAGTAAACTTCAGCTCAGTAAGCATTACTACTAACAGTTCCGCAGTCCAGGAATCATTACAACCATTTCATTTGGCCCAAGGTTCAGGGCCGAGTTTTGCCACTTAAGCAAACTGAGCTGTAACTGATAGCAATAACAGGTTGTCATCCTCTGTGTGAACCAGCATTAGAGGGGATGGGACACTTTGCTAGTGAGTTTCATGGATATTTGCTGACAGCAGAGGAATAGTGACACTTCATTCCAGGCTCTGGATGGGAGTGTGCTCTAGTGGTCACAGGTTCTACTGTGTTCCCAGTCTAACTTGACAACTTCTGCCCCATCCCTTCCAACCTGCCTCCCCTCACTCCTAGTCCTAGGCTTCCTCTCCTCCATTTGCAGCCACAGTATGCTTGCCCAACTACTCCCCGTTTGTCAACTCCTGGTTCCTTGTCCAATCTGTCTCATATTTTCCACCTGTGTTTCCCATCCCACTGCCTCCCAGTCCCACTTTCCCTCCCTGCACTCCTTCTCCAAGCTCTTTCCTCCTCCTTCTCCCTCTGACTCGTTGTCTCATTCCCTTTGCCCAGCCAGTCTCCGTTCTCCCCCAGCATCCTCAGTCTACCTCAGATTTGCCTTCTCTCCCTTCACTTTCTTTCGCCCTTGCTGCACTGGTTCCCAGGCTCAATATCTTTGCCCAACCAGTCCCAGATTCCCCCATTGGCTTCTTGTCTGATTTCTGTTCCTTCTTTCCCTCTTCCCCTCCCCTCCCCACTCCATTTTCCTCCCAGTATCATTGCCAAGCTAGTTTCAGCTAAGGTTGGGTGAGATGATCTAATGGCCACTTCTGACCTTAAAATCTATTAACCTATAAACCTTGCCTTCCCCAGCCTCTGTCTCCCAGTCTCTGTCCCCCAACTGCCAGCCCCAGTTTCGCCTCAGGCTCTTTGCCCAGTTTTCTCCCCTGCCCTCCAATATCCATGGAAAGTCCAGGTCTTGTCCCCTCTGCATTCAAATCAAGAAGCAGCAGCATCCTTCATGTGGCCCAGGCCCAGCTGGAGGTCAGCACAGCCTGATGCAGTCCAAAGCTGCAGTTGCAGTGAAAGTCCTACTCAACTCCGCACTGGAACATGTTCAGGGTGGATGGAATTTGAGAAATTCAGCAGTTAAAATCTAAGAAGTCTATTAGGCATGTGCAAAGTGTGATTATTTTCAATGGCTTATAACTTGGCCAAATTTGGGTGGATTTTCACAGAGATGGCAACATTCTTGACCCAAAGGTCATCCCCTGCTAAATTTCAGCTCTCTGGCCTAAAGCATAGGATTACTAGAGCTTTTCAAATAAAAGGTCACCAGAAGTTTTCAACATGTCTGGCCTCTGTGTGGGGTGTAAAAAACATTGGGAAGGTTCTTTGCAATCTCTCTCCCCTTGTGCACGCATTCAGGGCTGGGAACAATCTTGTAATTAACTTCCAATATTTTTTTTCCCTAGAAATCCAATTTTTATGGTCTGGGTTAACTCAGAAGTAGAACCCTTTTGGTTCCCACTAGCACAATGAACAGACTTTGGATTGCTTAACCAGGAAAGGAATCCAGTCTTTAACAAAATCTTTTTTTGTTTCTCCTTGTAAAATGGTGGCTAAGAATACTGGCTTCATTTTTGCTGGTTATACGAGGCTCTTTCTGGGGCAGCTGACAGCAGATCAGCAAGAACTCTTACAGATTTCCAAAGGCAATGGCAAACTAGCGAGAGTGCTGATTCTCCAACAGCTCATACAGAGAGTTTAGCACCCAAAAAGTGCCCAATGTCTGTAATGTGTTAACTAGGAAATAGACAGAAAACTGAAATATTTGTTGCCATTTCATACATATACAAATTTGAAAGAGAAGGAAGAAATAGGCTAAAGACATGAGTCTTAATCTGAGTAGACTCTATATCCACTCTGCAAGTTGCATCAAGGACAGATTGTGATAACTCTTGGTCACACTTTTGAATGTAATATTGTAAGGAAAATGATGCTTTTTGGACTTGAAATCTTGAATTCATGAATGAACTTTATGGCCTGATGATTATTGTGGAAAAAGATGTCTAACACAACAGTTATGGCAGGTATGCAGCTACAGTACAGTCTAACTAACCTAGTGATTCCGTAGGAGGTTTTTTTTCATATCATGGAGCACTTCTTCAGGCAGAGACCTTTTCCACAAATACTGCTCTCCCCACCTCCAAACCCTAATCCTACATCTCTCATGCTGCAACTACAGTACTTGGTGCTATATATATATATAGTAGTAAGTAGACAAAATTAAAATGAACTTGCTTTAAGGTGATCTGGATAGGGACAGATAGGAAATAGCTATCCCTTCATTTTCTCTCTCTGGGTGAAGGACTTGAGATTTATTATTGCCAAGTGTCCTTTTATTTTGGGCCTGAGGGAAATCTCTCCAGTTCTGGCACTCTCCTCCTGTGTTTGTCCTCTGTGACCACTTCAGGTTGTACAGAGAGGTACTCAAGATTTATTTAAAATTTAGTTGGCCATAAATGCCTCCGGAAACCCTAAAATGGCCCAGAACTGGGCAACATTTAGCAAAAAGTATCACTTCTTGAAGACTGACATGGCTCCATGGACTACATGTCAAGGACCATTGAACTAACTTATTGGTTATCATCTTTCATAATGCCAAATAAAAATATATATTGTCATGGGGCAAGGCCAGATGGCTACAGTAAAGTATTGAGAGACAAGTATGTTAGCCTATTGGCATCCCAGGGGTGGGCGGGCGAAGCCCGCCCACTTCTAAAGGACCTCCCCCCAGCCTAAGGGGAGGATCCACATGTCTAGAACACCAAATAATTACGTGGGACAACTAATGAAAAAAAACAGGATCAGGAGTGAGGTCAGAGGGCTAAACTAAGGGAACCGGATGGGGACACCGAGCAGAGAACCCCGGACAACGCCCACTGCTCCTCAAAGGCGTCAAGGGAGCCGTGGACGCCGCCCAGAGAACTCCGCCCGGATGCGTGAAACACGGGAGGAACGGAAATAGGCCTACAGTCGCAGGAAATCCCGTCGGCCAACCTCTCTCCCTGGTGTTGTAGATGGCTAGTTTGGCCAGGGCAAGAGGAGGTTGAGAAGGAGATCCCGCGACTTCGTGGGGCCACGGATGGGGAGTGCATAGATAAAAAGGTGAGGGGAAAGTGCAACCAGAAACGTAAAAGATATTCAGGAGGAGCCGGAACAGGGGCTGCAACTGGCGCACTCCAAGTAACGTGCGCCAAGGTCTCCTTTCACGCCACAGAAAGGGCAGGTGTCGGGACAGGCGTGAACCGCGCCAAGTACACACCCGTGCTCACGGCCCATGAAGGAGCCGCCAACTGACATCCCCAGCAGCCGCGGACCAGGGCAGAGTACAGCTGGCCCACCCGGGCTTCTCACCCTCGAGAGGTGGCAGGAGGTCCCGCCATTTGGTATCGGGGCGGGACGCCGAGGGTGAGGTAGTGAAGGGTGTGGAGCACGAGCGTGTACAGATGTTTCCGTGGCGCGGTCTGGAACAGAACCGGCTGCACATCGTGCAACCGGCTTGCAGAGAAAGGGTGAGGGGGCCGATTGGGTTCCACGGGGCAGGGGCCTATAAAAATGTCCATGGGCCCGGGGTGGAGGTGGGCGGGCGTGCCCTCTCGTAGGACCCGGTCGAGGTAACACCGAGCAGCAGGCAGCAAAGCGGCCCTCACCTCCTGAAGTACGCGCCTGGGAGTATGAGTCTGGAGAGCCCCATGCGCCGGGCGAGCGTCAGGGGATCCAGCCAATCTCCCGGTCGTAGTCCAGGAGGTCTCGACCCTGGTGACTCCCGCCAGACCAGCCTCCGGCGCACGCGGGGGACTCCGCCACCTGCACACGAAGCTGGGGATTGTGTAGCAGGGGCTCCGCGAGGAGGTCGGCCCCGCGGTGGCCGCCTGGACCTGGTCACGGAAGAGAGCTTTCAGGTCCGGAGGAGGTCTGGTAGAAGACCGGCAGCCCGGAGAGTCTCGCGGAAGACCTCTCGGATGGAGGTAAAAGAGCTGCCGGTCGTATCGGAGCCCTCAACAGTATGTTAGCCCCAGGCTAAACAAATCCCTAGTACCCTGGTAACCAAATTGCAGTTGCTCCAGGTTAATCAAGGCACCTGGAGCCAATTAAGATCTTTCTAGAAGGCAAGCAGAGATAGCTACTTTAATTAGAACACCTGCAGCCAATCAAGGCAAGCTAATCAGGGCACCTGGGTTTAAAAAGGAGCTCACTCCAGTCAGGCAGGGAGGAGCCAGAGGAGGAGGAGCGTGTGTGAGGAGCTGGGAGCAAGAAGGCAAGGAGCTGAGAGTGAGAGCGAGAGCGTGTACTGCTGGAGGATTGAGGAGGACAAGCGTTATCAGACACCAAGGAAGGTCCTGTGGTGAGGATAAAGAAGGTGTTTGGAGGAGGTCCATGGGGAAGTAGCCCAGGGAGTAGTAGCTGTCATGCAGCTGTTACAGGAGGCACTATAGACAGCTGCGATCCGCAGGGCCCTGGGCTGGAACCTGGAGTAGAGGGCGGGCCCGGGTTCCTCCCAACTCCTGATCAGACACAGGAGGAGCTGACCCAGACTGTGGGTTCCACAAGAAGGGAAGATCACTGAGGTGAACAAATCCACCAATAAGCGCAGGATCCACCAAGGTAGAGGAGGAACTTTGTCACAATATGATTAAATCAAAAACAAAGAAAAAAACCCAAATTGAAAGAACAGTAAGAATGCAAAGTCAATGACTTAAGAAATGCCAGATTTAAGAGTTAGCAGTGCCTGTCATTAAGAGTACAACAATCCTGTAACTGCATAAGGCTATTTTTATGGCCACTTTTCTGAGGCTAATCTTACTGTAAGGTTGCATTCAGCATTCCATTAGAACTTTCAGATATTCTAAACTTTGTGGAATATATCTCAGAAATTTTCATTGCTTGAACCCAACTCAAGTGATGGATTTCTTTGGAAAGTCTAAGCAAAATCTGTTCACCCACTTTTGAGTTATGTGAGAATTAAAAGAATTAACTTTTTTACCTTTTAATAAGATAGGAAGACTGGTTTTACATGCACAAAAACGGACATACTTTCCAAGCTGAAATCTTTCCAGGTGTTGGTCTTAATAGAGAATAAGTATCCAGGCCTACATGTAAAACAAACATTAAAAAAATGAAGTTATTAAAATTTAAAAATTGAATTTCCACGTAGTTTACATTTATGGTACTAATTATATGAATATGAAATAACAGATATTGGACTCAACTGAGTTGCCATTTAAATCAAAGGGAATTTTGCCTTTGGTTTGGACATTTTATCAATGCTATATCTATAAAACTTGATATGTGCTACTATTTCAATGTAGAGATTTATTTATTTAAATTGATAAAATGCACTACCCAAGGATATATGCACACACAAGTCAATTTAAAAATACATACAAAGATAGAAATCTATAGCTGTAATATCTATAACTATATATACAGATATACTGTATGTATGATATATACACTTTCATATAAGACACCAGTGAATTTACTACAGAACTTGGCAAGTGATTTCAGGGTTGCACAATATTTTTCCTCACTTCTACAGAAAGACTTTGGGAAACTACTGTCCATAATTTAGCTGATATTGTGTATTGTATATCTACAATTACAGCAGGTTAGTCTGTGTGTCATTTATACCCATAGTCGGGTGTTAGAGAGATGTGAGTGGTAAATTAGTATTCAGCTAACGCAAACACTTTATAAAAAGAGGCTATTGAACTGAGTCACGTTAACCTGCTCTGACCACATATTTCAGCTTTCTAAAAATTGGGACCCCATTCAGCACACGAAAATTTGATGGATGTTAATAGGAGTATTCAGGATAGTTTAAGAACAGCAAGACAATTAAAAAAGAACAAAAAGAGCTGAGTGCAAAATTCATTTCCGGGGGTGAAGGGAGATCATAAATCTATAGTTTTTAAGAAAGAAATACAGCCAATGTGATAGTGCCTTCCCAGGTCTTCTGGCTAGGTGCTACGTGCATATAAATGTTTCACGTTAAGCTTTAAGATCAAGGGAAAGTCTGTGGGGAACCTTGTTTCCTGGAGATATGCTTGCTCAAGCAGTTCCCAAGTACTGACTAGGATACTTTATTTTCTGGAACACCAGTTCTTTGCTTGCCTCTAACTGTGTCCACAGTTACGAAGCCTGCATTGCCAGAAGTGGGTTTGCATAGATGTTTGGTCATAAACCAACCTAACTACTATCCTCTCTGTTTTGTGCATGTTTAATACAAAGTTTCACCTTTCTTCCATATGATAAAGTGAACAAAAGACAGTTGCATTAGCTGAGAGTGTCTGTTTATTAGAACCAATTGCACTTACTGGGTCTCTGCCCTGTATACCTCAAAGTACCCTCATCTCCCATTGAGCTTAAGGAGAGTTGAGGGGACATTCCTTGCACAAAAATAAATTTGGCATAATTAACACAAATGTTTTCAATATTCCATATGGGAAGCATAGCAGAGGGATTCTTCTAATTGAAATATAATTAGTTATTTTAACTACTATCATCTGTTGTTTAGTTAAATTTTTATATTTATAGTAAAACATCCCCAATATGAAATTTTATATTTATTTCTCAGATACATAGCGGATGGCTCTTTGGTCCACTGTAGTAATGAATTCTTAAAAGAACTATTTTCTACTTTATGTTGCTAATAAAAATATCTGTCTAATTTTTAACTTTTGCTGGTGGAAATTGGCACTTGTTGCTCTTTTCTTAAACTGTCTAATAGATATTTGATTATTTTAAGAGGATAAGTTCTTAGAATACAACATATAAAATGATTACAAATATATTGCTTCAGAGTACAGATTTGTTACTCGTGTATGAACTGTAACATATCCATATAAGATAGTAAACATGTATATACTACCAGTATTTATATAGTGATATAATGTACAACAAAATGGATGAAATCATTTAGATTAAGAACTAATTAATACAAAGAATGAGTATAAACAAAACCCAGTAACTTAGTAGGGAGAAAAGTGGTCATTCCTTCCCCAAAAAGAGTCTGAAGTCCTGGGCATAGATCTGTCACTTCCTTTTGCCTGCTTGCTTCCATATTCTTATTGGATAGCACTGAAATACTGGAACTCTTCACTGAAATAGTTGTGGCAGCTGCTGGTTCATCATCATGCCTGGAAGGATATGCCATCGAGCTATTTGGGGAAAGAGAGTTGATGGCATTCTTTATCATCTGGAGAGTTTATGCTCCTGCATTTTTTCAACATGGCACTCGTGTCAAATGCAAAGTTAACAAGGTCTGATCCATATTCTATATTCTACAGATGTCACTGCTGAATTTAGTTCCTGCTGACTCTGGAGAAGAGCAATTACTGTGATACTTGTGTAAGCAGAGTCAGGATGAGCTGTACCCTGACATCTGGTGGTGAAGTATGGGAAGTGTGGAAAGAATGTTTGGAATGCGAAATCTCAAATATTTGCATAGGCACGCCTGCCCCATCCCAGACTGCCGAGCTGTGGGACTGCTTTGTGACAGAAATGACTCAACCTCAGTTGGGTGGTACTTGCTAGACAAGGGACATGGGTTCCAAAACCCTGTGAATGGAGAGAGGTTGGGGACAGGTATTTGTGCCTGGTGGTGCAGGCTCCTTGTGGAGCTTAGAAGCACCAGTTGCACCCCCTCCTCTATCCACTATGGATGTCAGAGTTTTGATTTTTTATTCCTTAAGACTCTAGATACAGGTTGCCGGCTGAACTCACTTTGGGCTAATGGTGGCTGGACTACCAGTGGGCCTCCCCTAGCTATGTGCTGAGATCACTAAGAGCTGAAGTCACAAAAGAGCCTCGAATTACTTGAGCTGGGAGCACTGAGTACTGTGCTCAACTAGTGGGGAGCTGAAGCTACTAAACCCTGTGGAACGAGCCAGGCTGGCGGAGGTCGGATGCAGTTTACTTGCGGGATGAGCTGGAACGCAGACCCTACCCGCAAACATAGTACAGCCTGTGGAGTGAGTCGGATGCGCAGAGCGGGCTAAGCTGTTGGGGCGTTGTGGCAGCAAGCCACAGAGCGCATGCGCGAGACGCGAGCAGTTGCAGGGAACACTGGTAGCAGCTCACGAGGCAGCTGGTGGAGCAGCAGCAGTTTGTGAGGAACGGCGGAGGGGCAGAGTGGAGCAGCTGGTAAGGCGGAGCAGTTCGTGGAGAAGGCGGAGAGAAACCCACGGAAGGCAGGGCCAATTGGCCCTGGACCACGTAAGGTGACCTTTACCCAGGCTTGGGGAGGGACTCTACAATAGACTCACACTGATTCGGGGTGGGCAGTTGACAGAAGAGCTTTTGGGTTGTTGGACTGTGGGAGTAACTGGACTGAGACCCTAAGGGGGAAAGGACATTGGCCAAATGCGCACTTCGGCGCGGGTGGTGTTATGGTTTTGTGTTAACTCTTTGTGTGTTTCTCCACAATAGGATGCCACAATCATTGGAGTTCTCTTCCTTTAGAAAGATTTTCGCGAACTCAGCTCAGTGCTTGCGAGAGGTTTGGAAGTATTGCTCCTAGAGGGCGCCCAGGGGGGTTGTGGTATGTAAGTGTCCAGGTCACTGGGTGGGGGCTCGAGCCGGTTATGCCTTGTGTTATTGAAACGGAACCCCTGGATACTGAACCTGGCCCTTGTTGCTGCCAACTCAGAGGGGCAGAAGGGTTACACTTGATTCCAGACACATACTTGATATCTTCAAGTAACAGATATGGACAGAGAGAGAATCTTTATCCCCTTTAACTCTCCACTATGTTGATGTGCAGTATCTTGCCTTTTCTGCCTTCATAAACATTTCAATTGATTTCCACCCAACGATCCTTCATTGGATTTTAAAAAATGAAAGAGAGACATTAAATTGCAAGTAAAGGTAAATACGACTACCAGAGCTGACTGAATATTTTAAAATATCTTGCATTAATTCCTGTTCAAATTTTCACATGAATTTGCTTCAGTCATGTTTCCTTCTCGGTACTGAAGCCAAACGTACTTATTGTGAAAAGCCAAGTTTCCAGCAGTGGAAGATTCGTTCAGTAATCCACTGCACCAATGGTAGGAAATTTCCATTCTCACACATTAAGAGAGCAGTGGGATGAGCCATTAAACATAACAGTTTATATTCATGACAATATAATTGGACTAAAGGATGGTGCTTCAATAGTTTATTATCTGGCACTGTACAGCATGTTGAACTATTTCCAAGACTTGTATAGAAACTTGTTTATGGCAGATGAATGTGTCTGTTTAGACTTACTCTGATGATTAGTCTAGATTTTCTTGCATTGCCTTTAATAGTGTACAGTTCAAGTAAACAAAGAACTTTACTAGTAATTTTTTTAAAGCAAACTAAAAAAAGTTTGTTGTTTAAAATAAACAAAAATGTAAAAGATGCATTTTGATTCATAACGTCTAATGCTGGGAAATCTAAGCACTTCTCATCTACAGTGTTCTAGCCATAACATGCTTTACTAGAAGTGTTCCATTTTCCCATCTACTTTTATTTATGACATTCTCATTGAAAAGAAAATGGGCTCCATGAGGAAGTCATATAAGATGGAAACAGAAGGAAGGAAGTCTAAGTAAGAAAAGAGAACAGAATAATTTAAATTCATTTATCTTAAAAGACAAACAGATAAAAGCACAATAAACAGGAGAGTAATATCACTGGCACAGGAAGAAGTTAGATAAGATACTTGGCTGATTGCCCTTGCAGCTATTAACTTCAGCTCAGCAGTTCTGTGCAATTGTGAATATGTACAGAAGTCTGAGTCCAAGCCCTAAAAAAGAGGACAGTACGATTAATGAGAACTACTGAAAACAGTCTAGGACTGTGAATCTTAAGAGCTTCAAAATCTCAGTCCTTCTGCTTAGAGCATTTTCAGTCTTTTAAATAAATGTAGCCCACACTACTCTTTAAAAAATTGAGTATTGTTACTCTTATGGCTCTGATTCAGCAAGGCATGTAAACATATACTTAAAGCTAAGCATGTATTTAAGTACTTTGCTGAATTGGGGATTATAGTAGAAATTTATTTTAATCTTGAAAATACTTTCTTTTGGAAGAATATGGTGCAGTGTAAGTGTTGTTGTTACCAAAATACTTTTAATTATTAAGCTCCATTGCCCTAAACTACTTCCTTTTTTTTACGGTCTTGTGATAATAGCATAGAGATCACCAGGGGAGGGGACAATAGCTCAGTGGTTTGAACATTGGCTTGCTAGACCCAAGGTTATGAGCTCAATCCTTGAGGAGGCCACTTAAGAATCTGGGGTAAAATCAGTACTTGGTCCTGTTAGTGAAGGCAGGAGGCTGGACTCAATAACCTTTCAGGGTTCCTTCCAGTTCTATGCGATAGGTATATCTCCATATGTTACATGGTTGTACAGGCCTGATCTAAAGCCTACTGAAATCAACATGTATATGTAATCAAACATTTTTTGGGGGGATGAGGGATAGCTCAGTAGTTTGAGCATTAGCTTGCTAAACCCAGAGTTGTGAGTTCAATCCTTGAGGGGGCCATTTGGGGAACTGGGGCAAAAAATCTGTCTGGGGATCGGTCCTGCTTTGAGCAGGGGTTTGGACTAGATGACCTCCTGAGATCCCTTCCAGCCCTAATATCCTATGATTCTATGCAGAGCAGGCAGTAATAAGTGTGTTTAAGACAAGAAAGGAGGCTACATCCAAAATACAAAACTCCACTTTAAGGCCCATCTACATTACTAAATTCACTACTTGTACAAATGGGTATTAAAACATGCTTATTTAACACTGCAGGGGAGCATACTGACAACATACAATATAAAGGAAGTTTCCTGAGCAATAAGCCTGTGCCACCCCATGAAAAAAGGGGTGTGTCTTTCGCAACACCAGAATCAAGACACATGATTAAGCAAAACTGTCAAATACACACAGAAGAAAGAAAAAGTAAAGGTGTCTCCTGCAAAGAATTCTCCTGCACCAAGTAACTATTGTTTAGGCAAAGTACACTCAGGAGATATCCCAGCATTTCTCAGAAGAGGAAGAAAAGGTAGGATTAATAATAATCCAAATACTTGGATTTATGCAAATGTTATTCCTCTTCACACCAATTTAGAAATATTAACTTATTTGTCCTTACAACACACCTGACATAGATGAAAACTGGTATGTGTTAATATCTTCATTTTGTGATTGGCAGGCAGAGAAGCCCCACAGAGTCAGTGGACAGGGAGAAAATCGGCTTTGGGTCCTTCAATCAATACGCAAGATAGGGCCACATCTTCAGATGATGTGAATCTCTGTAGCTGCCATGGTTTCACTGGAACTGTGAAGATTTATACTACCTCTCTTGGCCATGAAGGCCAAGACCATAACAGGGTTCAAAAAAGAACTAGATAAATTCATGGAGGATGGGTCCATAAATGACTATTAGCCAGGATGGGCAGGCATGGTGTCCCTAGCCTCTGTTTTCCAGAGGCTAGCAATGAGTGACAGGGGATGGATCACTTGAGGATCATTTGTTCTCTGGGGCACCTGGCACTGACCCAGGGCCGGCTCCAGGCACCAGCTTATCAAGCAGGTGCTTGGGGCGGTAACTCCGGAGCGGGGTGGCACTTTCAGGTATTAGGCGGCAATTCAACAGAGGGTCCCTCATTCCCGCTCAGAATGAAGGACCTCCCGCTGAATTGCCGCAGATCGTGATCGCGGCTTTTTTTTGGCTGCTTGGGGTAGCAAAACCCTGGAGCTGGCCCTGCACTGACCACTATTGGAAGACAGGATACTGGGCTAGATGGACATTTGGTCTGACCCAGTAGGGCCATTCTTATGTTACCTGATGATCTGACTCTACATTTTTGTGTCACAAAAGTAGTTGTGTGTGGGTGACTGTAATAATAAATGGCAATATACCTATCTCATAGAACTGGAAGGGACCATGAAAGGTCATTGAGTCCAGTCCCCTACTATCACTAGCAGGACCAAGTAGTGGTGTTGGTTTTTTTTCTTCCCTCCAGGTCCCTAAATGCCCCCCTCAGAGAGTGAACTCACAACCCTGTGTTTAGTAAGCTAATGCTCAAACCACTGAGCTATCTCTCCCCCTAAATTGCTCTGACATGCTGCAGAAGGGGGTTTGGTGAGGAGTTGCCAGGTCTTCATGGGATGCTAAGGTCAGAAGATGCATGAAGCATCTGGAATAGGAAGGATTGGTAATTACCCACCAAAGTATCATATTTGGAACCTGAGTTTCTCAGCGATGATGGGGTTCCCCTCTCTGATTGGGAAGTGGATATTTCTGGCTGATGTTAGGAAGGGAACTGTTAACTACCTGGGACCCTGACTCAGGTAAGAGGGAAGGCAACCAAGCTAATGGCTGGCACCTTTTTGTAGCAGAAGTCCAGTGTACATATTCTTTCTATAGAGGGTCCAGTTCCCTTATAAACTGGAATTGGAAGTGGGCTTAGGAGAAGGAATCTCCCAATGAAGCTGAGAAATGGGGCTGGTATACCTAATGTCTGCCACTTTTCTTCAGAAATAAAAATTTTTCCAGCAGGAACTGGTAAATAATGTTCTGCTGCAGGAAAGCTGGCTTCTTTCAAAATTAGAGAGACAAGGTGGATGAGGTTATATATCTCTTACTGGACCAACTTCTGTTGATGAGAGAGACAAGCTTTTGAGCTTACACAGAGTTCTTCAGAAGAAGTTGGTGCAATGAAAGATATAACCTCATCCACCTTGCCTCTCTACTATCCTGGGACCAACCCCTTCAAGCAGAGATGCCTACTCAAAGTGTCTACCACCTCATATTGGTCCTAGTAAGAGTGCTATTACAGTACCCTCAGCTAAAATGGTGGCCCCTGACTGGATAGGGAATCGTATAAGTAGGGCCTATTGAAAACATTGTGTCAAAACTGTTTTTGAACAGAAAATTGGGTTTCAATTAAACAAAATTTTCCTACAAAAAAAGTCTGTTTTGCAGAATATTTTGAGTTTTCTACAAAAACACTTTGGCTGAAAACCATTTTTTTTTCATGTCTTCAATGAAAAGTCAAAATTTTCTGGCGACAATTTCAATAAAAGTGATTTTTTAAAATTTTCTGTGGAGGAAGAAAAATCCTATTTTCCAACTAGGTCTATAAATAATCCTTGTTTGGGAGATAATTTCATCATCCTTGTAATCTTTTTATACTTAAATTATTCATATATATTCTTAGTCTTAACTCCAGTTTAACATAATTTGTATCTTGAAATAGATATAGTAAAGTGTTTCTGAAAATGTCAAATGTCAAGTAAACCAGGAGAAACACTAAATATCTTAAATGAACAAGAAAAGCAAATAATAGGTCATTATGTTCATGTTAAACATGGTAATCTTTACCTTGCTCCCTGTCACATACTGCAAATTATCTTAACATTTAAGTGTATCTTACATAGGGCCTGATCCCTCAATGTTTATTCACACAAAATGCAAATTGAGGTCAATAGGAGTTTTGCTTATGGTCTTCAGGACTGTGTTTGAATATGAGCCCCTGCCGTAGTCGTATAAAAATATGTATACACAGGAGTCGGTAGAATAAGCTCCTGTAATTTAACACTTGCCTTAACTCTTGTTTTTCTCTTTTCCTTCATTCCACTTGTATTTTCTTTCTCAAATGTTACAGTCTCTTTCTTATTTTAAAATTGACCATCAGGCAGGTGGTTTTTTTTTTACTTAACATGGTATTTTAATTGTTCCATTTTTCTCTCTTCCTTCTTTTTTTATCTTTACTTTCCCTTAAGGACACTTCTCCCTTTCCTGAGTCTACCTTATTTTCATTTTCTTTTCCTTTCTATGTGCCTTATGTGTCACTAATTATCCCAAAATATATTCTTCATTGTCACCCCCCATCTTTCATTCTTGCCTTCTCTCTTTTCCTTCTAATTGCATCCCTCCCAATTTTTCTTTTCTAAACCTCTCAATTCTCTCTGCATCTCCCCTACTAATATGTCTGTGCATTTCTCATTTCGTCTGAAAATTACACGCTCCTTCCCAACCTTTGCTCCCCTACTTTTTTGGACAGGACTGTGTAGTTCCCTTGTCAGGTCCATTGAAACCTGAAGCAGAGGAGCCATTTCCCCTTTCTAGGTCCACAGTGGTCCTTACAGGAACCACTTTCCCCACTGCCAGGACTTCAGAGGCATGAGGATTAATTCCATGGTTTCAAAGACAAAAGACCCAAAGAAGAGGGGATGTTTGTGGTGACACAAAGTAATTACAAGCTTCTGCCTGCAGTGGGAAGATGAAGTGGGTTAACACCACCCAAAAAGTGCAAGCTGAAGAATACCTAGAGAACCCCAGTGCAGTTTAAAGCAGTCCTGCCTTGGTGCAAAGAATGATAATTTACACTAATATTTTTTTAAATGTATGCTGATATATAGGGTAAGCGTCATTTGTTAATTAAATGAATGGCTTGATAAATATTTAAATAGGAATATTAGATGCAAACTCTAATAATTCCTTGAAAGGTACCTAAAGAAACTGAACATTTTTTTAAATAAAACATGCTTTTCACTCCTGGAAGATACAGTGTAAGATTCATAGAGCTTGTGTTTAGCCTGGTACATTCTCCTTTTTGTTGTTGTTTTCCCCACCCCCACCCCTTAAATCAAAGGCTTTGGTCATTAACACTATGAGTCACAGTAACATGTTATGATCTGAGCTAGCATTTATAACACAATACAGCTTCTAGCCTTGGATGCCTCTCCTACAGGTCACTTGTCCTAGTGATGGAGAGAGTGGTTGCTCCCAAGAGAAAGGAAAGATGCCCATTAAGTCAGCTCACACCCTGGGAAAGGCTACCAATTTCAGAGTTTCTATTCGTACAACATCTTCAGTTCTGCCCTCTAAGTGAGGTCAATATTATAATAGCCGAGAGAGAGAGAGGCTTTGGCAGTGAGTGAGTGCCTGGAGAAACAGTGCAACTTACTCTGTAAGGGAAATTTGTAACTTGTAGACAGGCTGGCTCATTTTGTGCTCATTTTTGGAAATACCTGTATGATGATTTGTTTTGTGGATTATTGATTTAGGTGTCAGGCAGATAAAAAGCATCATTTCTATGATATCTTTACCATCACTCTGACAAGGATTGCTTTCAAGTTAAAGACCGATAAAAATACCAACTTTTGACATTCCCACAACAACCATGTCATTTTTTCTTTTTCTTTTGTTTTGTTGTTGTCAGTGAAAGGACAGTATAGATGAATGATGGTATCAGACATGGCACTCTTTTCTTTTTAATTGTTTTAATTGATTTATAAAGCATAATACAATTTAATTAGGAAATATCTACATGGGAGAAACCTCTGACTACCCAGTATCAGCACTCTCCAGGCCTACAAGGCCAAATTCATCCTTGATATTATATCACGGAGTTACAGCAGCCAAGAATCTCCACCATAAAAACTAACACATTTAGTTTTTAACAGTGTACAGCAAAGATGATAGTGTAAATTGTTCATTCAGGCTGCAAGTGAGCAGTGAATATGAGATTCTGAAGACTTCATTTCTACAGACGAACAGAAATCTGATGGCCTTGGTCACACTTAAGCTCAAACATTCCATTTTAAGTATCAGAGGGGTAGCCATGTTAGTCTGGATCTGTAAAAGCAGCAGAGAATCCTGTGGCACCTTATAGACTAACAGACGTTTTGGAGCGTGAGCTTTTGTGGGTGAATACCCACTTCGTCAGACGCTGGTGGCTGCGTCTGACGAAGTGGGTATTCACCCACGAAAGCTCACGCTCCAAAAACGTCTGTTAGTCTATAAGGTGCCACAGGATTCTCTGCTGCTATTCCATTTTAACCCATTCTTCTATCCTTTTTATTCCCCCTCCTCTGCCTTTTTTTTCTGCCAATGTACTAGTTTGATAGCTATTCAACCACAGATATCTGTATTAAAATAGTTAATCTAATAATACTTTCCACTCCTACAGCACCTTATAACTGAGGATTTCAAAGCACTTTACAAATATTAACTGAATTAATCAGCACCCAAGGAGGTCAATATTATTAATCTCTTTTTACAAGTGGGTAAACTGAGGAACAGAGTGACACTGGATGCCTGTATCAGGACCAGGCACAGAGCTTGCATTTCTTAATTCCCACTCCTGTGCTTTAACTGCTAGACCATCCTTTCCCTCCAATAAATACATAGTTATTACTGTGATTAATGGATACATGTTAACATTCTTAATCTATTGGAGATTGTTAATATGATGTGCCAATTTCCTACACTAAAAGCCTTCCAATTTGCTATGTCTCCCTCACTGTGGTATATTAGGACTGAGGCAGGTAGAAAATATGTTGATGGCGATCACATACTGCAAAATCCCCAGGATAGATCAGCTGTACTTGTAAGCCAACCATGCAGGTTAATGTATAGTAAGTGGATTGAAGGAAACAGACAAAGGATTAGAGATGAAGAGAAAAAAAGACTGTGATAAGCTAACCAAGCAAGAAAGATAAAGGAGGTTACAGAAGGGAGGATGAGAAGTTTTTTTTTATGAAGTTGGAAATATACAAGCACAGGTCTGAATTGTGTAGTGTTACTACAATTCATGACTAACAATTGAACATAGTTTGGTACATTGCATACCAAGCCCTCCTCTAAATCATTATAGTGGTTCCCGCAAGTTTGGAATATAGGTAAGACATTTATTTACTGTCAAGATATATCCAGATACTGTTGTCAGACCATTTATTTACAGCATACAGTGATGAAAGAATAAACATTTTCCTTAATGTCAGTGCCATGACATTGTATAAAGTATTGATAAAATACTTAGTATTGACAGTACATAGCAGCTTTTATTCAAGGATCTAATAACACTCCTGCAAGATACAAATACATGTTAAACCCCGAAGGAACTATTCTAATAATCTAGTGTGACCTCCTGTATAACACAGACCACAGTTTCACCCATGGATTTCTGCACCTAGCCCAACATCTTGTGTTTGAACTACAGCACATCTTTTAGAAAGAAATGTACTGATGTACAGTAAGTCAATGGAAAAGCCAGGTATCTTAGGATTTGTGAATACAAGCCCTTACTATATACACATCCTTAGACTCCAAATTCCATATTTTTGGTGGTTTTACAATTTGGATCAGATACATTTATTTATGACCATGTGACACATTTGTTTCTGAATGTGAATTGTCACAAAATTTGCAGAAACAATGAGAATATTTAAGGACCCACAGCCATTTGGCTACAAGTGTGCATAACACCAAAGGAAAAATCTGTCTTTGGAGAAAGACAGCTAAGAGAGAATAAATTGAGGAGAAGAGCCAGGGCCAAGATATATCACACTGATGAATTCTCACGTTCTGTTTATACAGTGGCCTAGAATCACAGCATCATCAAGGTGAACATTATTTTGCTAGCTATGTTTTGTCTTATATTTGTAAATTGAAGGATATACTTCTCTGACTGTTATGTTTGTTTGCCTTAATAATTTAAGGAGTCTTTTTATTGATCCTACTATTGTAGAGGTTGAGGGAGCCTGTGTATAGTGCTCTAGAAGTTGAATGAATAAATTTTATTATTACTGAATAAATATAATGGAAAATCACAATAGGTCATATAATTAAGGCAAGATAAGAGTCTGAGATGTCACATAAGGGCCTAAATACTGCAGTCCTAACTCAGGTAAAGCTCTCATAAACATCAATGGGATTTTTGAGTAGGTGCTACAGGATTAGATCCCAAGTTGTACAGATCTGTGGTAATATATAAAATGCATATATACCTCTACCCCAATATAACACTGTCCTTGGGAGCCAAAAAATCTTACTGCATTATAGGTGAAACCACATTATATCGAACTTCCTTTGATCCGCTGGAGCGCACAGCCCCGCCCCTCACCAAGCACTGCTTTACCGCGTTATATCCGAATTGGTGTTATATTGGGTCACATTATATTGGGGGAGAGGTGTATGTGTTTATCTATTCATAATTATATATTAGCAAACATTTCAAATTTCAGTAAGACTATGAAACAACCCATAATTTAAATTATCTTTAATTTTGCTGAATATGAATATGTAGGGGATAAAAATTAGAACAATGTGAAGACAGGGAAATAATGGGCTAGACAAAGTGCAAATTAACAGTGTTTTTATATGCATATTAACCAAAGAAAGTTTGGAGGGAAACTCTTAATTTGCCAGTGAAGAATAATCCTTATATACAGGAGAGCACAGAGCTCCAGAGCAGTGATACTGTACAGAATGTTATTCCAAAGTAAGCCTATTTGTTCCTGTTTCGGTGTGTATAGAATCCTCTTTCAAGACTTTGGTGCCATAGAACATCTGCTAGTGTTTAGTCACCTTCTGCACTAATGATTCTGCCTTCTGGGGATTAAATTGATTTTTCACATTTTAGCATCTGAAGGCCCAGAGTATGCCCTATTGCCTCAGAGTGTGTGGTGGCACTAGCAGCAGGGAATGTCAAGGTAAATGCTTTTAGGACAGCAGTAGCAATGACGGAAACACCACATAGAGATGTAAGGTTCCATGGAACTGAAAAAAGTTCTGATTCTTATGTTAACAATTTAAGAGCAGTTCGATGTGGATTTAATGCATCGATAAAGACATGTTCCCATGATTACCTAAAATCCTGCTCTCTTGATCTAATGTTCTTTAAGAGAAAGGTATTGACTCGTTATTACTGCTCCAAGCAAGGTTTTCTTTTACCCCGGGTTTGTTGCTCAACAATCCCATTGCTGAATTAATTCATAGACAAGGACTCAGGGGAAGAGCTAAAGGGGGAAGAGCTAATGGGGTGGAGTGGGAATGGAGGTTTGTGTTGCGCTTACTGGATGGGATGTGAACTTTTTTTTTGTATTGTGCTGCTGAGTGATATTTTTATTGACTGCAGCTTTAAATGCTCTCAGGTTGCCTAATGTTTCTGCATAGGTGTTAAAAAACATGATAGATTAACAATAAAGAAAAAATAATAGAAATCTCCCTGGCCTGCCTGACTCTCTCTGTTCCACCTCTCTGAATTCAAGGTTTCCTAATGCCAAACAGAAGTGTCTCAAGATTTCCATTTTGTCCCATCCATTCAGCATGACGTTACGTTTCTCCCCAGTCAGAAGAGCTCCGTGTCTAAAGTCTATCTCTTGTGAAAGACACTGTAAAGAGGATATGCTTATATTAGTTGAACTGAATGGCATGGAAGCCATGACTTCTGGGATACACAAAATCATTCAAGAATAAGAAAATAAAAACCTGAAACTAGTTCTTGCTTAAGAGGCAACAATTGCTGATCTCCTGACCATAGGTTGCCCTTTATTCTGATTGGGAGTCAGGAGATCCCTGTTAAGAGTTGTTCTCTTTGGCTGGTGCCCAAGCTAAAGCCTACCAAGACCTGGCCAGAAGGCTTAGTAGAGAAATCTAGAGTGGGACCCAGACCAACCCTTGGCAGTCTGTATGGATAAATGTTATTGTCCGGTCCCAACACCAAATTACTAAACTGGGAGACAATACTGCCTACTCATACTTTAAAGCTATTTATTTTGAGCATTTTCCTTGCAGGAAATAAATGCCATTAACCACTGATTAGTGGCATCAGAGCCAAACTAGTCATTGCCAATGCCAGCATGCATTAAGATCTCCCCAACAAATTACTGGGACAACTTCCTGGTTTAAGGGCTTATTTTTGGGGGTGAAGTGAATGAAGAGAGATCTTAATCAGCTTCTGAAGAGTTGGCTTATTTCTATACGTGCTGTAGTAAGATATCAAATTATACCAGTGTAATCAGAGGGAAATGACCTGGTCAGAACAACTATAAGTCTGTCCGCTCTCTTTTAATGTCTTCTAGCAACCCGTGTCCCAATGCTCTGAGAAGGGAAGATGAAGTGGTACTCTCCCTTCAGAAGTGGGATGCCTGGTGCTGGTCCCCACTTTCTAATCCTCCTGCGCCCCCTTACATGTGGAGTGGACTGCTAACCAGATGGCCCATCATGAAATCAGGACATGATCAATTGGGGGGAGCATAAGCCCCTTCTGTCTCTTCATGCAGCCCTAGAAGAGCACTCTAGCTCCCCCCTACTTTGGATTCAGAGTGATACGGGCCAGGGACGATTCCTTCTGTACTTTGAAAAAATTGCTGAACGACCAGTTTAAAAAATCTAAATGACAATTACTTGTCATTCTTATAAATTATGATTGGTTAACAAAATGTCAAACAATCACAAACAAACCATTTAACAAGTTATTAAGAAACATTTTCAGAGTTTATTTATAGTGAGGTAGAAATGTACATGGAATTCCATCTGAGAAATATGGGAGCACCTCACAAGGCAAGCATCAATGCTGGGATTGTAGGAATGACGAACCGGGCCTGCTGGAGGCCTGCTGCTGGGATTGTGGACTTTACCATAGAGTACCTGGACTTTCCCCCCTAATCTTACATCCTTTCCCTTGCAAGTGTGATGATGACATTCTTAGTACCTACAGAACTGTCTGTAAATACCATAGTGTTTATATATCATTGACATAAATTCTGCCTTTAGTACTGTCTGTGTATTTACATCCTGGTGCTGCATAACAAGTCATTGGGAGTGTTGCCAGTTCAGAACATTATATTTTCAAGAACTTTTTAGTTCATCTTTAAAACATGACTGCACCACTCCTGGCCCAGGGGGTCTCTGCAGACCCCCTTTCCCGAACTTGTGCTTTCCCTCTCTTCAGGAGGCTTTAAGAACTCACAAAGGCTTTCTCTGGTTAACAGTACCCCAGCCAGGAGTTGTTTAGTACCAGAATCAGTTTATAACAACTCACAGACCCAATACTTAGCTCTGATATTTTCTCTTACCCTCCAGGGCTCTTCTTTCATCACAGTCATCTCAGTCCATCACTAGGGCTCTGACATTTTGTCCCAAACTGTCAGGGTCCCTCCACCACTATCACTCAGGAGCCTTCTGCTCAGTGGGCTTTAGCATCCAAGTTGCACTGTGTGTTGCCTAATCCTTATCCTCCACCCCCCTCATTCAGTAATCAGGGTTGACTTAGGCCCAGACTCTCCAGCCCACAGGGAGCTACCCAGTTACAACCTTTAAATATCAAAAGCAATTATTTTGCAATATGGATTAAGCACCCCAAAAATAATTAAAAAGGAACCTTTTCTAGCTAAATGATTGCAAGAGCCATTGAAACCTACCCTAGAATACCATTCTTTATTCTTGCCCCTCTTAATTGAAAAGACATAGGATGCACCAATTTAAATGAACTTCAGTTCATAAATTTACATTATACAATGAACCAAGTTTCAGATCAATTAACAAATGTGTATTTCCGTTATGAACTCCTGAGAAAAATTAGGTTTTTTTAGAATACTAACACTTATAATTACAGCAGTGCAAAGGGTTCTGCTTTTGTAATATATCCAATTTCAAAGGTAACTCTGAGAAATATTCAAACACTAATTCACATTCACTATCAAATTAGTTTCTGTAGTTTTATAGACCTCAGCCTGCATTACAGGGACTAGATACATTTTTAAAGAAACATACAGTAAGCGCTGTTCCTATAATAGAGTTTAGACACTACACTGTATATAAATATATAACTTGGCAGTTCATGTTCATTGATACCTAAAGTGTGATTCACCAGCTGTATCTTTCTTCCATCCTGGGGCTCTCAAAAGACATTCAGTTTCATTGCATGTTGCTGTGATTTAAATCAATTTATTCTTGAGGTTTTTAATGTTTTACCAGGATAAATTTCCTCTGTCCACTATGGACTATATAATGAAGAGTGATGCTAAGATGTCACATTGCCAACAGGTTTATATTCTGCGGCCTTACATTATTTTCTGTTGATGAATCCATTTAGAGCCTCATGGACTCTGGCCTCTGAGTATGACCAGTGAATAAAAGGTACAGGTAGAAAAGTGCAAAGAATATGTTGCATTGTGTCACAGGAAGAGAAGGAAGAAGAACATAGTCAGATTTCAGGTTTATTTTAAACTTCTGATTGTCAGGGAGGCCTGTTCAATACATGATTCAGAACAAAATACAGTCTTGCCTCATGTGTTTTGGCTTCTGGGCCAACAGTCAGTCACAATCATCTCTAGAGCTTATGTGATGTGTAAACATGGCATGAGTTGTAGATACCCATTCCTTAACCAAACTGGATACTAACATGTCATATTCCATATACAAGTTTTCATAAATATTGTAATAGACTCAGCCAATGAATATGAAACAAGTTCCTTCTGAAATAATTAAAAGGATAATCAACTGCAAACAAAACAACTTTATATAGATAAGCACACACACTTTATTAAACTGGAGAGATGACAGATGTAATACTGAGATCCAGGTCCAAAATTTCAGGGATGTTGGGATCTGGGGTCTTGGTGAAAGGCCCACCACTAAAGAAATAGATACAATTCTAAATAGACTTCTACAGCTTTCCAAAATAGTTCTCTTTTAAACTTGCTTTTGGAAAACAAACAATAGTAGAGTTAGATTACTAGATGCTAAATTCTCCATACAGTACCTTATTCCTTGTTTGCTGACCCCAAAATGGAAATGAATCAGCGCAAAAAAAACCAAGATTTTCCTGAACCACATCTAAAATGCTCATCCTAAATGCGCCATTTTTTTTCCTTCGTCCCTTTAAAAATTTACATCTAAGAAATATTTCCCTGCACTTAGAGACTGCTCCAAATAGAATGTACATACACTGCATATATATTACAAACTTACCCCTTTCAGGGGTTTGGCTTTATGAGTAACTGGCATATTAACAAACAAGCTTCAGCATAAGCTTAACCATTCATAAATTTCTCTACAGAATTCTTTGTATCCCCCTCATACTCAAAAGGTGGTAGAATTGTCGAGGTGGTGGTCCCTCCAGACGTCCACAAGGGAATGATGGCCAATGATCTCCCTGAGGAGATCTGCAGTGGTCTGGCACTTCTTCTCTCTCCTGATGTGGTCCCACTCATCCAGTATAGTGTTAAAGTTCCTGCCCAGGTCCAAGCACTTGAGAGGATCCAAGGTACCAAAGAAGGTAGATGCCAGCCGATAGAACTGTATCTATCCATATTGAGGCAGAGATGTTAACAAGAGTGAGGATCAGCCCCCTCTGCACAGACCTGGAAGTGCAGTATGTGACCAGGCACAACCTCTGCAACCCACAGTATCTGTCCATAGATCCTGGGAGAGCAGGGTGGCTACCCTGCCCATGAACTTGCTGAGGTGGCTGAAGTACACTCTGTCTGCACGCTAGATCAGTGTGATTCTCATGCAGAAAGATCAGAGTTCTCTTCCCTCCCCCACAAAGGAAGGAGAGTACCTGGCACCTGCATCCTACAACCTCTGATGTTCAGAAATGTGATGGTGGTAAGTCTCACTGGGGGTGCTGAGGAGTCTTGTGGTCACTGGTGACACTGCTCACCTCTTTGGAACCAAAGAGCACCAGTGGTCAATCCCATAGGTGACAAGAGAATTGTGGAAGTTGCAGATCTGTTGATAGGCTGAGGAACATTGTCCCTTGGTCCTTTTCCCTCCACCCACAAGGTCTTTGATTCAAATCCCCCAGCTGCTAGAGAGTGAGCTGCATCTTCCTTTTGGAGCCTTGCAAGTCCTTCAGGAACTGGCACAGCTCATCCCATTGCACAGCTCATCCCATGCCACAGCAGGGCCTGAGAGATCCACAGACTCAACTGTGATGGCAGGGCCCATGCCCACCTGAGTCTTGGGGGAACCCAGCACACTTCCTTGCCAGGGCAAGGGACAGTCCCTTTGGACATGCCCTGAAGTCCCTCAGAGGAAGCACCAAGCCTCACCTGATGAGTAGTGGATCCAGTAAAGGGAGCTTTGATCAGGCACAATGAAGGATCCTTCTAAGCTCCTATTTATTCACTGCTGTTGGCAGCTGAGGGGTGACTTGCAGGCAGAAGGAAGGCATTTGATGGAAGGTGAGGTCCTTACAGCCCAGCAGGAGAAGGTGAATCATAGAGACCAATTTCTCCAAGGTGGACTAGGGAAGCAGAAGGGTAGTGTGGGAGAGGAAGGATGGGATGGATGTCAGTACCACCTTTGCATCCTGGTCCCCCAAAGGCTTGAAGTGGACAAAATGGTCCCTCCTGAGATGCCCTTTCCACCACCTCCTGGGTGGTGACTTCCAGAGACAGGAAGATGACAACCTTCCCATACAGCTTGAAGGCTGCCACAATGACAGAGGGCCCCACCACCCATGCCAATGGACACCATGCCACCTGTTCAGGGGGAAATGGATGCAGTGCCTCCTGGTCAGTGTGGGGGAAAGGCCCAGCAGCAGTAGATGGATGATGAGGAGGAGATGGCAGTGGTGGATGGAGTCACCACAGCAGATGATGATGGGATAGCCTTATATTTAAGAAAGGAAAAAAAGTGATCTGGGAAACTAGAGGCCTGTTAGTTTGAGCTCAATTGTAAGTGAAATCTTAAAACAAATTTGAAAGAGAGAGTAATTAAAGATATAGCGGTAAATGGTAATTGGGATAAAATACAACATGGTTTTACAAAAGATGATCATGCCAGAGCAAACTCATCTCTTTCTTTGGGAAGATAACCAATTTTCTAGACAAAGGAAATGCAGATGTAATCTATGTAGATTTCCATAAAGCATTAGGTACAGTTCCCCATGTTTTCTGTAAGTGCAGCAAGCCACACAATGAATGAGGAGAGTAAAAAGAAATATTGAATAATTACCTATTCATCGAATGATGCAGGGATCCTGTGGAAAAATAGATTGAGATTATGTAATTAAACACTCTCTCATAATGCATACATGCAAGAAGGCTGAATTAAGATTGCATGGTCACCCTTAACCTTTATTTCCCAACTTCTGAGTGTTTGTCTTCGCAACTATAATGTTCTTTTTAAGGTAGTATTTTATGTAATATAATTATATTTACTATATTCTGATTATATTCAAAGCTACAATATTTTTATTTAGCTTTGAATTATTATTGCTTATTATTATAGTCCATTCCACTAACTGTAAATCACCCCCATCCCACAGGGGGAGGTGTGTGTCTGAGGACTATTAAAAATTGATTTCTCCTTATGCATGGTTATTATGGAAACACTTTTGCTAAGTAGCTGTGTCCTGATCCACACTGACAACTCTGTATTCAATAGCTTTCAACATCTCCCAGAGTTTCCCTGTCATGAGGTGGTCTATTGATTGCGTATGTGGGTTATAGCATTAAACACCTGTGAACACTGGTTCAAAATCTTCTTAAAGACTTTGTTTAATCCACCTTTAAGGCACAATCTCTGATCCTTTATCTTGGAACATCTCCCTGCTTCAGCATGTATGTTCAACAGAGGTCCTCTTTACCAATGAAATAACCATGCTATGCTCTTACAGAAACCAGATGAAGACTGAGATTGCATCTTAGCCCTAGGGAAGGAAAATATACACAAAAAGTGAAGGTGGTGAGCTTTATAAAAGCCATAAGGACAGTCAGATCTTTTAAAATATAGAGTCTCTGGCTTCATTCTGCAATGAGGTATGTTCAAGCAGAACCTGAACCACTGCACATCTGCACTGACATCAGTACATTTCCACAAGAAAACAAGGATGCTATGTGCATCTCCTTGCAGAATCAGGACCTTGGTCTGCTTAACATGCATATACATAGTCTGCTTTCAGATTTTGGCAGTACTGGATTCAGACAACATTCTGAATGTGCGGGTGAGACTAATATTATACTGAGGAAAAGCCCTTTTATAGTTGACCTCTTGACTCAGAAAAATGTTATGGACCATTAATAATGTTTCACATCTAAAACTTCCAGCTGCCATTTCAAAGGAGCTAAAGGAAAAGGAAAAAAAGATCTTTTCCAAATGCTGCTTGGTTTATATGCACCCAAGAGATCACTATCAGCTTGTAGTAAAATGTATCACTTCTGAAATTCACACTGCTCTGCATTTATTAGATTTAATAAAGCACATTTACTGTACATAACATAGGCATGTGAAATTAGCAATAAAGAGCCCAGTCCCACTACTATGACAGCCAATCACAAAATTCCTATTGCCATGTCTGGGAGCAGGAGCAGGGCCCAGTAATGACCTTGATACACAATTGTCTTTGCTGATAGCAAATGTTGTATCAGAAAGTATGATACAGCGATACATATTAAAAGAGAAGGAGGCTCAAGTGGGGGACATATCTGTGAGGGTTTCCTAATGGAGATTTATTGCCATTGAAAAGGGGAGAAGTATGGTTGAATATTCCCCCTGAAACCCCTGAGAAACAGGCTGCCAGACCAGCTTCTCAGATATGCAGATCACTATAGACCTTGGGGGAATTCACCTTTAATGTGCTCCTGCTGGACACTTGCTCCCTGGAAGTTTGATTTCAAGGAACTGCACTGCCAGGGGTTCTAAAGCTGATGATCACCTTAGGAACCCCACGATGTGGGGCTGTGTTATCTTCCCACCCTGATCTCTGCATCGGAGGAGGAGGATGTATGTTCCCCCTCAGCCCTGATCTGGCACTACCTATTCTTTCCAGCCACCCACTAGTTGTCCTCCCAATGTTTGGATCCCCAGACCTGTAGAATACCATCTGCTGGTCTGGGGAGGGAGAGGGGATAGGTTGCTGTGGATGTATGTGGAGCCCCCCACAACCAAACAGAGATGCACATCCCCTCTGAATGTGTATCCCATGGAGAAATTGTACCCGCAGTCACTTTCAGACATTACTTAAGCAAATTTCCACTGACTTTGGTGAAAGTTTACTTGAGTGAGGACTGAGTAAAACTTGAGTAAGGAATTTGAGTAAGGATTTGACCCTAGATAATTAATTATAGTAATTACATTAAGAAAACTAATAAAATTCTATGACAAAAATAAAATAATTCATTTAAAAACTTTATTTTATACTACAATTTTCAAATCTGGTAATAGAAATTCTAGTCATAGGAAAAACCATTAGAGTTAATAGGCTACAGTATGTGATAAACAAACGTTTCCTGCAATTCATATAAAGGCTTATTTCGGTAATTTTCTGCAGTGCTATCACTGCTTCAGCTTTCTTTATATGTACACACTATTGGGTCTATAAGCTTCAGCATGCTTGTAAATTCTTTTTTAGAAGATGAAATACTTTAACAGCTTTCTAGCTTGTGTTTATTTTAGGGGGTGTGGGGTGGGGTATTATATGAGATAGTTTATTTTGAATCAGTTCTTTTGACTTGAATGTAGCTTGTGCAGTGGACTGCACATCTGACACAATGGATTATAGTGACCTTAAACAGTAAAGTGTACACAGTAACTGATGATATTTCAAGATATTGCCCCAATATAGAGACAGAATTTGTTATCCAAATGATGCACTGATGAATGTTCATGAATGTCATATTTCTTTTAGGTACTATGCCCACATTCAGGACCCCTTTTGGAGTTGATGTGAATTTTTTTTTAATTCTGTATTTTCTCTTTAAATATTGTAAATCAAATAATCAACATATCCAAACACCCATTAGTTCTTTGAATTCTTCTGGAAGACTCCCTGCTGTGCCCTCGGAATTTTTAAGTTTTTCAGCATCTCATATGACAGCAATTTTTTTTCCAATGGATATAAGATGTATACAAAACTCAGTGTTTTACAATCTTGTCATTCAGAAGGCACTAGAAAGTTCCTATTTTAACTTATTTTTTTATAGTACTAACTGCTCAGGTACAAAATCAACAAATCTTGTGAACCCCGCCTCTTGCACTGAAAGAATAACTAAAACCTATTATCCCAGTAGTTAGTCTTAAATGTATTTGTTCTGAGCTGTGTTTTCACTTCTAGCCTTAAAATCACCAAGACTATACGTTTTCTTTTCCAGTATTGCTCTATGCACTCCCTCTAGTGATACTACCATGTATAAACATTGTTTCTTGGTGGGGGAGAATGGAATTTCCCAAATGGCTCACAAACCATTTAATGAAACATGTAGCACAAACATTTCATTACAACATATTGTGTACTTTTACCTTTAATAACTACATTCATCATTCAAGAAGTCTCCATAGCTTTCAAAAATGAATTATACAAGTATTATTTTTCTCAGAATACATATTTTCCATGACAAGAATAGTACTTTCCTCAACTATTGTATTTATTAGCAACCTGTTGCCCTCTGACACTGGTATCATTTTCATCGACCTTGATAAAGTGTGTATCATTTAGAACCTCTTTAAAAATTATTAAAATAGTTATTTTATTGGATTCTTTTTTCTTAACAGCACATGAAACAAGAGAGCAAGAGATATTGTAAAACATTAGGATGTAATCCTTATTTGAAGGAAAGCAGAAAAAGTAGAACTGCCTCAGGGTGAAATCACTTTACCTAGTGCAAAAGTGTAATTGGGCTATATACCAGAGAAGTGTGGATGGGCTGGGGAGGTGAAATTCCCCAACCCAGGGCCAAGGCATGGAGCTATAGCACTGCCCCATGGCCGCTGCTCCTGCACTCTTCTATATAGGTTCTTATACTGTACTTATCACTGTAGTATGTGAGCACCTTTCAGTAGTTCATTAAGTAATGTGATTACACATCTGTCACACGTTGTTTGTTCTCTAATCCTTTCCCCAGGGGGAGAAGTGTTTATAGTGGAATGTCTTGGTAGTTTTTTGGTTTTAAAATTTCTCTTATCTACAAAAACTGATATCACATTTCCATATATAATTTTGTTGCTCTTGGTTTATGTTGAGAAAACAAGGTCAAAGAAATGTGCCTTGTGCTTAGTGTGGAAAGTTGTGAGGGTTGTGATGGTTCTTAGTTTCTGGAGGAATGCCACAGTCTCAGACAACCCCTAGAGAAAGTTCTGTTTCCTGCACAAAGTTAACTTTTATTTTTGAGAGTTCCACTGTGCCAGAAGAGAACATCTGCTGACCAAAGTCTTCATCCTGGAACTTTAGATTGTCTGTCTTGTACGATATGTTGACACTGCAACTGGGAGTAAGCCTCCGAGCCTGCTTAGACAGACTTGTACTAGCAGGGCTCGAGCTAGCAGGCTAAACATAACAGTGTAGACATTGCAGCTTGGGCTGGAGCTCAGGCTCTCAAGCTCACCTGACCTCCTAGGTTTGAAAGTCTGGGCTCCAGCCCAAGCTGCAATGTCTATACTGCTATTTTTAGTGCACTAGCTCAAGCCCCAATAGTGGGAGCATCATTCCCAGCTGCAGTGAAGACATATCCTAAGACATCCTGGACTTGGGCCATGAAGATAAGGACCAAGTGGATAAGGGGATTCCATATTCAGTTCCTTGCCCATCCACGCTGGCGTAGTACCAGAGCTGAGACTCTCTCGGCTGTTTGGCCTTTCTACCAAAACACGCTGCTTATCCCTAGTGGTAGGCTTAAGTGATGTGGACAGTCTTGTGCTTGTCCTTCACACCACAGATAAATTTTAGCTCCAATGAATAGAGGTAATTGTAGCAGGGAGGATTTCTTCCCGTGGGACAAATGAACACAAGTGCATTGACTTCTGGCACCTGCACAACTCTCCTTTAAACTAATACATTCCTAATTAATTATTGTTCAGTAACACCTAGCATTTTATAGCCATAGACATCTTATAAAAGCATTAGGAATATTAACCAATTTTTTCATGGTGATGGTCCCACAGTAGTTGCTACTTCCCCATGCTTTTGAATTACAGAGCTATGATTTGCTCCTGCAGATTGTGATGTCACCAAAACTGAAACAGTTATAACTTGAAAGCGCTTTGTAAAAGATAGTTTATATGACCTATGGGTAAATAGTGTCCATGTGGTCATTTGTACCTTTTTACCTGATTTAACTGCTGACTTTTCAACAGCTCACATTTCCTTCCTCTCCCCAGCAAGAACAGAAGCCTCCTCCTGCCCACACACACACCTTTCCAAACAGTCATGTTAAAATCAATTTTTAAAATATTAATGAGTTAGTGGCCATACTGCAGTTGCTGATGCATGAGTGTCCAAATCACAACTACTGTTACTACTGGCACATAGCAGAACCTTGTTTGCAGTCTCACCTAGGATGACCAGATGTCCTGATTTTATAGGGTCAGTCCTGATTTTCGGGTCTTTTTTTTTATATAGGCTCCTATTACCCCCCCACCTCGTCCCAATTTTTCACACTTGCTGTCTGGATCACCCTAGAGCAAAGATCTTGAACTCCCTTTTCATTCCAAGAGTAACTTTTCCAGAAAAAAGGTTAAAGTATATTGATAGGGTGTGGTTGGAAAGCATGTACTCCCATTCCTGTTCTGGAGTTGTTCTGTAGGTAAATTCAGGCTATCAACTTTCATAAGCACTAAATTCACTTGAAAAGCTTTGATCATGAAAAGTTTAATTTTTTATACAACTAAATTCAGAGGAACCTGATAAGTCACGGTTGAAATAAGTTCCTGTCTTTTTCAGAGTATATCTGATATTTACATATAACAATTGGGATATAATCTTTATTTTTTAAAAAAAAGTCTATTTTGCATGTTATAATTCTGTCCTTGGGGCATTGCACAGTTTTGCTGCATGTACTGCTCTTGGCAGACGTTTGAAAAGGAAACCTCTACTGTATGCACAGCAGTAGCTTCATCTGTGCCTCAGGCTCACTTGCAGTGCTTACGCTAACAAAACTGACTTGACTATTGTCCCTTTCATTAGGCCCATATCTTTCCCCACCAAGGACAATAATTTGTCAATGACTTCAGTGGATGCCAGCTCAAGCCCTTATCCATTATTTCAAGGCTCAACTGGCGATACAGTTCTCCAGTCCCCACATGCCTAAGCATTTGTCACTGAAATCAATGGAAAGACTCTCATTGACTTTAATAAGAATTGGATTGTGCCCCAAGTACAATAAAGAAATATGATCCAGTTACTTTAAAGGATGATCGTGCATCATAAAAGTTATTGGAGCAGCACTAAGCCGTTAATTTGTATTTTCCCCTGAATTCCATTACATTTTATCCCTCCCTATATTTGGAATAAAAAATGAAGGCTTCTATAGTGTAGAGAATGAGAGAGTTGTGTATAGTATCTTATGTATATCATATGCACCTCTGTTTAATGATTTGATATAACCCTGCCTGATTGCATAGAGTTAAATCAAAGGCAGTTGTTAAGGGGGAAAAAGAGGAGATAAAACAATGGGAGACACATCAGGGTTATTATGGGAACAATGGAGAGGGCTATGAATTGGGGAATATACCTGCCTGGCTCCAACCAGCATAGCAAGGTTTACCCTCCCCAGACCTAAGCCTAAAGTCAAGGGGACACAAAACCATCCCAGGCCTAGGAAAGGATAGGGGGAAGGAGGTTGAGTGGGTTGTCAGCAGCAGCTGGAGCAGAGTAAAGAGAGACAGAAACTGCAGTAAGCAGACTGATTCTCCTAACCCAGAAATGGTGGTAACTTGTCCGAAGGGATCTTACAAAAGCTTTCAAGAAAAAAATTATGGGGTAGGTAAGACCCATGTTTTATCCCTTGTGACAAAGTTCCTCCTCTACTTTGGTGGGTCCTGCGCTTATTGGCAGATTTGTTCACCTCAGTGATCTCCCCCTGGTGGGGACCAGAAAGGACCCCTCGAGCGCCTCCCCGCCACGCGCCCGGCGGCAGTTGAAGCTGCATTGCCGGCGGAACGGAAGAGGACGTGACGGAGGGCGGAGGGTCCTTTTGCAGCCCAAGGCGGAGGAGGGCTTTGATGACGGAGATAGGCGCCCCGAGGGCAGAAGGGCAGGCAACAGGGCGGCATTTGGGCAGGAAGAGGAGGACGGATGAGTTCAGACCAAGCGACCCCCAGGTCTTCCAACGGCTCCAGGGGGACGAACACGTCCCCCACCGCTAGGCCCCTCTCTACCGCCTCCTGGGCGGCGGCCTCGATCGAGGAAGAGACACGCTTACCCGTACATTTTGGATGCGCCACGATGGCCGTTGCGGGCCCCACCACCCTCGCCAACGCCCGCAAGTAGGTTTCTCCACGTGGGCGAGCCGGGCACCAGGAGAACGGACGCCAGTGCTTCCCTGGTCAAGGAGGAAAAGGGTCCCCGGCCCGGCTTGTAGATTGGTGGTTGGAAGCAGGTTGGTGGAGGGCGGGGGCATTTGGAGGCGGGGGGACCGCCGCGAGCCAGCTGGAGGGACCTTTGAGGGGCGGGACGGAGGACGACCGCGCAGAACTTTCGGTGCAAGGAATAGGCGGGAGGGAGTGCCGCGCCGCTCAGAGCGGAGGCTGTCCCTGGAGCAGGGTCTCCGCATGGAAAGGTGGCCTGGGCCTTTTTAGCAGGCCCTTACCTTTTTCCAGCCCCGACCCTTCCAGCGGCTTGGGGGATGCTCCCCCGAAATCGGAAGGGCGGGTGAGTGATGGACGTGGCAGCAGCGGAGGTCTCCCCGGTACTCGCCGCTTGCCAGTGCCCCAGCAGGGGCGGTGTAGGTGGAGCGGCAGCTGCGGTTGAATAGGAGCTAGCAGTGGACATGGGTGAGGACAGATGAAAAGGCAGTAGGCGGGGAGCATTCTGCGGGGGCCGTACCGCCCTCGTCGTCGTCCCCCGTGCCATACCACAGGCATGAGCGGGGAGGGTGGACAAACAGCGAGGGAGGGGAAGGAGAGTGAGGCGCCCACCCCCTCCCCTGCTAGGCTGCACGGCGCGGAGGAGTGGGGTGCCAGAGAAGGGAAGGCTAAGGCGGGTGAGGCAAGCCAAGTACAGTGGGTGGAAGGGACGAGGGACACCGGACGCAGAGGGAGTCCGGCGTCCTCCAGTTGGCAGCTGGGGATCGGAGGGGACATGGCAGAATGGGCGGGGGTTGCAGTGACAAGGGAAAAACTCAAGGAGGAAGGGCACCAAGCGCGTGGGGAGGGTAGGGCTGGGCGCACCGAGCGGAGGGACCAATCCAGGGCAGGGGGACCACAGGGTGGGGGGAGAAGGGCTAGCTGGGTGAAATGGTGCTGGGGGCAGAGGGACCACCGGATAGCTGCAGGGCTGGTGGGCAAAACTAGCAGGGGCCACAGAGGAACTAGGCTGGTTTGCGGACAAAAAAGGAAAGGGCCATTAGGGGGGGGGGAAGTTGGTGCGCCCACAGCACTTGTGGCGAAAGTACAATTAATTAGAGGCTGCTGCTGCAGTGCGGGCCCAAATTGATGCAGTGGCTGTGGGCGTGGTGGATCAGGCGAGCAGCTCAGTCCGCAAGGCAGGAGTCCAAGAGAAGGAATACAGCCAGCAGGGGCGGTGGAGGGGGCAACGATGTGTGGGGGCGAAAGGGAACCAGATGGGACGGGGCAGGCTCCCCCGGCCACACCGTGTCCAAAGCAGACGTCATCTGCAATACCCCGTGTCACGCACAGAGCACAGGTTTGGAAAAAGGACCAGGTTCCAGAAATACCCCCTCCACGCGAGTGGTTTTTCACGTTGTTCTCGCAACAGCGGGCGGTCTCCTCTCCTCCGTTCTCACCTCCTCCGGGTGCTCCGCAGCTCGCCAGTGCAGCGTCGCCATCTCAGTTGTCCCAGCAGCTCCCACCGTGGTGGTGGTCTGGTTGGTCCAGCAGGAGAGACCCCGCTCAGAAAGGTGTTGATAGTCCTCAGGGGCAACGAAGAGCTGGGTGGTTTCCCTCACACCCCCCCTGGCTCTGGGAAGCAGCCAGCCAGCCCCTTACCGTCCAAGGCTGTAGTGGGGTAACTAGACAGGAAAACCAGGGCGTGGGGAATCTACTAGCAGCCAGCAAGCTGATAGCAGGGAGAAGGTGGTGGTGGTACCTAACCCAGCCAGTTCCGAAGCAGCAGAAGCAGGAAACAGCTAGCCACCAAGTAGCAACAGCAGCAGCAGCAAGGCCCAGCGCCCAGCAGACAGCAGCAGCAGCAGCAGCTCGTTCCCTCTTTCCTCACAGGCTGAGCCGGAACTTGGGATGAGAGACTGAGTCTGCTCCCCTAGGAGTAGAACAGGGTTCTTTCCCTCAGCAGGTATGTTAGCCCCAGCTAAACACAGATCCCTAGACCCTGGTAACAAATGGCAGTTGCTCCAGGTAAGATCAAGGCACCTGAGCCAATTAATCTTTCTGTAGAAGGCCTTAGACAGCAGCTACATTTAACTTAGAAACACCTGCAGCTATCAGAGGTCTATCAGGGCACCTAGGTTTAAAAAGGAGACCTCAGACTCCACCGTCAGGACAGGAGGTCCGAGGAGAAGAGTGTGAGTGAGAGGAGCTGGAGCAAGGAAGCTGAGAGTTGAGACAGAGGATCACTGTTACTGCTGGAGGATTTGAGGAGGACAAAGCAGTTACATCAGACATCAGGAGGGAAGGTCCTTGTGGTGAGGATAACAGAATGTGGTTGTGGAGAGAGGAGGGGCCATGGGAAGTAGCCCAGGGAAGTTGATAGCTGTGGTGGCTGTTAGACAGGAGGCACCTGATAGACAGCTGTGATCCACAGGGCATGGCTGGAACCTGGGTTAGAGGTGGGCCTGGGTGGCCCCCAAAATCCTCCAAACTCCTTGATCAGACACAGGAGGAGCGACCCAGACTTGGGTTCCACAAGAGGGGA
>NC_133773.1:58166582-58168860 GCF_003597395.2 Chelonoidis abingdonii | reverse complement strand
TATAGTTGTACCGGCTAAGCAGGGCTTTCTGGTTTGCCACCCTGAGCTGAAGGCCCCCAGCAGAGTATACTTTGCGGCCCAATAAGTCCATGCGCCTAGCCTCCTTTGATTTTGGAGCAGGAGCTTGCTGGCCATGGCGCTTCCTTTCGTTGACTGATTGCACGACAAGGGAGCAGGGTGCGCATACAGGTACTCATACCCCTTAGAGGGCACCATGTACTTTTGCTCAACTCCCCTGGCCATGGGCGGAATAGAAGCTGGAGATTGCCAGATGGTATCGACATTTGCCTGGATCGTACGAATGAATGGCAAGGCCAGACTTGTGGGGGTGTCAGCTGACAAAATATCCAGCACAGGGTCTTCTATCTCTGGGACCTCCTCCACCTGAAGATTCATATTCAGGGCCACGCATCTCAGGAGGTCCTGATGTGCCCTGAGGTCAATTGGAGAAGGGCCCAAGGAGGATGTCTCTGCCACCGCTTCATCTGAAGAGGAGGAAGAGGAAAGGCCAGGGATAAGAGGGTCCTGCGTGGGCTCCTGTTCTTGGGCGATGTCAGGCTCAGGTGGGACCCGAGAGTCGGTTGACTGAATGGGAGCTTCCTCCTTACCCTCAGGAGTGGGGCGGCTGACAGTCGCCTCCGGCAGCCGGTGTTCCGATGGTATGAAGCGTGATGGCACTGGAGGCGCACCTTGGGCTTGGTGATATGCCCAAGGTGTCCAGAATGACCACTTATGAGATCCTCGTTCTTGGGCCTGGGTCTCCTGGAAGACTCAGTTGGGCACATCTGAGTCACGGTCCTGTGCATAGGAAGCACTGTCCGCGTGAGATGATACAGATATGTGTCGAGACAGCCACGGAGGAGCTGAAAAGGGTCTCCATCTCTAAATGATCTCTCTCTGTGCGGGACCGGAGAGCAGTATCAGTACCGGGAACGAGACCAGGACCTGCGACTGCAGCGGTGCCGGGAGGTCAACCAGGATCTCGAAGCTCGACATCTGGAATGGCTGTGAAAGGCACGTGCCAGGAATGGTGCCAGGAACTGGATCGGTGCCGAGAGTACCAGGCCAGCGAACGAGATGCTGAACGGTGCCACGAGTGCGACCAGTACCAAGATGGAAAGCGGTGCTGGGACTGCAAGCAGCGTCGGGACTGGGATCAGTGACGGGACCGAGATCAGTGACGGGACCGAGAGCGCCGGTGGGACCGTGATTGTGATTGGTGCCAACAAAGGATGGTCTCAGCAGGGCAGGCTTGCCAATCGATTGTATAACACCCATCGGCGGTGCCGGGGGTTGAGGCAGCCCAGACTCCGTCAGCACAATCAGCTCCCTCACCGTGGAAAAGGTCTCCAGCGTGGAGGGAATAGTGAGCTCAACCACGGCGTGCGCCAGGGAGCTTTCAGGCACCGGACTCGACGGCCCTCGCAGGACCGGAATCGATGGTGCTGAAACTAGTGGTGCCACGGCAGGTGTCGGTGCTGGGCGGTCCGACTTAGGTGGGTGCTCTGACTGTGGTGCAGGCGGCACAGAAACAGCAGGAGTCTTATGTTTCTTAAACCACGGGGACAGGGAAAGGTGCCGAGCAGACATCTATGCAGGCGACGGTCGGTACCGAGGGGCCTTAGCGGTACCAGTGCGATCAGGTGCCGAAGAAGCGCTTCTCCCTGATGTGGACTGTCCGGCGCTCGGTGCTGAAGGCAGAGGAGTAAGAGCTGCCTCCATCAGGAGCTGTTTGAGACGAAAGTCCCACTCTTTCTTCTTCCTAGGCTTAAAGGCCTTACAGATCCAGCACTTATCCGAGAGATGGGATTCCCCAAGGCACTTAAGACAGGAGTCGTGGGGATCTCCCATTGGCATCGGCTTGTGGCAGGTCGAGCACAGTTTGAAGCCTGGTGAACCGGGCATGGGCTCCAGCGAGTGTGGGGAAGGGGCTAATCACTGAACCCCTCTCAACTATAAACACTAACAATATTATAGAATGAATATAACTACAGCTATAGAAATTATAACTATATACACAAGAATTAGTAAGAGAACTACGAGTAGCTAGGGAAGTGGAGATCAGCTAAGCCGCGCTTCACTGTTCCAATGACCGACATGGGCAGTAAGAAGGAACTGAAGGACCGTTCGGTCGGCAGGGGTATATATCCGGCGCCATGGCGGCGCCACTCTAGGGGGCAACCCAGCTGACCCACCGAGTGTTGCTAGGGTAAAAATCTTCCGATGAACATGCATGCAGCGCACACACATGTAACTGGAATTGATATGAGCAAGCACT
>NC_133773.1:58096065-58163500 GCF_003597395.2 Chelonoidis abingdonii | reverse complement strand
GAGGCACACAGTGGTGGTTTCAAAACCAAGAGCCGCAGCGCAGAGCAAAGGAGCAGTCAGAGGAGTAAGTACAGGCCAAAAGTCTCACAAGACAACGGTACGGACTGATACTTTCAAGATAAGCTAGCCAAGTTTAGCTCCGGTATATTCTGCAAAAAGAACAGTGAGATTACTTGTGGGCACCTTATGACACTAACAATTTAGGTTTGAGGCATAAGTGAAGAGGGCACGTGCATGCATCGGATGAAGTGAACTGTAGCCCACAAAAGCTATGTTACAATAAATTTGTTATCGTGTTAGTCTCTAAGGTGCCACAAGTACTCCTGTTCTTTTTGAGGTAGGACTGTGTAGTTCCGCCCAGAGAGCTGTGAAGATCACAAAACCAGTCTCCAGAGGCTTGTACTTTTGAGAGACTAAAGGGAGTCTAAACTCAGCTTGCTCTGTAACTGGAACATGTGTATTCCAGAGTGAGTTTTTTTAAATGACAGTTGTTGGCAATATATTTATCACTTCCCTTTTCTAGCCCTCTTTTCATTTGGACCCTTCATTTGTTTGTAATTCAACTGGGCAGCATTTTTGTCTGTACTCTGGTTTTATGTTGCAACACAGTAACTTACTCCCTCGGTGCTTTGGTGGTAAGGGTGATGGCCACTACTGTGCAAATATATTTATGAATCATTATTTTATTTTCTATCTTATTCATGAATTGAGTCAAGGGAGAATTGTTGGGAATGTAAAGCCAATGCTGCAATGAACTTTAAGGCAAGCAGGGGCAGCTCTAGACATTTCGCCGCCCCAAGCACAGCGGCATGCCACGGGAGGCACTCTGCCGGTCGCCAGTCCGGCGGCTCCGGTGGACCTCCCGTAGGCGTGCCAGCGGAGGGTCCGCTGGTCAAGCGGCTCCACCGAAGTCTGTGGGAGGTCCACCGGAGCCGCGGGACCAGCGGACCCTCCGCAGGCATGCCGCCAAAGGCACCCTGCCTGCAGCCCTCCTGGCAACCGGCAGAGCACCTCCTGCGGCATGCCGCCCCAAGCACGCGTTGGGGTGCTGGGGCCTGGAGCCACTCCTGAAGGCAAAATAACTGCACATTTCTTTTATAGGCTAAATTAAAAAGAAATACAAAAGAAGAGTGCAACAGAGGGGATAATCTAAGGAGTTACATCCAAAGCAAGGGAGCAGCTCAAATACAATTTTAGCACCTCTGGCTTTCAGAACTCAGTTGGATGTAATGTCTACATCAAGGAACTGACAGAATGAAGCTAACTGGTGTGAAAAAAACCACTCCTTCTGAAGAAGCTTCTAAATAGTAGTTGTCTAAATCTATTGATAAGCATGGATGCATTATTAATGAAGCCTGAAGCCTGCCTGGTGCTGCTCAGATGGTTCAAGCATTTAGTAGGAAATATTTCTGTGAAGTGCTGCACAGAATAATGACAGTGTCTGTCTTAAATCGAACAAATGACTGTAGCAAGCTCTGGGGAGGCTCAGAGCAAGCAGATGTTTTCCAAGTGAAAGGCAGTGGGGTACCACCTGCTGTAGGCAGCCAGACAGTAGAAGGCCACTGGATATGACTAGTTAATAATTCAAGACAACAGGAACCCCTAGCTCTTCGAACATGGCACTGCCCCTTCATCATGTGCTTTTCATCACCCTAATGAGGTACTTGAAGAATTAGATGCTAAAATGTCTTCCAGATATTCCCCAGAGACTAAGGCTCAAGCTGCCGTTATACTGAATAAGAAGTTGTCTGTAGTCTACAAAAGGAAGAGGATTTTAAAAAATTGGCAGGATAAATGTTTTGGATAAACACTACTGTATGTTACACATTGCATAATGTGTCATTAACCTGCAATCTATAAATCCATTAGGGATAGCATTCTTGGCTCTTGCAAGATATTTCTTATACTTAAAAAAATAAAATAAAGACAGAAAACCCTTTAGGTAGATTTGCTACAGGTTTATTGACAATCTGACTAGTAACAAGCAAAAGAGTTTAGGAAACTGACATGATGCTGTGAAAAGATTCTGACCAACTGGATTTTTCCAACAGATGCTTCCTAAAAAAAGGATATTGTTTTCTTGATCAGTATTTGTATGAGTCCCATCTGACCTCCCACCAATGAACTATATTTAATTAGGTAAATATAGAACTGAAAATAAATACACATTCAAAATGTAGCAAAAAAGACTTTATTGCTTCCTGGATTACTATAAACAACAGAAGTCCCCTTGCAAAAGCATTGCAGTTTTCTGATGAACTGTAGGCTCTGCCTTGCATCAGTATACATCCTGATGATTTTTGATGATGCTTCTCTTTCAACATGCAGACTCAGAGGAAGGTTCTTATTCATTCACTGGTTTTTGATTTATGATATTTACTTTCAACAAACTTGCTGTTTCTAAGTTGTTTTTCAAATATTGAGTAATATTTTATTTTAAGATGCCTCCTGATTACATTTTCATTTATCTACAGCTGAATTGAACTGTCACTATAAATTAAAAAAGCCAGAATCTTTTTCTTTGCAAATGTCATAGGGCCAGGTTTTGCTGCCCTTACTCATACTGGCTAGTATTTTATGTAGTTTCATGTAGTTAGGTTGGAATCAGTTAGACTCCTCCTGGAGCAAGGTCTTACTCATAATAAATAAGGGAGGCAGAATCTGATCTTGAGTGTAAAAATATTAGTTGGTACCAATAGCATGCAACATCCATCCTGCAAAGAGTGAAGCAATCATGTAACAATGATAAGAACTCATAGAAAGAATCATTTGCTTCCAACACTGAACATGGAACATTATTAGAATAAGAAAAATAGTATTTTGACTAAAGATAGTTTCTGTCTGTGTCTGTCTGTCTCATTGCTTCATTGTAGAACTTCTGCTTAGTACCTTTCCTGTCCCCTCCTACCTGATTTCCTGCTAGTGATTTAAAGAAACAGCAGAATATCTATATATTTTCTTCCCTATTCCCTCTTCGCGTGCATGTATAAACCGTATTTAACAAGAATTAATATTTAAGAACAAATTACAGATCCAAATGAGCAACTGACTATTCATCCATATCTTGTCGTCTTCTAGTCTTGTGGAGGGTTTTAGATTATGAAATCCCCAGAATGTAGACTGCTATTAATTAGGCTTAGGATTCTTTCTCTTCACTCATGTTGTAAGCACCCTTACTACTATGCTCATACGTGTCACTGGATTTGGATCTAACCATGAGTTTCTTCTGCACTGAATACCTTTATCAGTCTCATCCATGTAATACTTCAGGGTCCAGCTGTATCCACTAACTTCACCTGATGATCGCTAATATGTTTCCTCATCAAGTTTTTTCTGGACTAGCTCACCTGGTTTAAGCTTATGTAAACTTTCAGACTTCATTCCAACAGCTAATGAAAGCCCAAGAATTCTTATATTTGGAACCCATGAGCCTCTCATCCTTTAAGCAGGACAGTGTTTTTCTGACCTGTCAACCCATAAGCAACTGAGCTGGGTTTATTTATTGAACAGACATAGAAGTTGCCCAATAGCTCAACAAAGCTTGTATAGGTTCTTTCTATTTTAGAATTCTCTTAGCAATCTGTACTGCTGTCTGTACCAGACCATTCCCTTGTGAGTAGTGGATGCTGGAAGTAATATGCTTGAAATCATGCTGTGACTAAAAAACTTGGAATTTAGATCTGCAAACTATGGCCCACTGCCAGTTACTATTTCCTCAAAAACACTAAAACAAGAAAATGTTCCTTTTGACTTTTCTATGGTCAGATGGCATGTGGGTCTAGCAGCAATTAAAATGACTACAAATTGAGGAAAATAGTCAGAGGGTACCATATATGCCCCTTCACAGAGCTATATTATATCGTAGTGTGCTATGGGAGTTCTTTGAATTGCACCTTTCTGGTCATGTTTCTAGATCTTGCTCCTCTGTTTCCCCCATGCAGGGATCACAGAGACAGCTGGGGCTGCAATAACGCCCCCCACAGTGCAATCTTTGTGGAGGAGACAGAAGATCACGAGGCTGGGAGAGCTCAGCCAGCCTGTCCTACATAAATAAGTTGCTGAGGTAGTTAGCGTTTGTGGTAAGGCTTTATCATCCCCACTCTACTCTTATGATTGCCCTGGGGAAGGGGATGTCTTTAATCCCACTGAGTCTATCATCCCTGCCTGACTGTGTCAGGTGACTCAGAAGGCCATGACCATCGGGTTCACTCTATTTCCTTGATTGTTACTCAGCCAGAGCAACCTGTACCTTTCCCCCAGACTAGGACATTGGTGACAACAACTGCAATGTATACAATTACCATTGCCCCACTGCAATGTATACAATTGGCCCCACTGCAATGTATACAATTACCATTGCCATATCATTGGCTATTTATAAATTTAGCTACTGATCATTGTAGGGATGTATCTACTTCCTCACAAAAATATCACAGAATTTTTGCATTCCATGTGTGGGCGACTAGCAAATGGCATATCAATTTTTGATTACCTAGCCAAATTATTTTGAATTCTAGACCACAGTCTCTCATTTAAAAACATTATCATCAGAGTGTCAGTTCACTAACGCACAGCTTAGAAGTCCCTGTATGGTGATTGCCATAATGTAGCCCTGTGCAGTTTCCTCATAGCTGTATATCTATTATCTGTGAGAAAATATGCAGAGTAGATTATCTGTGATTACCAGATACATCCATACAGTGGGTGGATTTCCTGTATGCACAAAATCACAGGTGGGAGGCCACAGTGGGAATTTCACTGCACTTGTAGTTACCCATCTCTGTCCCTGGCCTAATGGCTATTCATTGTCATTCATAGTGACAGTTCACTGTCATTTGTAAGAACACAAGAATGGCCCTTCTGGATCAGACCAAAGGTCCATGTAGCCCAGTATCTTATCTTCCAACAGTGGCCAGTGCCAGGTGCCCCAGAGGGACTAAAGAGAACAGGTAATCATCAAGTGATTCATCCACTGTCGCTCATTCCCAGCTTCTGGCAAACAGAGGCTAGGGACACCATTCCTGACCATCCTGGCTAATAGCCATTGATGAACCTTTCCTCCATTAATTTATCTAGTTCTTTTTTGAACCCTGTTATGGTCTTGGCCTTCATAACATTCTCTGGCAAGGAGTTCCACAGGTTGACTGTGTGTTGTGTGAAGAAATACTTCATTTTATTTGTTTTAAATCTGCTACCTATTAATTTCATTTGGTGACCCCTAGTTCTTGTGTTATGAGAAGTACTAAACACTACTTACTTTCTCTACACCAGTCATGATTTTATAGACCTCAGTCATATCTCCCATAATGAATAGTTACTGAGCCAGGGAAAGGGAGTATGAATGACTGTATGACCTTGTAGTTAGGGCACCCACCTACATTGTGGGATACTCAGGCTCAAGTTCATGCTCCAATGACTATTTGTTTAATTATGTATACAAAGTGTAACAGCTTCAACAGGAGAGACTGAGAGCTCACTGTGCCCCATCACCAGCAAATCCCAGTCTCCAGTGGTTAGGGTACCTTTCTGCAATGTGGGAGACCCAAGTGAAAATCCTTTCTCCACATCAGGCAGAGTGGGGAATTGAACCTCATCTACAATGTCCCAACTGAATGCCCTCCCACTGAGCTAAAAGTTATAAGGCGGGCAGCACTGCCTCTCCTCCTCCAGGTGTTTAAAAAGTCTAGTCCTTTACTTTAGTTAAAATGCCTAAAATTGAAACAAACAAAAAATCATCAATTGAATGAAACATTTAATTCTACCCAACTTGAAATATCGTCTGTCTTTTTGATTCACCAAAAATGTAAAATTTGATTTTCAGTTCATAGAATCATAGAATATCAGGGTTGGAAGGGACCTCAGGAGAAAATATGCAGAGTCCAACCCCCTTCAATGCTAAACAAAACTTTTTTAAAAAAATTTTAATTGCCAGCAAACTGAAAAAATCCATTATTTACCCAGCTCTACTTGTAATACCATAAGTAGCAGCTTCTCCAGGTAAATGAAAAAGGAAACTTAATGGCTGAGCCAGTAAGAACTTTGCTAGACTTACCTCAGCTGGAAGTTGCTCTTTTGCAAACCTTACCGTAGTGCACTCTAACATGTACTAGTTGTCAAATGCTTTTAATGTTTCAGATGTCAGACCAGTGACCCAACAGAGAGTTTCTGGGTCTTGTCACTCTACAATGGGCGCACTGGACTTTGAGTGGAGACTACTGAGACCAGACTATTGTTGTAAGTATCATTGTAAGCCAAACAGTGATACTCTTATGTTTAGGAAGGGTGCTCCATGTGAAGCTCCACTGAAATTAATGTGACTATTCACATTAGTTAGGGACTATCAAATATGAGTAAGGATCACAATATGACCCTAACATTAAAATTAGGGCTGTCAAGTGATTAAAAAAAATTAATCATGTGATTAATCACACTGTTAAATAATTTCTAGAATACCATGTATTTAAATATTTTTGGATGTTTTCTACATTTTCAAACATACTGATTTCAATTACAACACAGAATACAAACTGTACAGTGCTCACTTTATATTATTTTTTATTACAAGCACTTCTACCGTAAAAAACAAAAGAAATAATATTTTTCAATTCACCTAATACAATTACTCGAGTGCAATCTCTTTATAATGAAAGTTGAACTTACAAATGTAGAATTATATACAAAACCCCCACATTTAAAAATAAAACAATGTAAAACTTTAGCGCCTGCAAGTCCACTCAGTCCTACTTCTTATTCAGCCAATCACTCAGACAAACAAGTTTGTTTACATTTGCAGGAGCTAATGCTGCCTGCTTCTTGTTTACAATGTCACCTGAAAGGGAGAACAGGCATTCTCATGGCACTGTTGCAGCCAGCATCACAGGCTATTTACATGCCAAATGCACAAAAGATTCATATGTCCCTTCGTGCTTCCAGTGGACATGCATCCATGCTGATGACGGGTTCTGCTCAATAACAATCTAAAGCAGTGTGGCCTGACCTATGTTCATGTTAATTATCTGAGTCAGATGCCACCAGCAGAGGGTTGATTTACTTTTTTGGTGGTTCGGGTTCTGTAGTTTCTACATCGGAGTGTTGTTCTTTTAATACTTTGGCCCTGAAAGCATTCTCTACACCTCATCCTGCTCAGATTTTGGAAGCCATTTCAGATTCTTAAACCTTGGGTTGAGTGATGTAGCTATCTTTAGAAATTTCACATTGGTACCTTCTTTGCTTTTTGTCAAATCTGCGGTGAAAGCTGTTCTTAAAATGAACATCATGTGCTGGCTCATCATCTGAGACTGCTATAATATGAGATATATGGCAGAATGCAGGTAAAACAGGAAGAGGACCTGTTTTACCCGCAAGGAGTTCAGTCCCAAATTTAATTAACACATTATTTTTTTAACTAGTGTCATCTGCATGGAAGCATGTCCTTTGGAATGGTGGCCAAAGCAGGAAGGGACACACGAGTGTTTGGGTTATCTGGCATGTAACTACCTTGCAATGCCAGCTGCAAAAGTGCCATGTAAACACCTATTCTCACTTTCTGGTGACATTGTAAATAAGAAGAGGGCAGCATTATCTCCTGCAAATGTAAACAAACTTGTTGTCTTAGCGATTGGCTGAACAAAAAGTAGGACTAAGTGGACTTATAAGCACTGAAGTTTTACATTGTTTTGTTTTTGAGTGCAGTTATGCAACATAAAAAAATCTACATTTGTAAGTTGCACTTTCATGACAAAGAGATTGCACTACCGTACTTGTATGAGGTGAATTGAAAAATACTATTTCTTTTGTTTGTCATTTTTACAGTGCAAATATTTGTAATAAAAATAATATACACTTTGATTTCAATTACAACACAGAATACAATATATATGAAAATGTAGAAAAACATTCAAAATATTTAATAAATTTCAATTAGTATTCTATTGTGTAACAGTGTGATTAAAACTGCAATTAAGTTTTTTAATTGTGATTAATTTTTGTTAGTTGATCACATGAGTTAAATGCGATTAATCAACAGCCCTAATTAAACTACAAATTTTCAAAAATTGGTAATGAAGTGGCACATACAAAGTATGTATCAGGTAATGATGTATTCATATTACATACATGTGTGTACAAAACATGTAAGTATTCATAGAGATTTGCATTTTTATATTTATGAGCCTTTAGTATATGCAAATTTTGCATATAGGCTTTAGGGGCCTGATCCATATCCTACTGATTGAGGACCTAGGTGCTTATTTTAAAATTTTGGAATCTACATATTTGTTTTAAATTATCAAAAGGAACTAAAAGCTAAGGTTCTTGCCAATACCCTGACCTAGTCATATTGTGGCCAGTGATAATAAATCATTTTGCTATCAAACCAAGGCACATCAAGGTGAGTTTTGAATGGAGGATCAGCCTTAAATGGTGTATAGACACTTTAAAAAAAATCCAAACGAACAGCTCCCCAATGTGTTGTATAAGAGTTAAGCCTATAGGCAATAATTTTGCATTAAATTTTATACACAAAGTCTGTGGATTTTGTGGCAGGATTCTCTGGAGTCTGTGGCAATTGGGTTCAGAAGACTAGGTATTCTCTGGAATCTGTGGCAATTTGGTTCAGAAGACTAGGTATTCAGAAGACTAGGTATTAAAAATGGGGCTTTTATTGAAGTAAATATAATACTGAATAATACATTCAGTATATTTTAAGTTTTTGGGGGGCAGGGACTGTTTCTTGTTATATGTTTATACAGTGCTGAGGGCAAGGGGCTCTGATTTGGTTGGGGCCATTAAGTGCTTCTATACTGATATAAATAATGAACAATAATAATAGTAATACAGTAGACTGATCATTATTACTTTTCATATTAAATTATTTATTTTGAGCTGGCCCCCACTTTTCAGTCATCATTGTATTCTATGTATTTGCACTGTCAGCATATAACTGCAGTGTAGAAGTCACCGGGGGAAATTTTAAGATGTGGAAGCTGGGACAGGGGCATGACTTTTGGCCCCTGAAAATATGTGTCAAGCAGTTTTAGATAAGCACACTAGCTAGAAGCAGACTACTAAAATGATCATCAGTAAATAACTGAAAATGTAAATGCTCTCGTTATCATGATAAGGTATCAGAGTTAACTCTCCATTGAGATGAATGATACAGTATTGTGACAACTGGGCCTACAAATTTACCTGAATTGTGAGCTCAACTGTAAAAAGTATGTAAAAGATGATAATCTCAATCCTTTCCCCTGGTACAATAACCTATAATAGCAAATGTTGACTGTAAAAGGTATGAAAGAGAGACAGAATAAGTGAATTAGTCTAAACAAAAAGATCAAGTTGAAATGATTCAAGGACTGCGTTGAAATTATGCTTGTTAAAAACAGGAGAAGTGAAGTCAGAAGATAATGAGCCAAAATTGGTATGTTGGATATTAGGCCTAATAGGTTGACAAAATAATAAGGGGCTGGGCTATTCCACCTGTCATGCCTTTTTGGGGGCCTTAAAAGAAAGAGATTTTATGGGAAAGTTCAAAAGAACAACAACAACAAAAATAGCGACTGAAGCAAGTTTCACCATCATGGCTATACCCCCCACCATTTCCTGCGATGCCAGGACTTCATCATCGTGATCTTGAGAAATGTCCTACCAGACACGGCCAGAAAGAAGCAGTCAGATTACATCACCAACCTACCAGTTCCTGCCAAACTCTGAACATCTCCTGGGATGAAAGGACTTTAATAGCAGCAGCAGCAACAACAACAACCACTCCAGCTCATCTCAACTAACTTCTCTTTTTCTAAAAAGAACAGTTACTACCATCTTTGATAACCTCTAAGGGTATATCTACACTTAAAATGCTACAGCAGCACAGCTGCACCACTGTAGCGCTTTAGTGTAGACACAACTTATGCTGATGGGAGGAGATCTTCCCAAGAGGCAGTAGTTAGGTGGATGGAAGAATTCTGCTGACCTAGTACATTCTACAAGGGAATTTAAATTGGCTTAACTACGCCACTCAGGGGTCTGGATTTTTCATGCTCCTAACTGCTGTAGTTAAACCAACCTAATTTTCTGGTATAGACCAGACTTAAGAGACTGTCAGACAAGCTGTAGGGAGGGAGGCAGAGATAACTCAGTGGTTTGAGCATTACCCTCCTAAACTCAGGGTTGTGAGTTTGATTCTTGAGGGGGCCACTTAAGGGTCTAGGGCAAAAAGTAGTACTTTGTCCTGCTAGTGAAGGTAGGGGACTAGGCTCAATGAGCTTTCCAAGGTCCCTTCCAGTTCTAGGAGATTGGTATATTGCCAATAAATATTTTATTATAAGGGTTTTTTTTTCCTTCTAAAACTCTCTCCAGCTAAATAGAAAAGGAACAAGAAATGCCTTATTTAATACTTTACTTTTCAAATGCTTTAACTGTTTTCCTTCTTTTCTATGTGTTTAATGAAACACTGAAAAGTTTTTTAACTGTGTGTGCCATGGTACTAATTAGGCTGAAGTCTCTGTATTCCAAACCCTGTATTGTTTAAAACTGTTTAATGTTAGACAGGGACTGGGTTACGTTAACACCTTTGGCTCATTTAGTCTATCTAAATTAATGCAACTGTTCAAACCTCTCAGAGTTATTGTTTCAGGTTGTCTGCATTCTCAGGAAGACAGCACTGCAACAGTTACATTTGATTCAAGGGTGCCTTGAAGACCCATATGAGATATATAGATAAATAGATAGATAGATAGATATTTTTTTTAAAAAAAATACAGGGCTGTCTATACCAAGTGATTGAGAAGAAAGAGGAAAGGATTGAGTTATTTTTCATGGCATATAGGGTTCCCCTAAACAACATACTTCATTTTATTTCTTTGGACCTTATTCTTTATAAACTGGAAAAATAAAAAGTTTATTTGCACAAATACCAAGAGTGAAATCCTGGCCCCCCTGAAGTGAATGGCAAAACTCCCAGTGACATCCATGGAGCCAGAAATTCACCTCAAATATCTGTTGGTATTTTTTCTCTTGAATTTCCTATAAAAAAAAAAGTATCAGTAAGGAATACATTTTTTAAAATATAATGACCGCTTTTTCTTTCCACTTAGGAGTCTCTAGGTAGCTCAGGGTACAGGAAATGGGATTATTCAATGACACTTGTTCTGGCCATAGGACACACATCTAGCTCAATGCAATAGTAAGTGAAAGTCACTTTCTTTTGAAAGGCTAAAAAGTAAATTAAGTAACTTAGTAAACCAGAAGTTTTGATTGAGTTTCCAGTGGACAAGTGTTTTTACCATAAATGGCATGCTTGTTGGCAGTGTGACGGGTCTGGTCACAGAGACAGTCCCCTGATGTGCTGGGAATTACTTCTGAGCCAGTTTTCCTTGCCAGCTTGGGACTCCTGAACCCTGCCTTGTTGAGCCAGACATGCTAGCTTGCTGAAATATAGACTCAGGTATTGTCCATGCCCTCAAAGCTGCAGACTTTAACCAAAAATTGTTCAGCAGGTCACCTATCTCCAGCACCCAGACACCCAGATTATGACTTTGTAATGATACCGTACAAGAAACCTTTTGCATAAAGCATATTCCAGTTATATTATATTCACACTCATTAGCATAGTTTCCTAAAACATTATGGAGTGCAACATCACAAAACGGTGGGACCTCAGAAGGCTCTGCGGCATCCCTTGCCTGTTATATAGGAGGTGTTCCAAAGGATGGCAATGGACATAGTGGGTCCTATGCTGCGCCCCACTCAGAGGGGGAACAAGTATATCTTAGTGGTGGTAGACTTTGCCACTCATTATCCTGAGGCAATCACACTGTCTAACATAGAAGATGAAACAGTGGCAAGAGCCCTGCTCACCATATTCAGAAGAATGGGCTTCCCTAAGGAGATTTTGTCTGATTGGGGGGCAAATTTTATGTCGCAGTTGTTCAATGAGCTATGGAAGCTGTGTGGAGTGAAACAGCTTAAGACAGCCCTCTAATACCCCAGGCCAATGGGCTGATGGAAAGGTTCAATGGGACCCTAAAATCCATGTTGGGAATATATGCCAAGAAAAGGAGATGAGTTATTGCCATTCCTGCTGTATGCCTACAGAGAAGTACCCCAAGAGTCCACGGCATTTTCCCCATTTTACCTTCTGTATGGGAGGAAAGTGAGGAGACTTCTTGATCTCATTAGGGATACCTGGGAAGGATGCAACAAGGTGAGGCAAGAACCCATGACTGAGTATGTTCAGCGGTTCAGGAAGGAATTGAAGGATATTATGGAAATTGTCCAAAACAACCTCTAGAGCAGTCAGGCCAAGAAAAGGCATGGTGTCATAATCAGATAGCTAAGGGTTAATGTTTCTTTCACCTGTAAAGGGTTAACAAACAGAACCAAACACCTGACAAGAGGACCAATCAGGAAACCGGATTTTTCAAAGCTTAAGGGAGGGATTTTGTGGGTTTTTCTTGGTCTTGGGTCTTTGTCGTTCTGTGCTCTCTCAGCTATGAGAGGTCTATTTCCAGTCCTTCTAATCTTCTGTTTCCCAGTTGTAAGTACAAAGTTAGCAAAAGTATAGTCTTTTAAATTGTTTTGCTGTATTTGCATCTGTGTATCTGGCTGGTGGAGTCTTTATGTGTATTTGGCTATAAGTACTTTAAATTGTATTGTTTTTGGGTAAGGCTGTTTATCCCTTTTCTATTGTTTATTCATTTTCTATAAGTTGAAAACCCTGTATCTTACCATCTAGATTACAGAGAACTGTTATTCTATTCTTTCTTTCTTTTTTTATTAAAAGTTTTGCTTTTTAAGACCTGTTGATTTTTTTTTTCTAGTTGACCCACCAGGAAATTGGTGGGAGAAAGGAAAGACAGGGGGGGGGGAAAAGCTGCTCTCTGTGTTTAACTCTCCTAGTGTCCCAGGGCGGGAAAGAAGCTAAGGGGGAAGAAGAGAGAGAATCTTTTCTGTTTCCTTGTCTTTGGGTTTGTCTCTTTGTGGAAGAGAGGAGACATGCTTCTTGGTATTGTGATGTAAAGAGGTTGCATCAGTAACTCTCAGGTTAGCCCAGAGAGGAAATTCTGGGTGGGAGAGAGGTGGGGGGAATGGTTTATTTCCCTTTGTGGTAAGACTCAGAGCCTCTGAGTCTTGGGGTCCCCAGGGAAGGTTTTGGGGAGACCAGAGTGAGCCAAGACACTGGAAATTCTTGGCTGGTGGCAGCGAGATCAAATCTAAGCTGGTAATTAAGCTTAGAGGGGTTCATGCTAGCTTCTCAGGTTATGAACGCTAAGGTTCAAATCTGAGTGGGAAAGCTATGATACACGGTATGATAAAAATAATTGTAAATGCACTTTTGACATGGAAGATTTGGTCATGGTACTCAGCCCTGTGAACAAGTTCAAAATGCAAAACTCCTCGGAGCGGCCCTTTGAAGTGGTAGAAGTGGGGAATGAGGACACCTATAAAGTTAAAATGCCCCTTGATGTTACTGTGCCACAGTTGGTACATGTATACAGACTCAAGGCCTATCACAGTAGAGTGGCTGGGGTAAACATGATCCGTTGTGTTAAAGGGGAGACTGAGGTACATATCTCTCTATCAGTGTTATAGAGGGCAGACAATTTATGAGTTTACCTGTATAAACTTTATACAGAGTAAAACAGATTTGTTTGGGTTTTGGATCTCATTGGGAGCTGGGTGTCTGGGTGCTGGAGGCAAGTAACCTGCAGAGCAGTTTTTAGTTAAAGTTTGCAGCTTTGGGGTTGTGGACCAGACCTGGGTCTATGTTGCAGCAGGCTATCATGTCTGGCTCAAGAAGGCAGGGTTCTAGAGTCCCAAGCTGCCAGGGAAAATGAGCTCAGAGGTTATTCCAGCATGTCAGGGGACAGTCCCAACGGGGGTCTCTGTGACAGAACTTGTCAAAGGCAGTATCATCAGACACCAGAATAAAAACAGGAGAGAGGGATGTGACAGGACTCAGTAGGAAAGTTTGAATGACTGCTGCCTCTGCTGTATGTGGCTGCGAGAGTAAAAGCATCTGATTCCAAAGATGCAAATGTTTGCTTTAAAGAGTTCACTAATTTATTTCAGCAGTTATCTTTTCTAAATACACTATCAAAAGGGATCAAAACATATTAAGGATCAACCTCATGTGAAGAGCAATATTTTTAGCCAGCCACAGATTGGCCTCCTGTTTTGCATATCCCCTTGCTATTAGCACAACTGAACATGCCCACATCAGTGGGCGGACATAAAAATCTGATAACTAGGTACTTCATTGCCCAAATTACACATGCATGTAGCTGATTGAATACATTAAATGTGCACACACTCACCTTTGCAGACTCATGATTCAAAAATGAAGTGAATTCCAGAACGAGGGCTGAAAATGTAGTCTGCAATCCTATTCTTAAATTAACATTTTTAATTTACACGAGTACAAAGCAGCATTTCTGTACTGTCATATTATCTACAGTGGTGCTACTGGCCACATTCACCTGCCTGATTTTCTAAATCCCATAATAGAATATGTAGACAATCTACTTTTCAGAAGATGTTACTCCAGGCTGTCAAAGCCTGAGACATCAACCAAACCTATGACATTCTCAAGGAGTGATATGCATTCACTTTGTAATATGTAGTACGCTTCTCTAGCAGAAGGAGAAAACTACAGAATTCCTCACCAACACTGCCAAGCAGACAGAATTTAAGGAGGAGAACATAATAGTGTTATTCAGGAGTGCCTTTGATCAAGGGAAATTTAAGCTTTTGAAATATCTTGCAACTGGCTAGCTTGGAATGAAATTTTTAAAGGCTGCAAGGATCTTAAAGCCTTCAAAGGTGTGCCTTCTGTCAAAAATCATGATGATTGCTCTCCTATCCTAGGCTATGCTAATAGGACAAATTCTATCTTCATACATCAAAATTAGTATCTCAATCTTACAGAAATATCTGTCAATAAAGCTAGTTGGAAATGCAGAATATCTTTTTGTTTTATTGAACTCTTTGGCGTATAGCCCAACAGGTCTGCCTAGGGGACCATCTGGTTATGTATGGTGCATATGTGTCATAGATGCTACAAGGACCTAGGGGTAGACAGGGTGAGGACAGCCTCTACCATTTGCTGTCTTTTCAGAAGCAGAATAAAGAGTTAAGTAGCCAATAGTAGCCAAGAATAATTAAAGTGGACCAATATTTCTTTAAAAGTTTGCATTGTATTTTGTTTTTAACCTAACGGGAAAAAAAGCGCTATATTGCAACTGACCTTACCACAGTTATGAAAACCATTCAAGGAATCACTTCCTCATCAAAACTTCTGTGCAACGCAGTCTATAATAATCCTTACACCTATGGGAGTATTTTGGTGTAAAGCACTATGCAAGTGTTAAGTATTCCTATTATTTTTAATTGTTGTGGAAGAACCAGGTCTCTCCATCATTAAAGCTTTAACTAGTTTTCCATTGTAAGCCCAGTTTTCATAGATTACAAAACCAGAAGTGACCGTTGTGATAATGTAGTCTGACCTTGTTGCTCTGCAAACTTGGGCAGATCCCTTAACCTTTCTTAGATTCCCAAGTTCATAATCTGATTACAGGTCTTGACTACACTGCGAGTAAGGTACATGTAGCTACTCTGCGTAATGACAAGCAGGCTGTGTCCATGGTGAGGTGTGTAGTTACAGAGGCTTTCCTTTGCATTACTTCCTCCTGCTGGAGCTTTTTCGTGCAACGGGGAAGGACTCCACCACAGGGAGGTGTCAGACCAAGGCTCCAGCAGCTCCCAGCTTTCCTGTTGCTGGAGCCTTTCTTTGCGGTGGGGAAATACTCCAGCAGTGGGAGGCAGTAGTACATTCCACTGCTAAAAATAGTGTAGACATGGGAGGCATTGCTTGGATGCATGGAGAGCCATGTAGAATATATTCCCTAAGGTTCTAATATGTCTTTACTTTTCTAAGCAGTGCCTCGCTGTCTACACTGCTATTTATACCCATGCTAGGTAGGCATGCAGTGTCTGCACTCTACACATTGCCATAAGTTTAGACAAAGCCTAAATTACACTAGTGACTTTCATGGAGTTAATTTAAATTTATTTTGGTGTAATTTAGATCAGACTCTATCTGTGGAGTGGAAATACTGAGATGTATTTCACTGGCTTGTTGTGAGAATTAATTAGATAATGTTTATACAGTGCTTTAAATATATGGGATGCTACATAGTTGCCAAGTATTACACTATCAAAATCAGATGCCAGTATACTTTTATTCATAAGGTATAACACACATTAATGAACCTAAAAATAAAATAATTCCTAGTAGCTCCAAGAATGCTCCTCTTCTTTTATATTTCTTTTTATTTTGAATGTGGGAAGAATTTTTGCAATTTTGGCTGTCTTAGAAGAAAGGATATAATCTTACATAGTAATGTAACATCTTAAGTGAATCACTAAAGTGCGACATCCTGAGGAACGAGATATAGCAGTGACATACAACACAGAGAAATGGCCTTTTTCCCAGGAGCACCTTTTTTATGATTACCTGCTCCCTACTAAGGGCAAGACTGCCCTATTATAGCCGCTTTTCCCCAGCATGCTTTCTCTGGGGGCTGGCCCTTTAAATTTGGCAGAGCCAAGTAGCTGTTCTCCTAAAGTGGCTATTTTTCAACTGGGTGTTAGTTGGTGCATCTCTCTGCTTTCTAGCTGGTGAGTACTCATAACTTCTATTCTGTTTTCTCTCATTTTTGCTTTCCTATTCTGAGAAGATGGTACATTCTTACAAAGGCTAAGAATTATACTGATTTCAGATTGTTTGTACTAACTAGAACTATATATGGCTAAAATGTCTATCCTGATTGTCCTATCACAAGATGTAAGTAACTCCAGTTGACTTTAATAGGAGGCCAGGAGCACAGGGCTTGACATTTAAGGTTAATACTGATAAAATTACACAGAGAGGCAAATGGGCTCTCAATCAACTTACATTCTTTGCTTTTAGGCACACTTGGCTTTCAGTGTTCTGTTAAATCATTAGAGTGCCTGGATCCAGCTTTACTCAAATAAGCAAAGCAAAAAAAAAAAAAAAAAAAAAAAAAAAAGAGTATCTGGATTTAAATGCTTGGCACTTGCCGCCTTCGTGACTATCTCTCAAAATGTTACTGTCTCTCTGAGGATCTCTGCTGGCAACAATCTAGACTGACACAGATATCTGGTTACACTTTAAGAGGGTAAGAGTTGAATGCCTAGCAGAATTCAAGCACCCACATATGATTCCTTGTCTTGCCTATGGATGACATTATTTTGTGATCCACTTTAACCTGGGAGCAGGATTTTCCTTCTTCCCCACCCTGGTAGCAAATACTGGAAACTTGCAGGGAGTTGCTGACTTTATGCAGTAGGTAGCTCATTAGACTCCAACCTGAATGAGCAGCTATGCCTGGCGGGTTTATGTGAAGTTATTTTTGATTAACCCTTTTATTGATAAAAATAAGTAGCCTTAGGAGGTGGTGACTTTGACTCTTTTACAATAAGCATGTGGTTTATTGGAGTTGGTTGTGGACTCTATCAATTGACACTTATTTCTTGTGTTGGGTCCATGCTATCTTGTATTAGGAAATCCTCTTGCCCAATGCCAAAAATTACCTTCATGGCTTTTTAATAAGTGGGAAATATAGAATCATAGATTATTAGGGTTGGAAGGGATCTCAGGAGATCATCTAGTCCAACCCCCTGCTCAAAGCAGGACTAATCCCCAAATGGCCCCCTCAAGGATTGAATTCACAACTCTGGGTTTAGCAGGCCAATACTCAAACCACTGAGCTATCCCTCCCCCTCACCAGCCCTGTTCTGGATTTAACCAGTATTAGGATGTATTAGTTGTATCTATTCCACCATCCAGCCCCTTCTGGATTTAACCAGTACTAGGATGTATTAGTTGTACATTACAGTGTAATATATAGAGGGATTGCCAGATCTCCCCCACCCCCACAACCACCACCAAACAAAACAAAACAAAACAACACTTGACAGCACAAGTGCATATTTCCCATTTTTTCAGAATACAGAAAGGAGAATATCCTTATAACTGAGATCACATCAATTTTAATAGATTAGGCCAGGCTCATACTGAATTTCTTTTGTACAGATGTTTGGAAGAGAGAGTTGAAACTCTGAGAACTGACTAAATTCATGTCTTAATAAAACTGCTCCTTCTATCTTTTTTGATCATCCTCCATTCCATTAATGATTTTAGGTAGTGAACAATGTCTGTTTCTAAATAGAGCTTTGAGGAAAAGAGTAAGTGGTCAGTGAGAATACAACCGTGGATGTTTCCTACAGGTCTATGTTCCATGAGAATATTTTTACTGAAGAAAAAGGACTCTTGCTCTCTTCTTCCCCTCCTCTTTTTAAAGAAAGAACTGTGCATTTGTAAGTATCTCTTAAATAAGTTTGCAATTTTGGCATCTTGAGGTGCCAGAGCAGTGAAATGAACCATAAATGAGAAACATCAAAAGTAACTTCGAAAGAATTTTTTTTAATATTAAAGCGATGAATCACAGGCCAAATTAACAAGTAAAGGAATCCGCCTATAATGAAATCTTTTTTCCAACATAACACTTCATTATAAAGGGAGTTTTTTTCTATAATAGTAGCAAGTGTAATTACATTTTTATATATAATTAGGACATTATTATCATTTCACCATATCAAAGTTCATTATAAGACATCTCCAATGCATTTTTCATAGAGCAAAAATGAAAAGAGAAGAAGGGTCCTTCAATTAGACTAGTATAAGGACATCCGCAGAGACTGAAGGAAGCGGATCAAACAGCTTAGCCCAAAAGGGACCAGGTAGAACGCTCATTGCTTTTATGGCACAGAGAAGTTGCATTTTTATATATCTTGCTTGGTTATTAATTATAGTTTTCTCCCACTCATATTCTACTCTATTCTTTAGGATTCAGCCATGTTTTAAAGTTGCACTCCACCGGAACTGAACTTTGAAAGATCTTAAATCATTATCTTCCAAAGGTTTAGTTTTGTGAATAATTGGAATTATTTTATTGTTCAATATTATCATTATGCTCAGTACAGATATATATTAGTCACCAGGATGTCATGCAGATGGAGTCCACAGATATGATCCATCTTCTACCTTAAGCAATATATGGTTGTTTGAATAGAACTTCTGTGATAAGACACTTTCCTCGTTCAAACCCACTTCTTTCCTGAGTCCTTAGACAACTACTGAGACTAGGCAGATGGGCAGTCAGATATAACTGACATAGACTTTATTTTTTATTTTCTTTAAATGTATATAAAACTGTATGTATTTTGATTTTATCCTTCTCTTTCATTCTTCTATGTGACTTACTTTCTGATGTTCCCAATGTGCTTAACTTTATGCCTCAGTGGTTCCACAGAGAGCCAGACAAATATTTCTTCATTGCCCCATACTCTCACACCAAATGACCTCTGCAAGAGGCCCAGCCTGGGCTCTTTAGTCCTGGATTAGTGCTAGGTTTCCTGGATGTTGTCTCATATCCATGTAGAACTAGAAACAGGAGATGTGCAGGGAGAATTGAGATGACAGCAGAGAAGTTTAACACCTAGGTTTTTAGTGCTCTTGAAATTAGAGGAATTTTCAAAGCTAGGGGCGGGTAGTGGTATAGTTCTGAAAATGGTGTCCCTTGCTCCAGCTGCTCCTACTTTGTCTGTTCTCTAGGATTTTTAAAAAGGCAGTGATTGCATTAAGTTATGGCACCCAGCTGCTACTGTGGCCAAATGCAAACATGTTCCTTTTATAATACAAGACCACATCAGGATATAGGTCCATTTTCTATACAGGAGCTGCATGCAGTGCCCTGAATCGCTGTATATTACTCTAGAGCCCCAGGCTGAGTATTATTGGCTCTTCCAAATTTGGCTATTGGTTTTGCTGCTTATTTAAAATGGCATTTAGCAGAGAATTGACCACAACAGTGGCATTGTATTTTGCTCATCTCAAATTATATATAACAATATATTTCTGCAGATTCAGCCTTATGTTTTTGGAGACCACTAACCTGTTCTGCTCAGATGTGTGGGTTATATGTGATGTCTTTGTTCTCCAAATTCTGAGATCTAAGTTCTTGCGGCATTTCAAATGGAAATATTGCAATAATTTGTAATTCAGCTCTGCCTACTGCCTAGTGAAATACAAACTGCCAGTTACTGAGTTTGTCATCCAGGAGGTTAGAAAACAATGTTTTTTAAATGGTTTAAAAGTCTTGTTCTGGGTTTAAAACCATTCAAAACATGAATTAGCATTATGGATGTGAAAAGTCTTTGAAAATCCACTGGCAAATGTTCCATTTGGCACAATGAGTGTTGACATGCCCTGCTTTACTCCCCTGCCAGCACCCTGGATTGCTTATTCAGCTTTCAGAGAAAGTATAATCTATAGGAACATGATAACATTAAATCCCATATACTAACTTTTTTTACTTTGTCCATTTTTTCCTTCTTTCTTTTCTCTCGCTGCACTCCCCATGAATTATGTGCTTTTATCTTTTTGTTCCTCTCTCTCATTTTTCCTCTCCTTTTGTGCTCTCTTGTTTGTCCTTTGGGACTCCACCATGCTCTGCATGCCACATCTTTCCCCACCTTTCCACCGACCATCTTTCTTTTCCTACCACACTAGTGCCAGCCTTTGCTTTCTCTTCCTGTCTTGACAAGATTAGGTGTTGTAACAGTTGGAGGTGTGCGTTTGGGCTCTGTCCATTTATTAATGGAAGCTTCTCTATAGAATGTAAGTTTTAAGTTTTTTTTACAGAACATAGATTTTTGGGCCAGATCTGAGCGGAGAGTCTTTCTTTCTCTCAATTCCTTCACACATACTAACGGGCATACAGCTTATTACTATTTACTTTAAATGGAATACCCCTTTAAAGTAAATGGAATACTTTAAAGGGGTATGCCTTTTCTTACACTGTTCAAGTCACAGGGAGTTAGCTGTAGATTTCAGTGAAAGCCCCAGTGGGCTCTGTGCTCACTGAAGATTCTGCAACTCTTACTCAAATGTATAGTACTACTAGCTGAACCAGGACTGTGTGAGTAAGGGTCTTATTATTCATCAGTTATATTGTGGTAGCACCTAGAGGCCTCAGCCAGGTCAGGTTCTATGATACTATGCACTGGACAAAGAGATAATAAGTCTTGCTGTCATTTGAAAAATGTGAAGAACTCCCTCCCTTATTGCAGGGAAAAACTCTGAAAACAGTTTCTGCTTTGCTGTGCCACATGAGTGAGGTTTAGCAGATTTATAACAATCCCTGTCCCAAAGTATTCATAATCTAAGGCTTTGATCCTGCAACCGATTCCACACAGGTGGATCCCTCTGCAGGATCTGAAGCTATAGGATGAGCCATAGCAGATGGATGAAACAAGCAAGCAGGCAAGATAGGAAGAATGGGGTAACAAATAATTAGATGATTTATTGCAGACTAACTGCACAATTTGTAGCCAGTCGGTAGCAGTAATAACTCATGACCAACCTAGACATTATCAGACTGCAGTTTTCTGTAAACGTTATGACAGAGGTGAGGTATAAGGAGGGGCTTAAATGCGGCTACAGCGGTGGCTTGGGCTTTAAAGTTTGTTGTGTTATTTAGTCTGACATATGGGCTGTGTAGTATCACTGTTGAGTTTTTAAAGTCTTGCTGCCATCTGAAAAATGTGAAGAACTCCCTCCCTTATTATCTAAGTCAGCAGGGATAAAACTCTGAAAACAGTTCCTACTTCAGTGCCATATAAGTGAGGTTTAGCTGATTTAGAAAATAAAAACCAGTCAAATATACACACTTTACAGGGGGACTTCTTTTAACCACTCCAAATGTATCACTTTACTTTTTGAATACTAGTCTGGTGAAACACCCCTTTTAATCTATCAAAGAACTAATCACACATTCAGAGTCTGAGACTATACGGATTCAAATTTAATTAATTATAAGTAGCTCGATTATTTGGTGAGGGGGGAAAATGGTGACACGGATAACTCCCAAGTCATACAAACTCCTGCTGTCCCTTCCAGCCATGATAACCCTTCGTCTTAAACAGCTGCCACCATTCTTTTATAAATAAAAAATTAATTTTGTGAGAGAAAAAAAGACATGAAAAAATGATATTGGGAAAAGAGTGTTTGAAACCAAGCAGAAAAGGGGGAATATTATAACTGCTGTGAAATTTTATTTTTTCTCTTAATACTGTGCAATGGGAAGAGGGGAGGGGACCACCCAGCTGCTCTTGCTTACAGGTACATCATTTCAGAAAGGGACATGTACACTGTTAAAACAGTACCTGTTTCACCTTTTGGCCTTTCTACAGTAGTGTGAGGGTGGGGAATTTGCACCAGTGTAGTTGCTCTGGTATAGTTCCAGCAGGGCAAACCCTTGGTATCGGTGTGCTGCACAAATGTAAATCATGACTTTCACTGAGGCAGATTTCCCCAGTTTGAGCCTTTTTTTATGCTAGACCATTCTGTCTGTACTAGAGGTTTGTGCAGATGCAGCCAAAATGGGACGGCTACATCAGTGCCAAAAATATAACATACACAAATGGCTACTATGGTAAGCCTTGTTTTCTGTGGGCCAGTAGAGTATGTTAATACACAAATCTGTATGCAAATAGATCTGAATTCCTTTTTCTTGGCTTGTGCACAGGCTACCTTTGAGCATTTTTAACTGCATTCTGAACATATAAGCTTTGCTGCTGTTGGGAAGCATATTGCACTCCTTCCCTCTCTCCTACCCCTCTTTTCATGCAAAATGAGGCCTTTTATTTTAGGTTTCTTGTACCAGTTAGGACAAGACTGGAGTCCGTTTCATGCTAATGTTATAAATAACCTCCAACAGAGAATGCATCTCACCTTTTTTCCCCACTTCTCTGTTTTTCATGGGGCCTTCGGAAACTCTCATAAATTAGAGAAAGTGTGATGTCTAGTGGCCACTAGTAGTAAGAAGCTTCTACAGTTCAGTAAGAAACTACAAATCTGTCATTTTGGCCTTGGCTAAGACACAGCCAAGTTTTCAGAAGTGGCCACTGATTTGTGGTGCCTTAATTTTTGGATTGCCAACTTTAGGTATCTTGAGCCTGGTTTTTGAGAGATGCTGAGCACTGACAAACTCATGGCAATATTAGTTGGAGATGTGGGAGCTCAGCATCTTGGAGGGAAAACAGACTCTGCGTTTCTTAGATGGGCACTTTAAAACCAAGGCACCAAAAATTAGAGGCACTAAACTTCTCTCTTGGCTTCCCAATCTGTAAAACAAGGGCTGTTAATAGTTACCTGCTTCAAAGATGTGTTCTGAAGATTCATTCCTCAATATGTGTAAAGCACTACATCCATCGTAGTTCATTTTAAATAAAGTTCTATATGTGAACCTTCCAAAAAAACATAACAAGTTAAATGTTGTTATGCGTCTGTATGCCTCTTCTTTCTTAAAAGAGAGCTATTACTCCTGCAGTGAACAGCAAACATTACGCTGCAGATATGGCCCTCAGAGCAACAGAAATGAAATATCACCGACTGGGCTATTGCAATTTTTCCTGGTGTATGTTTGCAATGAAAGTGATGTTTGCCCACACTAGAATGGCATAGGACTTTGAGGTTCATATTTAAAATGTATATTTGTTTTCAAATGCAAGTCTAATGCCTCTAGAGCAAATGTTGCCATTTCCTTTTACTATATGGACAGCGAAAGCCCAAATAGCTGTTTTAGATGGGACTGAAGGTAGTGGTGATTGATAGTACTGGTGTCCTTGGAATAGGATTCTCCCATTATTCTAATGCCAGGTGACACCTCTAGCCTGGTACTTGTGCCTTTTCCTATTACTTTTTACCCACACAGCCCTAAGCACACTGTGACATACCCTCTCGGCATGGTTCCACTCACGCATCCCTGCCCTGTGGCCCCAACCCCCTACAATGACCATACTCCTCACATATATTTGAAGTGGTGGTGGTGAGGGAAGGTCAGGGGGTCACTCAGAGTGGCAGCAGCAAGCATGGCTTCTTCCCTTCTAGAACAGCAGCAGAAGCCTCCCTCTTTTCAGGGTGGGAGCAGGGGTCCCCTCTGTTGCTAGAGACTCACTGCACTCTGCTGCTGAGGTGTTTTTTCCCTTCCCCTTAAAACACTAGTTCTGAGATGAATGGGATGGTTTATACTTCCCATAAATATTGTTTCCAGCTCTCTGCAAATGCAGGGTGTTGTCACTGCATTGATTTCACTTGGGTCACAACTATATCAGCAAGAAACATTTTAATTAAATTAACGCTGAGATTCTGCTGTAGTCACATGGCTGCAGGATTTTTGAATCTAAGCACAGTTCTAGAATGCCTAATTCTTATCCTGGGCCTGAAGATACAATGAGTGGATGTCATGGACCAGCAGGGGTTCTCTTTGTTCTTCCTCCAGTTGAAATGTTAGTGTTCACATAGTTGGGCCCTGGAAAAGGTCGAGAGAATCATGTAGTGTTTAGGTTCCCATTCACTGTCCTGGTTGTTTTGGGAGTACAGAGTCTCTAATGTTAGCTAAGCTCAGCTAATGGTATAGTAGTTAGACTCTTGGCCTGAATTTCATCCCTATTTTTGGGGCTAGCTCAGTATCTAGGTAGTAGATGACACTGAATAGTTATGTCTCCCTGTTCTACCAGACTGCCTCTGACAGTGTTAAGTGAACTTAATACGAAACCCCCTTATCCTATATTAAGTAACTTGCTGAAATTGTTTGTCAGTAGAAAGCATGTTTTGTTTTGTTTGTAACCATACCTGTTTGTTATCTTCTTCTTATCATTTCTTATCACTTATCACTTATCTGTTCTTTGTTAATAAACCTAGTCTTTTACTGTCTATCAAACGGAAGAGGCAAATCCTCAGCCAAATTAACAGGCTGGTGTGTATTCTGCTTATTTGGAGGCAGAGAACTTGATCACTTCAGTGAGGGTCCAGTGAGAGTGACTGGGCACTGCAGGGGAGATGGTTTTGGGGTGACTTGGGACTGTTGGTGTCACCCTGCACAGAATGACCAGGCTGGCAGAAGCCAGAGTGAGGCCATTGTGCTGTGAGCAGACTGCTGGTGTCAGGGCTCTGAGACAAAGCTGCATAACTCAGTAGTGTCAGATAATGACAGACCACCTTATTGGTCTGGGTGAATCCCACAGTGTCACAAGGGGAAATACAATATTCAGAAATATACAGCTGGAGCGTATGTGAAGGTGGCAGGTGTGCCTTTGTGATGGCCCCTTTCTTACACTTACTGTAATTACAAATAACATAAATATCACCCAATGGGCCTGGTCAGGATGAGGGTCTCATTTGCTGATCATTCTTCACACATCAAATAAAAGGCTGTCTGTCCTCCAGAGTGCTCACAATCAAATAGGGACATGACACAACAGGTGGGTATATAATGTAATGGAGGGAGCTGGGAGGCAGGGAGAGACAAGATTGACAATAATAGGGACAAACAGTTGTCTATATTTGCTAAGAATGAGTCACCATGGGAGCTGCAATCGCATGATGCTAAGAACATGATGCAGTAATCACAGTGGCTAAAACCAAACCAGGTATTGTGTGAAAGGAGGTCAGATCTCATGGTCCCTTCTGGCCTTAACATCTAGGAAAAGATGCTTGGCTGTTAGTGGTAGAAGCTTTGCCTGTCTTTCTCTGTTTTAACTTTACCTCTAATTATTAGCAACCAGGGAGCTGAGCTGCCAGCCGTATTTTAATCACTCTTTTTTTCTGCAGTGCTCTGAACAGGTGTGGTGGAGCTGTTTAGATTAGGTTTGTTCTTTTTCACCAGGATATTTGAGAACAATGAGTGTGAATGGTTGCACCTAGCTACTGCTATTATGACAAGTACAGAAGTTAAATTATGAAGCAAACACAAGCTTTGAAGAAATTTTTATTTCATCTGTATTCCCCTGTTTCATCTGCTCATCCGTCCAGCACAATCTGCATCATTATTAACCACACCATATTTCTAAAAAGAGTATAAAAAGTAAGACATCTGTGGTAGAATGTTAATATATTCAAAGGTTTTTACTCTCATCTTCCAGGCATTAACACCGTGTAAGTGCAATGTAGGCACAACTTACAGCATTGGTAACTTACTACAAGAAAAATGTACTTAGTGGCAAAAAGAGGAGGGGATAGGGGAAGGAAGATGCAGTTAGACAGGGTATTATGTAAAAAGCTGGCTTTTATTCATAAATAGAGCCCTTTTACCTACTGCTCCTATATACCTTTATTTCTAATTGCTAGCACAGTTTTTAAGGCACTGAGGCAAGCCTCAAGCAGTGTGCAGAAGGTGTGTTTGTGCTGTTATGCCCTCTGGCTTTGCTGCCAGCCTATTCCCTTAGATCAGAGCCAGAAGGCAGACTGTTTTCGAATACCGATCACCTCACCCGGACCTAATCCTTTGAGTTCTCTTTGGGATCTATTCCTTCTGCCAGTTTCCTCTTCTGTTCCTCTCTTTTCTTCTGAAGTTGACAACAAAGACATCCTCAGGGCCCTCCTTGATGTAAGACCACTCTTGATGTTGTTACAGTGTATTTTTTTGTACCCTAAAGTTGTGCTACTTTTATATTCAGCTAGCACAATATTTGCACACCAGAAGATAAAGAAAATGTGAATACGTTATACAGAATGATAGTTTCTTTTTAATTTGCATACTTTGGTCCTTTGGATGGAAATCTTTTTCTTTTTCTGTCATTCATCTACATACCTGATCAAGAACCTGAAGGTATCTTTTTACAGTCTACATTACTTATATACCTTTAAATTGGCCTGACCTGCCACTTCTAATTTTAAAAAGATGGTTGTATGGAATGTGGATGAATATGGAATTTCTATGCAGCACAAAACTTTTGAACGGTTCCTGTCCTCTGTGATAGTGAGTTTTAAAAGGGAAATCTCCATAGAGCTAATTAGTAGACAAGTAGAGCTCAGACTGAACAAAGCTGAAAAGATAGCAGATAACTAAAAGGACCTGGCCATAGCTGACAAAAATCAAAGCACTGACAGAGAGCTGGCAGTAACCTTGGGCTGTTAACTGACAGGGACAATAAAAAAGAAAAAAGCCTCTGTATGTGGCAGAGAGTGACAGCCACAGGCTCTCTAAAGAGCACAAAACCTCCACCAAAATGAAGAGAGAATTTTTTGACTAGCAGTACCATAGACTTTTGCATCCCACTTCAGTTCTGGAAGATCTAAGCTTGTTTAAATAATTCTCTCATGGAAGAATGTGAATTGAGAATGGAAACATGCAAAAATGACCTGAAAGGTTAGTGAAAAAGTGCTCTGGGCGGGAGAGGACTTGTTCAAATGTGTGTGAAAGATAAGGTTGGTTATAAGGAAATCAAAGTTTGTTTTCTGCCTAACTTGAGATTCCTGCTGTGTCTCCATCCAGCTGCATGGACACTAATCCTGCCACAATTAGATATTTCCTCTGTGACCCATACATATGTGTGACAAGGTAAATAAATGACACAAACTTTGAGGTTATTTACACTTTATATATGCCCCCTTTGCATGTAATGTGAAGTGAAATGTAAGATTAACTTCTCCCAGGGGAGATATTCTGTGTTACCCCATATTTGTAGTTGTAACTTGGCCCAGTTGGATTCTATAAGTCGCCTAACTATCATTTCATAGGTTGTGGTAATTCTCCATGTGAGCACTATTTGCACTCTTAGTGCAATTTACTGCCTTTAAAATCACACTGTGTTCAGGTCAGCAACCAATCACGCCTATAGTCTATCAAAATGTATTGCGAAAGTTCACCCAGATATCATGTCGCACAAGAAGCCAGCAAGTACATAAGTATATCATCCATGAAAAAGTGTGAATCACAGAGACTTCTGGTGTCTCATTAGGTGGCATGGTTTTCCCCAGAAACCAGACTGAGATGAGTTTGAACAATTATATTGGATGGAGGGTGGGTTAGGGCAAAGATTTCAGAAGTTATTTTCTCTTCTCCCAGTTTTCCACTCTCACCAATTCTTTTTCTCCTTCCTTCGGTATAAATGGCTAAAGGCCCATAGTCTATGCAATATATTAGTCTTACTCTTCAGCAGTGACCCTTGAATTACATGGCAGGAGATCCAGAATTACATAGCTCTATCCTACAGGAAAAGATAGAGCTCCTCCTTTTGCTCACATTTTGAGGGTTATCCTAGCAACCATTAAAGCTAGACACTTTTTTAAATGACTGCTTTAATTCTAGAATGCAGTTTTACTCCAAAGTGGAAAAAGAGGCCACCTTAGAGGCCATTTATGTGATGACACAATTGCATTGTCCACCAAGTCCTATATGTAGCTAGTGAAGCTGTTTAGAGCTACTGTTGTAGCTCTGTGTGTAAAGAATATTAGCATTTTTAAAAATTGCATTCTTTTTCACTATGAATAAAAATAGCCTTCCTGTATGCCGCATTTCTCTTTCTCCTAATTTGTCTCTTGCACTCCTACTACCTTTGCAACCTACCCCTTCTCTAAGACTTCTTTTCCTCCCTTTCATTCTCAGATTCTTGCAGTCTCCCTTTTTGACTTCAAATTCCTTGCATTTCTCAACTCTATTCCCTGTTTCTCACTTACATTTCCTCTGCATCCAATAGTCTCCCTCGCCTTCACTTATATGTCAAGTTCACCAGAGTGGCACAGAGGCCAGAGCTAGCCAGAGAATCTGGCAATTTGTATGCATGTCTTTTCTTGTCTCTCTTTCTGAGCTAAAATTCTCTTTAACTACCCGCCCCCCTCAGTTTTCCTTTCCTCTTCAGACTGCAGTTTGCCAAACTAGATTGTCCTGCTGCAGTGAAGTGTCTGTAATTTATGGTGGTGCTTGAGTGCGTGCCGCTGCTTAAAGTAGATACACAATTGCATCCCCTTACACCTGCGCTTCTTCATCCACATCAAATAGCAGCACTGATGTAACTGAGGCATCCCGGGCTGATTGCAATTTTTTAAAAATATGCTTTTGATGTCTGGTTAATCTGAGCGATTTCCTTCCCTTACTAGCTATACGGTGGCTAGTAGTTTAGATTACATCATACATAAAATGAAGCTCTTAAACTCATTATTGATTATAGCAATGCGCTTCTTTTATTTCACAAATCCATTCAAAATAAACAGCAATTTGGACAGGTGACACTGGTTTCAAGCAGCAATTATTTTAAACAAAACTAGACCGGGTTAACACAGATTGACACTAATTTGTTAATGCACAGTTACTTATATCACACAATTTTACATATTATCTGTTCAGGAATGATTTGTTACATTCATAATAAGAATTCTCCGACATAGGTGAGATGGAGCTAAATAGTCCCAAATCATTGGCATTTGACCTCTCAGGGTTGTATTGAGGGTTCATCCTGAGGAACTCTTGTAGCAGTTTCCTGTAGAATAAAATAGGGAAGTGGGCACTGTTTTTTAAATAGAAAATTGGGCCAGCTAGTAATCTTAAGGAGGACTAATGACCCACCAGAGTTTGGCAGAAAGCAGCCCTTTTATTATACTGATAGCAAAGCTCAAAAGAAGCCAGGGGAGGTCACACTCACACTTGCATACTCACGCTCCCAGGACTGGCATGGCACTGGAGATGTCAGGATTCTTTAAGGTAAGTGTCCCACAGCACAGCAATGGACAGTGCGATGAAGGTAAGTCTTCCTGAGGTACAATGGATGCAACGTAGTGAACCACTGGCCAGGCGGTCCGGGCGAAGGGCCTTCACAGCAGGTACAGTCTTGTGAGTGCACTGCTGAGCACATGGCCCCTTCCCCTCTTAAGGACCTGCTCCTCATGGGCTGCGATTAGAGATGACTTGGCTGCATCTGGTTGGTCACACTCCACCTCGAGAAGTGTCCATGCACTGGGTGTGTGAGCATTGCCTAATTAGAGTCCCAAACACCTTGTCTATCTGGGAGATCTTCTGATCTTCCAGCTGTTCAGCCAGCCCATTCATCCCACAAGCATCCCAGGAGGGTGGGGAAGGGAGAAAACCACTTCACAGGTATTTAGAGAGGGAGAGGAGACAAGAGGTGTGAGGGGGAAGGAAGTGTAACAGACCTTTTAAGCATACAGGTTATACATAGCATATACTGATCACTGGTGCTCCTACAACAGGCACCAGAGTTTTCTTTAGGGCTTCCTGTAGAAGTTTTCTCTTTTTTTTTTTTTTTTGACTGATTTCTCACTTCCTTTGTTTCAGAATATTGTGTGATGATATAAGCCATTGCAGTAATGCACTTGTTATGTTAGTGCACTTTTTGAGAGGGCTCACTCTGATACTCCAACTTGATTCAATCCAAGAGGCATCCCAAAGAAAGGATAATGCTGTGGAGTAGTTAGTGGTTCTAGTGTGGAGGAGTGCTTAGAATCTGAAGTAATGAGACATTATTTTGAATGCTAGACAGCTAAGACCTTTCTACTTTACTTTTCTCAGAACTACCTTGAGCAATGCTTTGGGATGTTAATATTCTATCAGTTCTGGGTATAAGCTATCACAGCAAATTACTTCCAATTTGTCAGTACCTCATTATTATTATTTATTTGTATTACCATAGTACCTAGCACCTCCAGTCTTGGATCAGGATCCCATTGTGTTGTACAAACATCTGCTAGCAGAGTTGGTCAAAGAATGCGCATAGCACTGTGTGTTTGTGTGTTTTTAAGTTGCTTTCTACAGTGAACATCAACATGCCTCATAGAGTTGGCTGAAAAATTTTGAACAGAACAGTTTCCCATAAAAAAATGCAGTTTCATTGACATTTAAATGTTTTGCAGGAATATTCATGTTTCGATGATATTTTCAATGGAAAAGCATTAAAATGTTTTTTGACTTTTTCATTCAGACATCTATATTATAACTAGAAATGTAGTATATCTTTAAATAATTACTATTATAATGTTCTAACATTATAGAAGTAAATGCTTTCTTCTTGTTTGCAGGCTGTATTTTTTCTAAACCCATCCACTAACATCAATACAGTGCAACACCACAGTTTTAACCTCCACTTCTTTCAGCTCTTCTTTGCTAGGGCCCTAGGAGGAAAGGAGGTCTCCATCTCTCTAGGGAGCTCCTTCAGTCCAGGCTCAGCTATCCTTGTCCTCCTCTGGATGGTTAGTCAGCTGAGGGCTAATTAGTCCCTTACTTCCCCCAGCCTCTCCTTATTAGCTAATTAGTCAATCAGCTGTTACTGGGGGAACAAATTGAGACTACAGTGATCAGAATGCTGACCCATCTGTCAGATCTCAGCATTCTGTCACACTTATCAAAACAAAATGTTTTTAATGAAAATGTTTTTTAATTTTTGTTCCAATTCAGAATGAAAACAAATTTCAAAATGTCATAATCTCCCTCCAGGCAAAAATGTTTTTTTCTGACTGCCTTTAATGTTTAACCTATATATAAAAACTTGTGATTTATCTTCCATCAGAAGTCAGACTGTGTGTTCTTTATTTTGTAATTCTGGATCTAGAGGACACCATCTGTATGAGTTGTGATTTCTGATATTTGTAGCCTGCACACTGGATTCCTAGTTCCACTGCATTATGGCACCTGTAGCACAAGCTGAGTTCCTGTTGCAGATTACAGTGTGTCCTTTTCGAAAAAACAAGTGTCTAGTTCTTCAAGAGATGCGTTGGAGAATATCATATATGTTCAGAAATGGCCAAGTGGGGATGTGTGTGTGCTACAGTGCAGCTGTTTTTTTAGTGCCTTTGGGATGCATTCAATTTGTCTTCCCATTTTACTGCTCTCCTTTCTACATCTGGCATTTGTGCATAAGTAGAGTGGATCTTTCTTTCATCAAGGCCCCGATTTTCTTGGGGGACAATGCTTTTGGGAGATTGCATTTCAAACTACATTCTATGTGCTAATTTTTCCTGTGTCTGTTCTGATAACTTTCTCACGAGCTGATTTGTAGTTCTCCAGTGTGTCATGGTAGGCATCATGTAGGATAGCATCTCTGCATTTTAATTTGGAGCGTTCTCCCATTTCTTTTCCGTAATGTGTGGCAGCCTGCATCAAACGATTTTCCCCCTTTCTTTCTCTTTGAGTTGCAATCCTTTTTTGTTGGGTGTGTGGCTGGAGTTTGCTTTGCTACTCCAGTGAGGACTCTGTGTAAGTCCTCACTGGCAATGTCAGTGTGTCATTTTGCTGTTTAGCTATAACGTTTGTTTAGAAACATATACATTCAAATTCCAGGGCACTCTCATTTTTCTTCTATCTGGAGACAAGATTTAAACTTCTTGGGAACCCGTAGAGGTTTTGTGATATGTTGTTTACTGCAATTTGGTGTGATTTGTTAGATATATCAACATTTAGCTGTGGTCTGAGTATGACTGCAGTTTGACTATTTGTCACTAAAGTGTGGAGCCACTGGGACATGACTAATCATACTGTTCCATTTTGCTGACTGAAAGTAAATCTGCCTATAGAGACCCCTTCTGCTCTCCCAGATAGACCAAGGGTTTTACACATACTCAGCGGTTTCTTTTCATTTGTGTTGATGACAGTGTCAAAACTATGCTTGGGTTTCAGTGGTGTGTCTTAGAAAGCTGCATCTTCTCCAAATATATGCTTATTTCCCTCAGTAAGGGCCAAGTCCAGTTTTTGATGCCTATCTGTGCATTTATATCCACTATACACTTATTTTGATGAATGTGAATGATCACACAAGGTGCAAAGCTCCCAGGGACTTAATCTTGCTTCTCTGAGATCTATTTTAACTCCACTGAAGTAAGTGAAAGTTACTTCTAATTTATAATGCAGTAATGGGAAGCAGAATCAGACCCTATGTGTGAAGTGCCTCCTGTAATTTACTCATTACATTTAACATATCCTCACACCCTCCTGTTGGTAGCAACAGAAGTAACCAACAGGAGAGTCTGAGATGTATTTGCAATGTGTGGGATTTAAAAAAGTGAAGCATCATCTGCCAAGAAAACACAAAGATTGCATGTGTACGGTGGTATCTGCTATTTTCTGAAGAAGCTTCATCACAAAGAGAGAGAAATGTAAATAGTGCCAACCTTCCTGTTTTCTTATATATGGAGTGATATAGCCTCACTATTTTTTCTCCCTCCTACTCAAATTCTGAATGCTGCCTTATCTACATGTAACCCTCTGGATTCTCCCTAAAACTCATCTGAACCCATGAGCCACTGAGCGATGTTTTTGAGGGAAGGCAATCATTTGAGGTACCTTAACATATGATTTATGCAACTGAAGTTGGTAGTTGGTGAGAAACAGAGACAGAAAAATAAATAGGATGAAATCCTGCATGTATTACACACACAATTACATTCTGCCATGGTGATAAGGCCTAATCATACCTATCATTACCAAGGATACTACATTGCAATTATTAACTCTTCTTAACAGATTGCAAGTCCTTTTATCATATGTTTGTTTTCATTTGTAAGAGCTATTGTACACTGCCTTTGAATATATTCTTAGGTTTGGTACATTAAGCGTCTTTGGGAACATGTGTTGCTCAAAAAGAAAAAGCAGGCTGAAAAATGGGAAATAACATGTTGCTAAAAAATTTTTTTTTGAAGATTCAATTTTGCGTAGTTTGAACGGGATCTATTTTCTATTTTTCAAACTTTTTCCAATTTTTTTTACCAAAAGCTTTATTTTTTTAGAAATTTTTTGTTTATTAAACATTTTTCAGTAAAAGAAATATTTTAAAAACTACTTTGATAAAAAGTATATTGGAAAACGTTGCCAAAAACCAAGTCAATGTACCTATTGTGAGCAATTTTGCACTGAGGGGTTTTTTTTTCTCCAAAAAGGAAATTTTTCAATGGAAAATTTCTTGTGCAAAGATTTTTAACCAGTGATAAGTTTAAATTGGCACTGTTAGAAGTGTAATGTGTAGTGAGATAATAAAAAAGCTTCTGAGGTCTAAATTTTTTTAGTATAAAGAAATAGTTTCTTGCTTCTATACAGATTTAATATAAAAAATACTGACTGGAAAAATTGCTCAGTCCTGCTTTTGTTAGTAAGATGTGCAAACTTATGTCCTTGGCTGCATGCAGTTCATTGGACAAATTACAATACAAGAAGCCATGAGTGCTTTTTATACACATTTGGCAAGGCAAATTATGAATTTTCCTTTCAAGTGTGCACCTTGCCACAATTATCCATGCCCCATATTGCACTCTACTTGAGGCTCAATCTGATGACTATTTGGAAACTTCAGATAATACCATGTGCTTACTTGCTTGGTGAGTAGGATTGCTTACAGGAAATGTCACTAACCATGCTTGCCTTCAAGTAACTTCTAACTTCCAAATTGCTTGCAAATGAAATTCAAGGCCTTCACGATTTGAGTCCTGGCTACATTAGGGATCACCTCTCTCCTCATGGTCTAGCTTGACACGTGAGATCAGATGACATGCTTAAGTGAAAAAAAGCACTTAAACTTCTGTGAGTTGGTGACTCACTGCAGCATTGCAGCACTGACAAAGCCCTAGTTTGTTGACCTTCAGAGCTCCAGGTCTGATCTTTAGAAGAAGACTCTACCACGAGCTGTGGTTTGATATAGGGATTTACTGAGTTGTTGAACTGGGTTATTGTTAATTGACAGGAATCTGTTCATTGACAATGGCTCAGTTTGTCTAGTGTGTGTTAATCTTCATTAAAGCATATATTAAGACTATTTAAAAGAACAAAAACATAAAGCATACAGTAGTCGTATGAAATCAAAAAGGGATTACACTGTAACCTCATCACATTTAAAAAGCCACCAGGTTTATTCAGACAAATGAAAAAATGCTAGTTACAGTAAAAGATACAAGGTAAAATTAAGGAGCTAAATTCATCCTTCATGACCTCGGGGATGAATTTGCTCCAATGATACTTATGCCTAATTAACTCTTGTGTTAATTAACTAACTTGATTTACTCTGCATTGAAGATACTATTAAGTAGAACACTTTTCTGCTGTTATAGGCATGTTTATTATTGTGCTTCTTTGGCCCACCTTTCTTGCAGGCTTCAGAGACGTCATATATTCAGCTGGTCTAGTAAGACCTGTAGGCTCCAGCACCTCTAAATAAATAAAAATGACCTGCTGTTGTTAATAGGTTTCTTCTACTGCAACCAGCACTCCAAACTGACTTTCAGATCAGAGCTGCAGTCAGAGGTAAACAAGAAAGGGGTAAATTCTCCAAAATATTTTAATTGATGGGGAGCACCTTCTGCACCTTTCTAACAATCGGAGAGGAGAGTTACTCCAAGGACACTTCTGTCCAGTAATACAAATAAGCTCACAATTAATTATCTTTTTTAAAAGCTATAAAAATCCAGGGGTTCAGCAGATGAGTTTAGAGGCTTATCCCCACACCAATGGCAACACAGGAGACTCTGGCCAGGAGGCTTGAGGAAATGCTGACTTCAGTGTCCCACTTTCATTTATATAATATATTGGCAAGTACATTTATTCAGTATACTGGTCTCCATTTTCCATCACTGCTGTCAGTTGTGTCATCAACAATTTAGTAGTCCTGCTCCATCTCAACATGAAAGATATGGTCAAATATCTGTCAAAGCCTGGCTGAAACTATGGCAGATTATGGAAAAGGCTATGGTAAAAGCATATAATAAAGAGTCACTGATGATTAAAATCCAAATCTACAGTGCTGTTATTTTATGAGAACTATTGTGTGGCATGAGACTTGGACCTCCAGACAATGTTTAAGGAGCTCAAAAAGTTGCCTCTGAGGACAAACGTACATATTAACTAACGGTAAATTTACGAACATGAAAATATTGTTGTCTGCTGTACAGATACAAGGTAACAGTAATTCCCAAAAAATAATGACTTCCCAGTCATGTTATGTTTTATTTATATAGTTAGTTTATTCTGAAAAATTACTTCCCATTTATTATGTTATGTTAATTAGACACAATTCCAAGAATCAAGTGGAGGAGCCTTCCAGCAACAGTACCAAGAGAAAGCATCTTCCCACCCTGACAGAATCCATCAGATGAATCTAACAGCTTATCAAGACTTTTTTTTTTTTCCTCCCACCCCTGGCTTATGATGTAACGACAAACTGATGGTTTAAAACAGTTTAGACTGCCAGTGATAGCAATAGCCAGACTGTCCACATAAAGGAGATTCACAGACCCTCCCACCACCATCACCACTAATTAGGTGAAATCCCATTTCTAGTAACCCCCTGAACATTCAGATAGCCACCTTTCCCATCCCTACCAAAAAAATCAAACCCAACAAATACTGTCATCCCTTCCCAAAATATCTGTGATTTGAGAGGTTTTTCAAAATGATAAATGGATAAGACAAGCTTTCCTTCACCTTAGCTAATACTGTAGAAAGGGATTGTTATTTTATTTGCCAACTCAGCTTCATTTCAATTAGAATATTCAGGTGGTATGTGGTTAAAGGCACTGGACCAGGCCTCGGGTTATCAAGATTCTTTCCTGGTTTTACCACAGCTGTTCTTCATGACTCTGGGGAAATCATTTTGTTTTTCTGTTGAGAATAAATTAGTGTATGTAAGTTGCTCAGATACAGGGTATGTGTACACTAGAAATGCAACTGCAGCATAGATGCTTACTACAGAGACAGAGGAGGTTCTTCTGTTGCTGTAGTAAATCCACCATTCCCAGAGGCAGTTGCTAGGTCAATGGAAGAATTCTTCTGTCAACCTAGTTGTGTCTACATTGGGACTTAGGTTGGCTTAACTACATCTCTTAAGGAGTAAATTTGTCACTTCTCTGAGTTAGGTTAACCTAACTTTGTAGTGTAGACCAGCCCACAGGTGAACTCCTATAATAGGCTAGCAGTGTCTGCTTTAAATGTCTATGCTATTAGTTGGTGTTGATATTCCTAGGAAAGGTTTAAGTGGGTTCTGCTAACTCAGGCCTGGCCTACATTAGGAAATTAGGTTGGGATAACTACATCATGTGAAAAATCCACACCCCTGAGTGATAGTCAAACCAACCTAAACCCCGGTGTAAACAGCACTAGGTCGATGGGAGAAGTCTCCTGTTGACCTAGCTACTACATCTCAGGGAGGTGGATTACCTATGCCAATGGGAAAACCCCTCTAGGTAGTATCTTCACTGAAGAGCTACGGCGACACAGCTGCAATGTTGTAAGTGTAGACAAGCCCTCATTCGGCAAATGGCTTGTAACTTCAGTCTGGATATAATGAAAGTATGTGGAAAGGGTGTGAACTGAATAGTCCTGAGGGAGTTCTGCTAGTAATACCAAATTTGGGGAAATTTGAGCTGAACTTTTATTCTTGTTTTCTTTAATGAAGTTGTCATAAACAGATGGTTAAGGGTTAATGCCTCTTTTATCTGTAAAGGGTTAAAAAGTTCACCTAGCCTAGCTAATACCTGACCAGAGGAACCAATGGGGGAACAAGATGTTTCAAAAGGAAGGAGGGAAGTTTTTCATTTGTTTTAGAGTTTCAGTTTCAGCCAGAGTGAAAAAGATAAAGGAACCAGCCTCTTATCAGAGTAGTAAGTTTTTAGAAAGGAATAAATAGGTTTATGTTTAGGTTTAGGTTTATGTTCTTTGTAACCTGTCTTATGCAATTAGAGGTAGAATCAAATTGGGTATTTTTTGGGGGGTAACTAAATTGTGCCCAGGGGAACATCCTCTGTGTTTTGAATCTGTTGTCTGTGAGAGTAGCTGGTATGCTAATCTCTCCCAGAGGGTTTTCTTTTACCTTTCTTTTCTTTAATTAAAAGCCTTTTTCTTAATACCTGATTGATTTTTCCTTGTTTTTAGATCCAAGGGGATTGGATCTGGACTCACCAGGGATTGGTGGGAGAAAGGAGGGGGGATGGTTAATTTCTCCTTGTTTTAAGATCCAAGGGATTGGATCTGGACTCACCAGGGAATTGGTGAAGGAGTCTCTCAAGGCTACCCAGGGAGGGGAAGGTTTTAGGGGGACAGGGAGTGATCCAGACACTGAAAATTCTGGATGGTGGCAGTAATTAAGCTTAGAAGTGTCTATGCAGGTCCCCACATCTGTACCCTAAAGTTCAGAGTGGGGAAGGAAGCTTGACAGAAGTCAAACCCCAGGTAAGGGGGTAAGTTTGGACTCTACATAGTGAGTAAACTGTGTTTATAAAGCAAACTGGGAAAGGAACCTGCTTACAACTCTATGAAAAAGCCTATAAACAACTAACAAAATATTAAAGGGCTTGACGTGTAAATGTAATCTAATCAGAGGGATACTGGGAGCAAACTGCTTCCCTGAGATTGATCCATGGTCCCTAATATCATTGTTCTTTGAGGAGTTTATTCTAATGCAACTGAATTCAGAAAAGGTTGAATAATAGGAGAGGATTTTAATATCTATAAATCCAGTGAGAGAGATTGGGATAATTAAACCCAGAACAGAAGGATAGTCAATGGGAGAAAGCTGTGAAGACTTAACTGCCTTTTTAGTAACCACTTAATTACAGATAAAAATTAAATTGCACAAGTAATTAAAGTACTTTGAACTCTTGATGTAATTAAATATATAATTTGGGACACAACTAAAGTGGCTCTCTGGTTGCTTTATTAGCAAGGAATGAGAAAGGAGGGAGACTGTTGAAAGAATTATCAGTTCAGGAAAATAGGCATGAAACTACTGGAGATGTCACAGTTCTAGAAAAAAGGAAGTTTATTAATCCTGTAACCACTACTACAATAGGGGATATCTGTCCATAAACAGATATTCTATGAAAAGAGAGGCTAACATGACAGATTATTAGGATATGGGCTATGAATGCAGAAGAGATAAGGGTTAACTCCAGAACAAAACAAAAAAAAATCAATGAAAAGGTATGGGAGAGAATTGGTTTATTATCTCTTGAAGGTTGCAAACACAGTTGTAGGTTATAAACAATTGAATACCATCCAAGATACTTGTTACCCAGACAGTGGGAAAAAATCTCTTAGCTTGCATCCCTCACCCCTAAAATAGCACTGCCAGATATGCAGTTTTAGAAGGAGGAAGTTCCTGAAAAAGAAAATGAGGAAGATATAAAAGCCATGAAATCAAGTACATTGCCTGTCCAGATGGACTCAGATATAAATTCCATCAGACCACTGGTTCATCTAATCTAATATCCTGATTCTGCCCTGATTCAGGAAGATATTTAAGCACATGCATAACTTTAAGCTTAGGGGTAGTCCTATTGTCTTCAGTATGACTTTCTGACTCTCATGTGATCCTGGATTCTATATTTATTCAAGTATTACTGATTGGGGGGGTAAACTGATTCCTTAACTGCTGGTGCTGCATGATGTACTATAACGGCCCCACAGAAAGAGCTGGAACAGCCCAATGCTAACGGTGGATGAACAGAATATGGGGACATACTAATCATGAAACAAGTGTTGTACATCAAGTAACAGTAAGAAAAAGACTATCCTGAAACTTGAATGCCTTAAAGTCTAATACGATGCCCAAAGCAATCAATAGGAGTTTGCGTTTAACTGGTAGATTCAGAAGAGGAATGCTCTAATACCTAGAAGTCAAAAAGATTTATGGCTAAATCTTCCCATGCTATTAGAGGCTTTGAGCTACTCCTTCAGTGTAAAGCACTGAGAGATCCTTGATTGGCACAGAGCTTCCATAGTAGCTCTTGTGCTACTCATCTGCTCTGTAGCCAGTGAATTCAATGTTGCCAAAATATGCCACAGTCTTGAGTTAGTGGATCTTGATTGTACATATTTGCTGCATGATCATAGGCAAGGAGGCAGGGCAAATCTCCCAGTATTAACACCAAGGGGGCATCTCTAGTAGTGCATCCCCCCATGGAGCCAGGGTAGGTAGGAGTCAAAGATCAGAGGCAGTACTGACATAAAGGGCTGTGGCCCAGATCCTCAAAGTCAGTGGGAGTTAGGTGCCTAAATATCTTTGAGAATCTGCACCTGTGAGTATGGGGGACCTCTATCTCCAATGACACATGAAGTGTCCATGAGAAAATCTTTGCAGCAATTTCCTTCTTCAGAGTCTTATCCCATGAGTTTAACTGCAGTGGAGGATGATCCCAGCCTCGTAAGAACCTCAGAATGTAGTTCTTAGTAATTGATTCCTTTCATAATCAATAATAATAATGGTAATTAATAATACCTAGCTCTTGTGTAGTGCTTGTCATCAGATCTCAATGTGCTTTACAAAAGAAGTCAGCATTATCATATCCATTTTACAGATTGATAAACCGAGTCACAGAAAGGTGATGTGATTTCCTCCAGATCCACCAGCAACAAAGCTAGGAATAGAACCCAGAGCTTCTGAGTCCTAGTCCAGTACTATGGGATTCTACTGCCACACTGCCTCCTTAAGTAAGGAACATACACATTAAATAATTCAGTCACTCGAAACAGGTTTAAAAGAACCTATTTTATGTTTCAGATATGTATAAAAACAATAGAAACAGCAAAAGCAAAAAGGACCTTCATAAAGATGAAATACTGTATTGATTTTCTGAGAGGTTCAAGGCCAAATTCAGAGGTGAGTCAAAGTACTTGGGGGAGGGGGGAAACGGTAAGTGTGTTTAACTTGCACCTGTTTTTGCTCTTCCCTTTCCCTCAGACCAACATTTATCCTCAAACTATCTGTGAATACCTAGTCGGTTTGTAGAAATTAGGATCAATTTTCAAACAGAAAAAAGGGCTAAATTGATCAGATAATATTGTAACCTATTATATTTATATTTGTAACCTATTTCAGTCAGTTTTAGGCAAGAGGCCCATTGATTTAAATGGGGAAGGATCAGTCCCTTTAATAGTAACCATTGTATGTGAACATCTAAAGGAAACCTTTAGCATTTAGCAAAACCTAGACTCATAGAACTTTGACATTGGAGAAGACCCACTGGGTCATTCTGTTGATCTCTGTACCCATGTACGATTGTTCCCTACAGTAAAAGGTATGCTCTGTTACCTCACTGTCATAAACAGGAATGACACAAGAAAGCTGAACTTCAAGCATTTGTTATAAAACTCATACATAAGTGTTAGTTTTATTAAAATTCTCTAAAATTATTCTATTTGTGTCTCAGATCTGATTAAATAAATCTTGGAGTTTAAAGCACAAAGGGGATGCATTCATGCGTAGGATTAAAGGGCCCATTGAAGTCAGCAGCTGTTCCATGTACAGTGCTAATCACGCATGTTGAACAGAATGACCAATCTGAAAATAGTACAGGCAGCCCATCCCAGTCTGAACACTTAGATGCTCATAGGAAACTCTTTTTATGAACTTTACTGAGCTTAACAATAAATTGTAGAGCCCAGTAAAACAACAGTATTTAACATTTCTTTTTACTTCACTGTTGCTATCACTACATATCCTTTTCTTCTGCGCTGTCATGTCCTGCTAGTTTATCAGGTTTGAAAATAGATATAAGACAATATTGACACAAGAAAGGATGTAACCAAGTGTGGTGCTGGATCCAAAGTTTTGCTGGAGTTCAGATCTGAAATTTTGGTTTAGTCCATCCTAGAGGGAAAGGCCAACAACAAAATTGAGATTAAGATCAAAATGTGCTCTTAATTTGGGTGTGTTTGTTTAGATAAATTTATAAGAGAAAAAGTAATGGTCCATAAACATTCATATGAAGGCACTTCACAAAGTAAATCAGAATGCTGAAAACATTCTAGACCACAGCTGAAATGTTGTTTTCCCTTGAATCTTTTGTCAAAATACTTTTGTACTCATACCAGCCAACCAGGAGGGGAGAGCAACTTGGAATTTACACCCCACTACCCATAAGGGCTGGCAGGATGTAGAGAGAGAAGAAAGAGACCCTTATCCTTCTCCCGTTTTTGGGAGAAAGATAAGCTCCCTCATAAATGCAGATTTTCCTGAGGGCTGCAGCAGCCCCTTCCCCTAACCACCTGTCTTTGGTCCCTTCTCTAAGCATAAAGCTTCCTTCTCCACAGCAGAAAATGAAGGAAGAGAGAACATGAGAAACAAGGGAGCATTACAGTGTCACCAAATATGCAGGACAAATAGAAAAACAAATGTATCCATCTGTGATTTAGATACCTCGGATGGACCACACTGAGAATGCCACACTGACGGAAGATTGCAAGAAACAGAGCAGGCAATCCCCAAAAACGAGTGGTTTATTCTATAATTAGATTCACCAAGCCAGTAACAAAAGAGCTTCTGCAGTACCACACTGGTTAGCCAGAAGCCAAACACAGTCCCCTTTAAGAATTCTGGCCCTTGGCTCCCATCCAGACAAATAGATCTAATATAGTGAAAACCTAATTCACTCTATGCAGAATTCTTTCTAATGCCAAAGGATCAGATACTTACCCTAGTTCAATATGCATCTCAGATCTTGCCCAAATATCACTCTGTCAGCCAATCCTCAGTAAACTAAAGATGTATTAATAAAAGAAAAGACGAGAGTTATAAATGGTTAATAGATCATATACATACAAATGCCTGCAAAGTCCTTATATCAGGTTTGTAGGAGTGATTGAATACATGGCTGACTTGCAAAGTCATTCCGGTAACTTCCAAAAAATTGGAAGGTCCTCAGTGTCATAAGTAGATAGGTAAGGTAAGGGTTAATTTTTCTTTTGCCTGTAAAGGGGGAATAAAGGGAACCAAATACCTGACCAGAGGACCAATCAGAGAACTGGATTTTTTAAAAGTCAGGGGCGGGAATTGTGTACTCTAAGTCTTTTTGTTTTTCCCAGCTATGGAGGAAACATCTTTTCTGCTAACTCCTATTTCTTTCTAATATTTTCCTACAAAGTGTGAGTACAACGGGCACAGGCAATAGGCTGTTATATGCTTTGGTTTGTATTTACAAGTGTGTTGATGTGCTGGACTGGTTTAATCGGGCTATCTTTTAAATCAGACTGTTTAATCATATTTTCTTATAAGCAAGAGCCTGTATTGAGTTTCTTAATGCAAGATATTGTTTGTATTTTCTTTCTTTTATATAAAGTTCTCTTTCAAAACCTGGCTGAGGTTTTGGGGTTTCTCCGGTGAGGCTACAGAAGGGGGGGGAAAATCTCTTATATTAGCTTTACAGATTTGAATGCATCGCCTCAGGGGAGGGTGATTTCCCTCTTGTTTTGCCTTCAAGGAGTTAAGTACTGCATCCCCAGGCTCACCCAGGAAGGGGGGAAGCTGGGGGATGAGATAGGGAGACCCAGGGGTCTGGTCTTGGGGTCTTCCCAAAGGAAGTTGGGGAGTCCACAGAGGGGGTCCCCCAAGGAGTATTTGGGGAATCCAGGCTGATAAGAGCCTAATTCTTATCTGGTGGCAGCGAGAAAAAATCCAAGCTGGGAATAAGCTTGGGGAAGGTTCACAATAAACACCCAGATTTTGTACACTAAAGTCCAGATCTGGGACAGACGTTTAGTACACTCAGTCAGAGTTCAAGATACTTCTTTTAGTTGTAAATCCACAGTCCAGAGAATTAGAGCATGAAAGAGGCAAAATGAAGGCATCTCAGATGCCTTTTATATCCTTTGCCACGTGCATGGAAATGTACTGTCCTAAACAAAGCTCACAGCACCTGTGTATGGAAAGTTGCTGGCCCAAGATGGAGTCCAGGGTCACATGAACATATCACATGTCCTTACATGTTTTGCTGAATCACAGGAGGTAGCCATTGGCTCCTTGCTGTCTGAGGTAGCTACAGGAATACCTACTGGGTGCGATGTAATTCTTCAATGGCCCATGTGAGAGTGGAATGTCTTTATGGGACATCAACATATCACCAGGGCTGGCTCTAGCCATTTTGCCGCCCCAAGCACGGCGGCATGCCACGGGGGACGGTCTGCCGTTCGTCGGTCCCGTGGCTCCAGTGGACCTCCTGCAGGCGTCCCTGCGGATGCTACACCGGAGCCGCAGGACCGGCAGACCCTCCATAGGGATGCCTGAGGGAGGTCCACCGGCGCCACCTGCTGCCCTCCCGGAAACCGGCAGACCGCCCCCTGCAGCATGCCACCCCAAGCATGTGTTTGGCGCACTGGGGCCTGGAGCCGGCCCTGCATATCACTGTCTATCTGAGGGGTGTCACCCAGGAATACAACACATGTTTAAGCTACAAGTCCATAGCCAATATTCATCACTTCAGATACAAACAGAGAAGATAATCATATAAACAAGATAATCATACTTAGCAATTCATCACTTTTCTGTTGATACCTTTCATGACATGTTTTGTGGGGCATGGGTCAGCATTCATGTCGTGCTCCCTGTCAGTACCCAGCCCAGACTAAGGAAGCTAATGATCCAAATAGCAGACCAAATTCAATTATGCATCCTGGTCATGTGCCATGGGAGGTATGTTGCATGTACACTAGGAAGATGACATACTTTGTACAAAATTTATGGTAATTGTGTAACAGTGGTAACAACACTGTGGTTACCCTTTTTATACACAGAATCTCACCATCCATACACCAGAAAAAATTGCAGAGAGCTTGAGCTCCTTATTGGTGGTAATTTAATTTTAGCAGTCAGGAGGGCATGAGAGTGTTTTGAGGGCATGTACATCTCACATTTATGGATACATATTGTCGTTAATCCATAATAGAACTCTTATTGCTGTTCAAAGGAATAGTGAATGTGAATTTGAGGGCAATAAATTGCCTAAAGGTTTCAAAAGTGCCTTCACACACCACTTATGGTTCTATTTACAAAAAATGTAAAGGGAACATTAATGCCAAGTGACACACACACACACGAACACATATAATCATTGTCACATAGAGGGGTTGGGTTATCATCTGCCCTGCAACTCTGGGTGCCTTATAATGCTTTGCTGCTGTTGCTTCCAACCTGGCCCTTCAGAAACAGCATACTGGTCACACCCTGAGTATCTGTAGCTGCAGCCTGCCAGCTACACTTCAGTGCACTCTTGCTTCCACCAGCTTTAGGTACCACTTGCATGATGACTTCAACACACTCCCATCCTCTAAATTTCCCAAAAATGTTTGTTCTGAACTGTCCAGCCCTCTCCTGGACAGTTCAGATATTAGAAGTCTGTTGCCCCTGTATGGGGTCGAGGTAGAACAGTTTGTTACTTTAATTGGAATTACCAAACAATTCAGTTTAAAAACAACATTGGATTATTTTTTGCTCAAAGGGCTGATTCCTTTGTCCTCTTGAGTAAGAGAACACCTGGGGTATGTTTGCCTCTCTCTTTCATAGTCCAGTCACCCTTTGAAATGCATTTTCCTGAGGGTTACCCCTAGAGAAAGTTCCTTCCCAATGTAAGGACGGAGACATGGAGTTTCGTGGTGAAAGAAGTTCCAGATTATTTGCTCAAATGCAGATCAGTCTGCTCCTGCCTCCCTTTCATCGCTTTGAAACACGTACTAATGGTCCTACCTACTGATATGACTTCTCTTCATTCCAGGGAGCAGGCTTTTGTATTAACCTGCGGAGTAGAGTGTGGGTTTACTGCTAAATATGTTTTACTGTGCCTCCTCATTGTTTGTGTGCACTATTGCTTACTGTTTGTGCTTACTGCTGTTGACATAGTCATCTGAGCAAATAGTTGGTAGCAAATATTTCACAAATTTAAATTAAATCAGCCTATTTTTCTCTTTGTGTAATGTTCATGAGTAGTTTACAGTTTTCTCATATGTGTGCATTATTTTAAACTTTTTATCAAATAATTTATTTTAATAATTCTTGGCCTGCAAATTGTCTGCAAGCAGTTCATGGAAATTTGAGTTGTGCTGACCACTTTCCTATGAACAAGTAGGTCACTTTGTAACTAGGGTGACCAGAGTCTCAATTTCATAGGGACAGTCCTGATTTGTGGGTCTTTTTCTAATATAGGCTTCTATTACCCCCCACCCTCTGTCCCGATTTTCACACTTGCTGTCTGGTCACCCTACTTTGTACTCTTTCCATTCTTTCACTGGATGGGAATAACTTGTAGTGAGATTTCCACTACTGACATTCATGCATTTGTTAGTTCTGTGAACATTCCTGCCAGCAAACCTGCTTGCTAGAATACTTGTGAAAAGTGAAAATAAAAGAGCACAGGTGTATTTGCTTGAATACAAAATTGGAGTTGTATCATGCCAATGTTCTCAAAAAATGTAAGGTATTATTCAATCTGCTCATGCAGACAGATGTTTATCCTGTGATTTTATTGAAAAATAAATTATTTTTTTCCTACATTCCTCAGTCGATGGAGGAAGCAACAATTTGGAATGTCAAGCTTTTTTATTTCAATTTCCTTGAGGAAATGTCTGGTGGTGGGGGCTTGAATAATTTTTTTTAATTGACTAGGTAATATCCTAAAGTGTAATGAAAGAAATATTAATATCATCTGAACATGAGCCCATTGAAAAACTGTATAAATGAATTACTAGGTGAGCAGAGCTGTGGAGAAGCATTTGAAAGAGGAACCTAGACTTAAGGGAAATTGATGATTGCATTTTAGTACATATGTACTTCGCCATGGCCCAGCTCAGCTTAGTCCTAAGTAGACTAATCCTGCTCTTTATAAGGTCATGGCCAGCCAAAATATGCTATATAATTATTAAACATTAGCGACCACTTCAAGGCTGCACTGCAAATATTTCCAAATTAGCTGCACAGTGAAGACTATACTGAATTGAAAAGCTGCTAAGATTTAAGGACCTTTTCAAAATGCAAAGAATCTAGGGAGTGATGATACACACTTTGCAAGGTAAAAGTGGAAGGATTGTCAATATGGTTCCTCTAAGCTTTTCATGATTTTAAAAAATGAATTGTACTATTCAAATACACTAAGACACTTGCACTGCAGCCTTCTTTAATTGTTGATGGTGCGTAATTTTCAAAAAAAATTGATACAAAATATACTATACATTCTTGGGTTGAGATTTTCAAAAGCTCATAGTGGGATTAAATCAAAATCACTTTTCTCTGGAATACTCAAAGGCATTTTTCCTCAAATGCTTTTATGCCAGACTTCTTGTTTCAATCCCAACTGTTTTGGCTGCAGAAATGCACAGAAGATAAAGGAATAATTTTTATACTGGACTACAGTTTTTTCACATACATTCAAAACTGGTGAAACCATATTTGCTCAAACTTTCCAAAAACCATTTCCATCAGACAGATACCTAAAATAAGAAAATTTTAGTCTGACATCTGGAAGTTTCAGAAAGTTAAGAGCTACTGAAAATAAGATTAGAATGAAAACCATTATACAACCTTCACTAAAACAGTCATGGTTGCTCCAACTACAAGACGTCATGGTATAATTTAATAATGTTCTAAGGTACAATTCAATGGAACTAATGAATTCTTAGTAATAGGAGAATTAACGTAGACATTGTGCTATTAGTTGCTGAGAAGTAAATTGAGACCAAAGTAGGATTTTTATTTCAAATAAGTGGTGTGCAGGTTATTTAAAATAATTGGCAAGATTCCCTTGCACTTGAAAATAACAGAAAGTAGTTATCAAAATGCCATTTCTCATTGAATTTTAGCCTGTAACCTTGGGAAAGACTTACCTAAATAGCTTCTTCCTCATTGAATAGTTTGTTCCTCATTCCCTCTGCTGCCTTTTTGGAATATTTATATAGATTCTCTAGATATAAAAATCTTCCTCACACGTCACACCATTTTAAATGAACTGTTTACATAATAGCAAAACTTAAGCAAAAAATGTAAAAGCATTTTAGTCATTACAATTGTGCTATAAATACTTCCTTTTGTTTGCACTCATCCTCAGGCTTTTCATATCACATTAAGCTTCTTCTCTTTTGTTGCATTTTGAGGAATTATTTCGCTTAATTCTCCTTTCACAAGACTTAGTGGAGTATCACCCACATAAAACCTGTGTGACTAAGATCAGAATCAGGCCTTAGTTTTAAATCACACAGTAAAACCGACCTTTGACACATCAGTGTGTAGTGAGAAAGTTGATTTTTGCCATAGATCACTAAAGTTTCTAAATCGGACTGAATTAATCTGGTAGAATTTACTATAAAGCTTGTTTTTATACTTCTTTTATTTGAAAGAAACCAGAAACTTCTGTTTATTTCAGTAAAGATTCCAGTCTGTTTCCAAACAGGCCATGACTTCCAAAGCATTATTTAAATGCCTCAGCTGAATAAGTGGATTCTTTCATGTCATTCCATACATTGAAGTACCAAAAGGGTAAATAACTTGCAATATCATTTTTGACTGACTTGACTTTGAAAAATGCACAGCCTACATAAACAACTGCTCAGTTGTTAGGTGCTTAACTGCATCTCTAAATGGGGTCTCATATGTTAGTATGCTGCTGTTGGTAATGATTATAAACACATCCGTTCACCATATTAATGAGTTATAGCCAATAGGAAAGGACAAAAATCCATAACTTTTCCACAAACTTAGTTAAATGTCAAGGTTTTTAAAGGCCTAGTTAGCAAGTATATTAGATGAGATATGTCAGTTTCCCAATTTACAACTCTGACTTGTCTCTTGTGATTCCTTATAGCCTCTAGCCATTCTCCTCTTACCTGAGGCATTCTCTGGCAAAAACCTGATGCTTCCAGTCATTCTGCATTCTTGTGTTCCTTCAAAAATAATTGGACAGGCACTTCTCCATAAACAATCATCATTAGTCATATAAGGTACACAGATAAGAATACCATACAAACAAGATTCAGTAGAATGTCTTGAGCCAAATAATACTAATTTGACCAGCATACTAAAAATGTGATTGACAAAGAGTTAATGCACTTAACAGTTTTCCAGCAGGCTGATGGAATTAGTTACTTGATGCTCAAAAAGTCCTGCTCCCAGAAAAGTGACACCGACATTGACCAGTGAGTTTGTTGCCTTTCAGTAACCTGCTCCATTGCCAGACTGCATGATTAAAGTCATTATGAGAACTGTCAGTGGACTGGGGAAATGAAAACTGTCAAAAGAAGCAACTATTGAAAATTTTAAAGATTTTTTTTAATGTTAAGCTAATTTAAATATTGACTATAATTTTAATATTATGATACAAAGCTCAAATAACAAAACTCCAAATAATAAATAGAATCCTCTCAAGTTATAATGGAAATAGTGTACTTATTTTTCCTTGCTACTGGAAATCAATTAAATGAATTGTAAATAGTATTTTTCTTTAAAAAAAAAAAAAAAGTAAGGCAAGAAATTACCATATTAAAATCCATTACCTTTGTTTAAACTCTCTACATCAAATTATATAAAATAGTAGAAAGAAAATCCATGAATTCACAGTATAAAACTCCTTTTTAATAGACTGCTATCTCAGTAAAGCTCAACAACATAAATTATGTCCAAGTCTAAGATTAACAAGTGCTAAAGAACTAATATTTTGCATGATATAGAGGTACCAAATTAAGAATGATTAATTTAAAATTTAAAATTGTCTACATTACTGTAATATTTGATGCAGTTTTACATAAGCGTGCATATACAGTAATATATGAACACATGGCAGGCAATAGTTTCATAAAGTAGTTCACACTTTTGGATACCTACTAAATGTCATATTTTCACTGAGCTACTGAATGCAGAAGGAGTATAGAAATTCCTAGTTTATTGTAATAGAGTACGTAGTACTATATTTAATTTAATGTTTTGTTTAAAATATATAACAAATAACATTTTAGTATCTGATATGTGCTTGAATATTTTTTCAGTGGACTTTTACAATGCCTCTTCACAAATGCACACATACTTAAATCCTAAGTTTTATTTAAAGATTTTTTATTCTTGCATATCAACATGAAGACCTGACCCTTTCCTCAATTATAGTTTAAGATACCTTTTATGTAGCTCAAGAAGGAGCCTGGAAGAGAGGACAGCATCTTTATTTGATACAATAATATCAACACTATAATTTTCTTATTTGTTTTTCTTTCCTCACCTGCTATGCCCAGGTTTTGACACTAAGAACATTGTGTTTGATATTTTCAGCATTAAAAACCACTTTAGGCTTGGTTCCATTTTACTCCCAGTCAGAAAGATCAGAAAAAGCTCAAGTCACACAGTGAGAAACTTTATCTACTGAATGAGGCATTATCCATTCCACCAGACTACAAATCAAAGAGTATCTCTTAGGCTGCTTAAAAATTCATTTTAAAATCTGATCCTGATTGTACTTTTATGGTAATTTTATACCATCAATCATCCTTTTACCTTTAGTCTCTAGGTCCACTGCTTTCCCCATAGATCTCATTCACTCTACCTCATTATAATTCTTTAGGTGAGAAAACAGGGTAAGAAACCTTAACAGAAAGTGAGAGAGAGATGTAAATTTCTTGAGAAAAGTCAGGCTCACTAAGAAGCATGGCTAATGATATGTTCTGATCTATTTTTTGAAAAAATTAAAAGAGAGGGTGAGGGGAATGATAGAATAGAAGTGAAAAAACATGTTTCCCATACAAATAGCATATTTGTAATTGGTATTCTACCTCAGTCAGATAATTAATACTACTAAGCTGTCAAAATAATATCTTAGATAGAGTTTGGCTGAAAAAGAACAAAAGACATGTTTGAAACTCCACAGAACTTTTCTTTAATTTCAGTGTTAAACTTTCTAGGATTTTATAATTTCTATTAAGAATAAGGGAGCCTCGTCTTTGTTAATTCTGTAGACTGATGAGTTTTGATCATTAGCAAGTGGCACCGTCTAAAGATTGCTGTAAACACACTGATCAAAAACTCTTCCGGATATATAAACTCATATTACGTTAGTTATATAAAATCAGAGCTGTAACTTTGCTTATTTTCCATCTGGCAATGCTCAAGCCTTCTCCAGCAAACAATTAATCATAGGAAAGGAAAAATGATATATGTGGCTCTGTCAACCAATGCTCAGTGGCAACTAAAATTATGGGGAACATCTAGCTTAAATCTAGTATTTGTCTAGTATTTTCTATATGATTTATATTTTACTAACAGTGAAAGTTATTTTATTCTTGATTTGAATTCTTACTGTAAATGAAAAGCATATTTTTAGAGCAACAAGAGATATAACAGATAATAAACCCAGCAATGCATACCCAATACATTTAGATGGGAAGGAAAAATGGCTGTTAACCACAAGGAAAAAGAATATTTTTTTCCAACATAGTTAGTACATTGACATTGCAGTTCCTAATACACTTAACAATACAATTCCTAATACATTTAACAATTTAACAATGCAGTTCCTAATATATTAAACCACTGAATACTGGTAATAGCAATCCCTTCTAAATGGCCTGTTACCAGCAGTTAGTAACCAGTTTCTTAGTTAATGGCCTGAGGGGAAGGGCTTGGGAAAAAAAAAAGGCTGTATTCACTGTTTCCTGTCAGGTTATTTAACTGGATGTATTAAAGTGCATTTTCATTGGGTTTCCAAATGTGTATGCTCTGATAAAATTCTAATCTGAGGGGGGAGGGTTGATTAAATCATGTTTATAGAACAAATTATAGCCTAAACATCTTGAAAGAGATTATGAATTGTTTCATTAGTCTTCTGATTAACAACCTAAATTGTATTAGGATTTGGTGCAAAAAATAATATTCATGGTTTTTAAATATAACATGAAATCCAGTGCACTCTGCAACTCCATCTGAAAAAGATTTGCAGAATATTCATATAGATCTAAGGTAGGACAGAAAAATCATGGAATGCTGCAAAGAGCAGTTATGCCCTTTTCTACAGTATCAAATAGCTATTTTAAATATTCCTCATTCCTTTCCATAAAACAATTTTTTAAAAAAAATTCTTATTTGGAAGTATGCTTAGCGCTAACATGATATATGGCAATATTGAAAGAGTTAATCCAATATAAAAACAGGATTGCATATAAGACAGCTAATACTGTTTTCATTAGACATTTACTGAGTTAATACATTTTTTCATAAATGCTTCCAATTATGTCATTGATACACATGGAAATAATGTATACACATGCTCTACCTAAATGCACACAACAGTATTTTTTTAAAATATGCACTATTATTGAAAGACACAGTGCCACCAAGATTGAAAGCAAAGAATGTAGTTTCTCTTGTTGCTTAGTAGTAATCTACAAATCAATCAAAACCATGAATAAGTTACATGTTGACTAATTTATCTATCTGTGCAACTCTTTGGATTTAAATGGTATCTCTTAGTTACTCATTAGCTGAGGGGGTAAAAAGACTCATTAATAAGAAATATTAACCTGACTATGGCAGTAAAGTCAAAGGGAATGATTAGCATTACACAGAACACTCCACTCCATACTATACACATAGGAATGCACTCATTCATTAGGCATACCACATTTAAAAAAATTGACACTTTTACTTACACTATACACAGTGTAGGACTAAGGGATGAGAGACAAAGAAAAACATGCATGCAGACCATTGTAGTGTGGAGAAAAATCAGACGGGGAGAATTCTGGTTTCTACAGTCTCATGTAGGAATGGAAAGAGTTTATTTTTGAGGAACTAAAACTTCTGCATTATGTATTTGAAACTTCTTGGATCAGAATTATTGGTGAAAGCCTGGTTGCCCACACACAACTCCAGTGAACTGATGTTGCATGGAAGACCAATGTGAGGATTTGAGGGGACAGAATGTCCCCTCCATCTACAGGCAGAGGGCGTGGGGCACTTACACTGTTGGTACTTGTACCCAGCTGTATGAAGATTATATAAGAGTTTTGGCCAGTGGATCTATGCAGTTCATGAACCCACAGGCCATACCCCTAGAAATACCCCACACTCATGTTTGAAAGCTACTGTGATACTCAACTCTGGTGTGTATATAAGACTATGGGTCCCCACTTCTATTCTCTCCACTACCTGCCCTACATGCAGCACAGTTCTGGGAATTTTGAAGCTCCCATTCCTGGGACAATTTCACCTTATATGATATTCAAGTTGTTTTTTATCACATTCTCCCTTAAGTAAAGCGTGCAGGAACTAGGGGTGCTGGGGATGTGGCAGCACCCCTGGCTTGAAGTGGTTTCCATCATATACAGGGTTTACAATTTCATTTAGTGGCTTTCAGCTCCCCCTTTCTCCCCTTTACAAACTGTTCCAAAGCCACTTTCCTTAAGGTTGATGGTTAATTCTAAACTGATCCCATAGACAGGTGAATTGTAGTGGGTGGAGACAACTGTAGCCAAGGTGAAGGGGTTAGTAAGTAATACACAAGCAATGGTGTTTTGGGAAGCACAGTTAGTGGTGTTAAGTGGCATTGATACTTTTAAAGTAGAGACAAGATGGTGAGGTAATTATCTTTTATTGGACCAACTTTTGTTGGTGAAAGAGACCAGCTTTCAAGCTACGCAGAGCTCAGTAGTAGCATAAGCAGTATTAATATTAGTGAAATTAAACTTCAGTAGGTGGAAAAGCTATGTGTTGGACTTGAAAGCTAGTTAGGTAGGAATGAAGGAGACAAAGAAGATTGCCTGGAAGTTAAGTGACAGTAATTAGGCTCTGTAGACAAACAAAAGGAGACATGGACCACAGGAAGCAGAGTCAGAAGATCCTTCAAGAAAGAAAGGACATTGCCAAGAAAACCTACGTAAGTACTATTACCTGTGTGCAGTTTCTCTATTTTAAAGTAAAAGAATAAACAGATACATTTTATAAAGAAATAAGTTGCATTAGAAATATATGCCTGCTTCAGACTGCTCTGTGTAAAATAGAGGCTTCAGGCCCAGGGCTGCCCCTTTCAAACCCTGCATTCCAGGGGGATGAGTCAGCAACCACAAGGACCCTTTAGCAGCAGTTTTCACACATACCTCTCCCCCTGCCAAAAGACATAAATCACAGTTCCCTTCATTCAACCAGCCAGATAAACACCCCCTCGCTTAAAGGTGCAAGGTGGTCGTTCTGCAAGTACTATTGCCTATGCGCAGTTTCTCTATTTAAAGTAAAAGAATAAACATATATATTTTATAAAGAAATGAGTTGCATTAGAAATATATGCCTCATCTGCATCACCAATTTCTCTTCCAGTAGGAACCTGGACCATTGGAAAGTCCTAAAATCTGCTGCTTTGCAGAAAGGGGCAACGTTTAATTCTACTGCAGGCCTGGCAAGCTTTTACATATGTGTAGTGTAGGTTCTATGACTTAGGAAAAGGTCTAACCTCTAATATCTTTTATGAAGAATGAAATTAGTGATCTTGTCTTAATTCCTCTCCAGTTTTGTGCAACTGGTGATAGGGGAAGTACAGATAATGGAATTTGAAAAGCTGGCCAGTGGTGGAATTTGTGCACATGGTTGCTCTGACAACAAAGGGAGTTATGGATGAGTGACCAAGTATCAAGAGATTTTTTGGTTCAAGATATTTTTCAGCCGGTGCGCTTTGCCATACTGATACGTGTACTTTCTACTAACTGTTAACCTGTGTTCAGAAGGAATGGCAACTATCTGTTCTACTAGGTACCAAAGCAACAATACTTTGTTAGTGGTTTCTTCCTTACTGTCTCCAAAGATCTTTCCGCTTGCGTTTCAGTTCCCCAATGTTTTATTTAAACTGTATCTGTGAGATGATGGAGCATGAGAAGAGACTTTGTTTCATAGCTGGTCCTCAATCAGAGCTACAGGCTCTAACAGAATTGCACAGTATTAGATGACCTATTGTATAGACTTTTCAGTCAAAGCTCAGGTGCCAAAAGTGGTCTGTAATGAAGCTGGTCTCATTCTGTAGCACAATTTGAAGTGATAATAGTGGTAGAGAAAAATAAACAAAACATTTAATAGGAGGGGGGAAACTATAGAATAATTTGGTTTTGTTAAAAAAAAAATATTTTCCTTTCTTCCAAATGCTAATCTTGCTAGTCCATCGATCCGATGATGACACATCTGTGCAGATCATCTGTTGTTGGTCTCATGGTGTGCTCTCTGATGACTGTACAAGCCAATTCTAGAGGTGCACATTTTGCTGCAGATGGTGCATGGGAAGTTTGCGGTCAGTGGATTGTGTGCTGCTGATGCTCTGTGATGTCTTTTGCGTGCCTCTTGTAGACGCCGGCAGCGGTCTTCCTCAAAGGCGATTGCAGTATGTGTCTACTGTTTGCACGCCCGTGTGTTGTGTTGCTGCGGCTTCCTCGGTCCCGTAGGTTGTTATGATGTTATGACAATTGGCTGTTTTGATGATGTTTGTAACGTTTCCGTGGTACTTATAGTTGGATTGCCTGGGGGCTCACCAGCTACCGGCTGATGGGTTTAGTTGGCAATCCATGCGGTGACCATGGTACCAGTCTTGTCTGTGACTTCTTGATCTTTAATTTCCGATGCTTGTTCATCTGGGCTTGTTGAGGCCTCGAGTGGGCACTTTGTTTCCATCCAATGGTCTTCTGATTGTTGCGGAGAGGCGCTGTGGAATGCTTCAAGTAGTTGATGTGACACTTCTTGTGTCCTGTTTTGCACCGTCAAGGATTGACTGATAACAGAGTTGTAATAAGCGTTTTGGTTGCCATGCGGAATGTACGGGTCGGTGGTTTACTTTGACCGCAGTAGCAGGTGCTTTTGGCTTGCTTTGGTTTGCGTTTGCGTTGATTTATTATCCCAGTTGTCCCATTGGTATGGCATTCGGTATTTAAGAGTTTGTGGGCGAGTGACTTTAAGCTGGGACGGTCCGTCAGTGGGATATGGTCGGCTGTGTCGGGGTGCGTAGTTGTATGAACTTCTGTTTTCCAAGGTGTTAGTCCTATACGTGTGCGATAGGCTTCCGCAATGTTTACAATTGTGCTGAATAGATACGTTTCAGTGTGCTGAGGTCATCTCAGTTCGGACAGTGCCTTCGCAGAGAGGGTTTCTGCACATGGTTTAATCTTTGCGTTGGTTGGAGGTAAATGTCCTCGTGGCTGGTATTCACGGTATTGACTCGGTAGATGCTTCTCATTGATGGTTAAGACGTGGTTGCAAAGAGGATGTTTAGTATCGAATCCGGAATGGAGATATCTTGTCTATCGCAGTGGGTTTGTTGTGAGCGGGGTTGTGAGCTCTTCGACATACTTCCCCTGTTGCTTGCTGTGTAGGCGCTTGATCTGACAATCTTCTGGTGGGCTCAGTACAACGTTCATGTTGATTGGCCAAGTCTCGGTTACTGGTGGTGATAAGATGACGTGGTCAGTCTGTGAGGACGATAACGGTGCATATTTCTGTTCATGTCTTTTTGTGTATTTGTCAGTGACTGGGAACCTTGTCGACTGTATGTTGCTCCTGCTGTCTTCAGGTGCCGAACCACATTGTCTTTCAGGTAGATGTTGCATTCACGAATTATGGACTCTTGGACTTGTTCAGATATTGGGTGTTCTGGCTACAGGGAGAGGAGTATGCCTCTGTTAGTTTCCATTTGCTTTGTGCCTTGGTCTTGACAGAGACATCGTCGTGCAGATGTCTGTGGTATTTTCATTCCGATGTGCTTCATCACATTGTGGAGCTGCTGTGATGCTGTTGGACTCTGCGTGTGTGTGTATATGTCCTGGTACCGCCTCTTTTCCAGGAGCTTCGATCACGTGATATTGCTAAAGCTTTCTTATCAATCTATGTGGGCGGCAAGTCAGATCTGTGAGCAGGTTGTGTGGAATTTCATTGAGGACTTATTATTACAGGTCGAGGTTATTGGAGGGTTGCTAAAGTGTTTTACCATCTTTTGTTGATGCCTTCTTTATCTTTAATCAGCATTGTGTTGTCTGATGAGAGCAATGGGGTGGTCCTTGGTTTAGAAGGTCATAGACAGTCTTAATAGCACTGAAGAACATCTTTGAGTTGTGAGTCTCAGCATAGTGCTCAATTTCTTTGGCTTTGGTCTCCCACCAGTTGTCTTGTATCTGATGGAAGTCTTTCTGTGTTTTGCCCTGAAGGTACTTGAAATGGTCCCATTTAGAGACCGAGGAGGGGTCATTCTGCCATTCAATAAAGGCTTTTCTCTTTACTTCCAGTGCTGAGCATATTTTTTCTTGGTTCTCATCAAACCAATCCTGATGTGTTCTTTTCTTTGGTCCAAGAGATGTTATTGCTATATCAGTCACTATCTGCTTGAACTGGTCCCACTTTTTAGTTACAGTACCGATCAATTGTCTGTGGGATATCAGTTTGTCATCAAGACTCCTCTGGAAACTGTTGAAACACCGAGCATCCTTCAGTTTGGCTATGTTGAAAGCAGGTCGCACATGTTTAGGGCGTTTGTGCCAAGAAGGAGCGATGTGAAGTTGAAGACACATCCTGACTAATCTGTAATCTGTCCAGCACACTGTGCCTCGCATTACTCTGGTGATCAGTACGTCTCGGATGTCTCGCCTTCTGACAATGGCTTAATCTATCAGATGCCACTGTTTGGACTTAGGGTGCATCCACGTCGTTTTGTATTTGTCTGCTTGTTGGAACAGAGTGTTGATAATGGTCAGGTCATTTTCAGAACAAAGGCTCAAAAGGAGTAGTCCATTGCTGTTCATTTTGCCTACACCATGTGGCCCGGTTGCTCCTTTCCAGTTCTCGCTGTCAGCCCCAACTCGGGAGTTGAAATCTCCAAGTAGGAGTAGTTTGTCTGTTACAGGTGTGGCCTTGATCAGTCTGTCGAGATCTTCATAGTATTGTTCCTTTGAGGTGTCAGAGCACGTTAGAGTGGGTGCATATGCACTGATGATGGTGGCATGACGTTTGGCATTTAGTGAGAAGCATAGTTTCACCAATCTTTCATTGATACCCACTGGAAGGTCTGCGAGTTGATGCATCAATGAGGTTTTTATTGCCGGACCAACTTCATGTATTCTGTCCTTTGTCTCAGTCTTACCCTTCCAGAAGAAGGTGTAACCACTTCCTGGTTCGCTCAAGGAACCTTCCCCAAGCAATCTTGTTTCACTTAATGCCGCTATATCGATGTTGTAGCGGGCTAGTTCTCGAGCAATGAGAGCTGTCCTTCTCTCAGGTCTTGCAACAGCTTCTCAATCCATGAGGATACAAACATTCCATACACCAATGGTAAGTTTCCTCAAATTTTTCTTTTGGTTTCGGTCACAGGTTGGGTTAAACTGCCAGCCATGGCTTGCTGGCCAGTTGTTGTAGGGCAGGCAATTTTTAGGCCACCTTTTCTAGGCCCCTCCCTTACTAGGGTGAGCAGTGCTGTCCTGAAGAGGGCTGCTCAGATGCCTGGAATGCTGCCAGGCAACTCTGCTGCCCCAGGTACAGAGCTGGACGACCACCTATCCACAGGCCGCCTGCGTGCAGAATTGGGACTGCGACTCCCAGTGGTAACCTCCACCTGTCGCTTTACCCCTCCCCCATTGCTGCAGGATTTGGGTGGTATGATGATGATTTTTGATGATTTGCACAGGACCTGTGCGTGAAAGCTTTCTAAGTGGTAGAGCCGTTGCATGGGAGCAATATCACTCTCTTGACCTTAGAAGCCAGACACCAATGGTACGAAAAATTGTCACGACTGGTAACTTCTTTGGTTGCAGTGGATGGCCTTGATGTCTTTTGTGCCTTGTCAAGCCCTTTGCTGACCACAAAGCATTGCAGAACCACCTTCTTGGCCCTTGGATCTTAGTGATCTTTTTCACCCAGTCCGCCGGAGCTGACGTTGCATGCAGGGTAGGCATATCCCTAATTCACTGAGGGTTTGAGTCCCATCAGTTACATTCACTCACCCAAATGCTAATATAATCATGACAAATATTATTTTCTTAAAAGACACACATACAGAAGTTCTATAGGAAATGTTAGCCAGAGACAAAAACTCCTGCATTAATGTGCATTCTGAAAGCTCTCTCATTTTTTATTTCTCATGCTAACTAGGAGCTTATTAAATTAACAAATATTGACCATCATTGTGATATCTTATTTGAATATTTTACATTAGATGCAACATGACTAGTATCTAAAAAGTGCATGAAAAATGCCCTCATATAATTCTCTTATAAATGACATTATGGACCATTCACATGTTTCAGTGGTAAGACTATGAAGAAAGAAAGAAAAATGGTCCTATGCACTCGTGTAATGACATACAGATATGGGTACAATGGACTCTGTCAGAGGCCGTCGTGATTTAACTTCATGCTAGCAGTCTAATATTTAATGTCAGATTGCAATTAAAATTGTATGAACCCTTTCAAGTTTGGTTCAAAGAGCTTCCCAAATCTGTGTGTGGGAATTGCAGCATTTCCAGGCCCAACTGTTCAGAAATTATGAGTCAGACCCTCCAAAATTCATGAGATTTTTAAAAATAACAAATTTTGGATTCTTCACTTGCCTTTTGGTTTTTGAGCCTGTAGGGTTCACATTTTCAAGTTTTTCTCTGCAACCATGAGGGCTAGGAACTTAATTTTTTTTAAATGAATGCTGAAACATTATCACATCACTATAGGAACTGAAACTTTAAGAAAAAGACTAAATATTGCAAGACTTGTGATTTTTTTTTTTAAATAGCAACATTAGAATTAGTTTTCCTGGGTTAAACAGACTCTGAAATATGAAAGTAATTATATTTACCATGTGCCGGAGAATGTTCTTCCCAAACATACTACAGACTTAGCTGACTCTTCTTATAAAATTCCTGTTAGTTAGATATAGTAGATTCCCTGACCACAAAAACTTCATATAGACATCCTGAGGAGAATCACAAGGGTTCCACGGAGGCTAATGGGCATATAGATAAGGCACTGGTGGTCAGTAGGCACCAGACCAAGAGCCCCTGTCCTGGCTGCAGGACAGATGCCGATCTCAGTACCAATGGTGATCTCTGGTGCCTATCCAAAAATAATACAGCAGACAATGCCAACCTGGATCTTGAGGAGTCCCAGAGACTCTTTGGTGACAATGGGGGAGCCAACCCCAATGGGCAATGTAGTGGGGTGGTGTCATAAATAGATAGCTAAGGGTTAATGTTTCTTTTACCTGTAAAGGGTTAACAAAGGGAACTAAACACCTGACCAGAGGACCAATCAGGAAACTGGATTTTTCAAAGTCAGGGAGGGAATTTTGGGGGTCTGAGTCTTTTGTCTGTCTCTCAGCTATGAGAAGGTTCAAGTACAGGTAGAAAAACAATATAGGCTTTTATGTTGTTTTGGTCGTATTTACATGTGTGTAGCTTGCTGGAATGTTTCAAATTGGATATCTTTTTGAATCAGATTGTTTATTCATATTTTTCTTATAAGCAATAGCCCTGTATTGTCACTTGATGCAGAGATTATATTCTTATGCCTTTTTCTTTCTTTTTATATAAAGTTTTCTTTTTAAGACTTGTTTTGGTTTTTCTCTCTGGGTAGGCTAAGGAACGAAGGGGAGGGAATTCTCTTTGTGTTAGATCTACGGAGGGTGAAACTCTGCAGCACCAGGGAATTGGTGGGAGGGGGAGGAGAGAGAGAATCTTTTCTGTTTCCTTGTATTTGGGGTTTGTCTCTTTGTGGAATAGAGGAGACATGCTTCTTGGTATTGTGATGTAAAGAGATTGCATCAGTACTCCCAGGTTAGCCCAGAGAGGAAAGTCTGGGTGGGAGAGAGAGGGGGAAGGGAAGTGGGTTATTTCCCTTTGCGGTAAGACTCAGGGCTTCTGGGTCTTGGGGTCCCTCCAGGGAAGGTTTTGGGGAGACCAGAGGGGGCCAAAACCCTGGAATTTTTGGATGGTGGCAGCGAGATCAAAGCTAAGCTGGTAATTAAGCTTAGAAGGGTTCATGCTAGGCACCCAGATTTTTGGACGCTAAGGTCCAGATTTGGGAGTTAGGCTTATGATAGGTGGCTACCCCGCTCCTAAAATAGAAGGGCTTAAAACAGCCCTGGGAGAGGGCTGTGGGAGGGGAAGCAGCTAATAGGCTGATTGGGGAATCAGCCGCAGCTGGGCCACACCCCAATCAGGCTTCAGTTGGCCCTGAGCCAGGAGCTCAGCAGTCTCTCTCTAGCTGTAGAAGGAGATGGATCTGGCTGCAGGGACCTGAGCAGAGTACCTGAGCGGAGCAGGGCTGGGAAAAGGCAGAGGAGCTGGGGAGGCTCTAGCCTGGAAAGCCCAGGCTGTGGCCTAGCAGAAGGCCAACAAGTACTGGGGTTTGCAGAGGACAGCCCACGGTTAGGCAGAGGCAGCAAGTCCAAACCCTCCTTGCCAGTGATGAGTCTGCAGTCTGCCCCAGGGAACAGGGGCTAGCTGGTGACTGGCAGTAGCCCACGACTGAGGCAAGGAGGGGATAGAGGGTTGGGGGTTCTCCTGGATGGGGAGACCCTGAGACTGCAGGGGTATTGCCAGGGAGCAGTGCCCAAAGACAAGGGGCACCAGGTCCTGGAAGGGACATGGAGGCCAGCAGCAGTGGGACACCAGCCTGCAGAGGGCACTCTGGAGGCTGGACAAGCTAATTCCCAGAGATAACCAGCAGCAGGTGTCACAGAGATGAGTCCCGTGCCTTTACAGGCAAACAGTCAGATTTGTCTGAAGGCCAATACAAGGGAAACATTAGTGCCAAAGACAAATGGGAGATTGGCATCAATGGTACCAGATGAGAGAGACTTCCACCCTAGAGCTAGGAGAGATGCTGGTACCCAGGCTAAAGGTGGTACCAAGCTCAATTAAGAGATCTTTCACTGAGTGACACACCAATGCTGAGGGGGCCTTTGGTGCTAGGCCCAGTGTTGCCCTCAACTCCACAGTCTGAGGCCCTGGCGAGGCAAGCTGTGGTGCCAATGAGCCTGATAGCTTTGTGCAGCAGCCAGAAGGTGCCAAGGGCTCAGCAGAGAATGAGGTGGTAGAAGCCATCTCACTAGCAAACTCTTGAACCAATGGAGAGTCCAGGACTGAGAGGCAGAACAGATCTGATGCCACCTGATATGCTGTAGGCATGGATACAGTTAGCACAGATGCCAACATCATCAGATGCCCCATGGCCGGAAGTGGAGTCAATGGTATGGACTCTTGCTGCTCTCAGTATGGTACTGGGGAGTGATTAGACAGACTGCTTCATCCTGTGTGCTGGAGAGAGGAGGGTGCCAGTCAGCACTCCTCTGAGAAGACTAGAAGCAGTCTACTCAATTCCTAGAATGGTCCCAATTCATTTTGTGAGACCTCTTCCTTGCTGTACAAGAGGAGGGGGAATGACTCCTCTTCCTCTTGGAGGAAATGGCAGAGCCCAAGCACTGAGCAGCATTGCTTGCCAGATTAAAAAAAAAAAAAAACAAACCAGAAAAAAAAAACAAACCATCAGCTCTTTCTCTTTGCCTTCTGGTTTTTGAACCATTGGGTTACACTCATCCCATTTTCAAGCTTTTTTAAGCAGCCATGCAGTTACAAACTTTCATCAATGACAACTGAGATTCTAACATATCTACATGACTCCAGCAGCTAGGCTTTAATAAGCACAGATGATAAAATGATGAGTTGACACCACTGCATATAGACACCACCCATTCTCAAACAAAAACACAGTTAACTAATTAAGCTATTTCTCCAACTTACTGTTAATGAAGAGAGATTGTTATTTCTATTTTTAAATATTTGGGAGGTGCTTAGAAACTACAGCGATGAGGACGATAAGTAGCAACAAAGATACCCGTATCATTCTGCTCGCCTACCTCTGAACCCCCTGTATTTCTCAAGTATCCTTTTGAGATAAGAGTCATCATAACTTATTATTTTATTCCAAATGAGGGAATGCTTATGCTTCATGCAATGGCCTTCTGATAGTTTCAGCGCTATTTTCTGTCCCATTCTTTGCATATTCCATTGCTATTGAGATATTGCTGCTGCACTTGGATTTCATTCTATCAGGAAGCTTGTGATAGAGTAGGGAATTGAACCTGGGTCTCTTCAGTCCTCTAACTGCTGAGCCAACCTTCCTCTATCTTTTGTTGAGATGTTTAATGATGTGCAGCTGGTTTTCCTCAGTAGTTACAGTTAATTTAGAAATCAACAATGTGTATGAGTTGTTCAAATATTACTTCAAATGTAATATCAAATGTAAACCTTCAATTTTCCAACAATGATTGTCATCTGCCATCATGCTTCCTGTTTGCCTAAGTGCCTCTGAAGTTTCTTATTATTTCTGCTAGACTTAACTAATCTAAAAAATGTTGTCATCCACACATTTTCATACTTCATTGTTCTTCCCTCCTCCGACCTTGCATTCCAGATCAGTAATAAATATATTAAACACTAGTGAGTTTTAGTCCAGAACCCCGGATGGCATTCTGTTAACCTTTTGCCAAGATGAATAGTGACCATTTATTCCTATTATTTATTTTGTCTCTTTTATCTCTGTCCATTCCCTGATAGAACTTTACTCATTCATCTCATGATACTTGGTTTCCTTAAAATAGCCTAATTGTGAGGGACTGAGGGATTTTTGAAAGTCCAAATAAGAGAGAACCAGGTAACACCTTATCTGCTAATTTGTTGCCACTAAAAGAATTCTACAGATTAGATTAGAGTGTTTTTAAAGTGAACTGTTTATATTTGAAAAGTACTAGACTGACTACACTGGGAACTGAAAACCTTCATAATATAAGATGTACAGAGTGACCAGCAATGCATAAACTTCTCCATGATGCTTAGCAAAAAGAGCCCCAGAATTCCCATGTACAGCAAGGACCACTTCTGAGGATGACGCAAATGTTGACCTCTCCACTGAGACGACAACAACAAAAGTATCTATTGTAATTGAGATGGTAGCTTTGTTCCTAGGGCCATAAAGCACAAAACTAGTGAATCAAAAAGAGGGGATTCCTGGCAATTTACACTGAATTGTCATAGATCTCTCACATTGTAATCTGCAGTCTTATGTTGAAGGCTTTGATGCATAACCACATTCACTCCTTTACTTCAATACAGTATAGATTTGTGGATGATGGATAGCCTGTCCTAGATGACTAAGAATCCACAAAAAGGGAAATTTAGAAAAGAGTTGACTGCTAGCAGCACCACAGGAGTTACTTCATTTCCAAGAATCTAATTGCGTTCTTTGTGCTTCTGACAGCATCACTAATAAAATGCATTCTTGGCTACACATCTTGTTTTCTATTGTTCAGGATGATGTCTGATACCAAAAGAACATAGCTGTGCATCTGTTAGGATGTACAGTGGTGAAATTATCAAAAACTTGTTTTGATTGGTAAACTCAACAAATATAAGGTGGAAGTTATAAAGCAAACATATCTGTGCAACGCGAAGGTCAGATGGTTGCCAAGTGACTTTTGGAGAGAGAGTGAATGGGAGTGAGTGGGGAGGAAAGGAGGTAGGAGGGATTTTAGGTTTTATTTACAAGTGTTAATTCCTATGGGTATACTTTTGCACTAAGACAAAACATGAATGTTATATTTGAAGACAGGAGGCCTAAACTGGTCTGTTTCTGTGACGCTGTTGTCTTATTCCTTTTTAGAAAGGCTGAGGAGTTTTTCTTTCCTCTCCATTGTCCCCTGCTGGGGTCTTCCAGACATTTTGATTCAGTCCCTGCAAAGAAGCATCTCTTCTCATGACCCCATTTTGTTGCCTATTGTTTGGCTTTTTCCTGGTAGGCTGCTGGCCTATCTCCTCAGGAAGGAGTGATCCCATGCCCAGAATCTGGTTCAGACCATTTTCTCTGGGCTTCAGCTTTATTTCTTCCGTGGAAAACTAGAACAGCACATCAATTGTCCGTTCCCCCTAACCTTGCCTGAGAGTCATACCCTGCTCCAGTGCCTCCCCACAAAAGCAGACCTGCTTCCTGTGGCATTCAACACTCTCTTCCTCTATTGACTCAGTGGCTTCCTGCCAGATCCTCCTTGCTTGTGGCAGATCTCTACACCAACTGAGTCACTTGCTTTGCAGTCCTTTATAATCCTCTGATCCAAAGGTCATCATTTTCAGCTGGGAGGTAGATGACTGGTTACAGGTGAGGCTGGGCTCAATTAGCTTTAAAGGGCCAGCCAACCTGTAACACCCTTGCTTTTATTCTTCCATTATCAGTAGCTGGTTTCCTTTTGGTGCCGTCTTCTCAAATGTGATCCTGCTCACCGCTCTTTCTAGTGGGAGGAATCCTCTTGACTGTAACAACTATCCTTTCTCAGAATAGTCAGAGAGAAAATAACTGCTTCTCAAGCCTACAATGATCTTGCTTTTTTCTCCAAATTTCCTCAGGCTTCCACTGATCGATCTATCCAGTGCTTCCTCTTGACTGCTCCTTTTGCCAGTCACACATCAAGCTCCATCCTTACTTGTTTTCCTTGAAAAAAACAAACAAACAAAAAAGCCAAGTAAATAAAAATCTTAAAAATCCCATGTATTCTTGCATAGCATTCTTGCTTCAGTGGTTGCACACTACTCTTTGACTACTCATCACCTGTTTGTTATGCTTGCTTGTACTATACCCACTCATGTTTTTAATTTAGTAGCTCAAGGCAAAGACCCTGTTCTCTTTATGGACTCCACCAATTGTAAATTCCTGTTTACATTTTGCAGTGTGTAAATAAATGTATTTATAATGTATGTATTTGTTTCTATTTTTTTAATTCACCCAAATATCCAAGTCAATTTCAGTCTGGTTCTTTGTCTGACCATAGCAAAGAAAGACGCCATCTCTATGTAGCTAACATCCCTGTTCTTTAGCCGCTGATGATGATACACCTCTCCTTCCTCTGTGCAGTCTTTGTCACTTTGGATTCTCCCATCCTCCTGAAAACTAACTCTAGAGTTGTAAAGCATTTTGAGATAATTTGCCATACTAAATAAAATTGAACTATTCTGTCATTTTAGTAATACATATTGACTGCATCTGATTTCTTTTAAAATTATGACAAGGTTATAATGAACATAGGTGTAGTAACTGACATATGATATTTAGCCAGAGATCCTTCTAGTCAGGTAGCTTGTCTCTGACAGTGACCAGTAAAAGTGCTTCAAAGGACAGGGGAAGGAATCTTATAATGGAGAATATGAAATAATCTGTCCATTGTAGTGCTTCTTCCAGACTCCTATCACTTTCTGATTGCCTTCTGTGTTGAGGCAGTTTTAAAAAGGGTTATAAATGCTATAAATCTTAAAATCATTCCACAACAAAATCCTAATTACCTCATTTAGCAGTGGGTGTTCTCTATATATAAATATCTACTTGTTTTTTAACTTCTGTTAAGCTCTTGGATGTAGTAATGTAGTATGGTAATAAGTGGCACAGATTATGCATGTGTACAAACATATGATGTACAGGGACTAATTATTTTGGAACAAACATTATTTAAGAAACTAATTATTATTAAATAGCTGCATAACTACAAAACTACTAAAAGGAAGTGTATTGCAAACATTTTGGAAACCAAACATCATTAGTTATTCCTAGGAGGGTTCTTTAACAGGCATAAACTGTGAAACAATTCATTTTCTGACTCTTTACTAAGGAACCAAATCTACAAAATCTTCTGGTTTTCATCCGGTCACATGATAAAAATAGGAGCAAGCAAATGTAGGCAAGTCATAGGCCAGACTCTCAGCTGGCATTAAGTCAGCCTATTAAATGGGACTACAGTTCTTGCCCACTGAGGATCTAGCTCCATGTATCTGAATGTTGTTCATCTGCTATCTTACAATAGATGTTTTTAATTAAAAGGAAATGAGCAGTTTTGCTCTGCATAGCAATCTGAAAGTTCACATGGTGAGCAGTACTTCACTGTCACTATCTGTAAACTAAAAATAAGTGTTTGTTTAACACAGTGAGAAGCTTCTTGCTTATATTCTTTAGAGGTTTTAACCAGTACTAATAAGAGGCTAGAAACCAATAAAATATCTTAGAGACCCAGTCCTGGTTCTGTGAACAGACATTGATTTCAATAAGACTACTCACATGAGTAGGACCGTCACCAACCTGAGTTGTTATTTTGGTTGGCATATTTCTAGGAGGCTGCATAGCTTGCAATAGAAAATATTAAATCTTCAGAATTTGTGCTATACATGAGAATTTAAAAGAGGAAACTGGACTTGTCTTCATAACCCTCGAATACTTGTAAAGACATGTCAACTCCTGTAAGACATTGAGCATGTCACTGAATAATAGGGGAGGGCAAATAGACAGTATTCATGTGATACTTGTCTCCATCATTCTTCTATTCTCCTCTAAACATGAATTTCATTATCCCCCTTTTCTTCTGATGCTTGCTGCAGCTGCTGCCTTTGGAGTCTTCATCTCTCAGCCCCAGCCATGAATTCTTTCACAGCATCAGCTGCTTCTCTCTCTCTCTCTCTCTCTCAATTCCAGCAATGCAGGGTGGGAAAGACCAGCACTAAACACTGCTATTTCAGGGGACCCTTCTCTTCACCTAGCACTGGCTGCTCAAATTTTCTAATCTCTACAGAGGAAGCAAAAGTAGGGTACATCTACACTACGGGATAATTTCGAATTAACTTAAACCGGTTTTATAAAACAGATATTATAATGTCGATAGCACGCGTCCACACTAGGCACAGTAATTCGGCGGTATGCGTCCATGGTCTGAGGCTAGCGTCGATTTCTGGAGCGTTGCACTGTGGGTAGCTATTCCGTAG
>NC_133773.1:58086227-58091822 GCF_003597395.2 Chelonoidis abingdonii | reverse complement strand
TCTGCGTGGTCACCTGTGCTGATGAGAGCTCCACGCTGGCCAAAAGGAAATGATTCAAAAGTTCGCGGGGCTTTTCCTGTCTACCTGGCCAGTGCCTCTGAGTTCAAATTGCTGTCCAGAGCGGTCACAGTGATGCACTGTGGGATACCGCCCGGAGGCCAATACCGTCGATTTCCGTCCACACTAACCCTAATCCGATATATTATCAATTTTAGTGCTACTCCTCTCGTCGGGGAGGAGTACAGAAATCGATATAAAGAGTGTTGTAGTGTGGACGGGTACCACGTTAAATCGATTTAACGCTGTTAAAATCTATTTAAACGCGTAGTGTAGACCAGGCCGTAGTGCCCTGCTTAGGTACTGCTGAGCTGAAGGACTCTTCTTCGCCCACTGCTGGCTTCTCCTCTTCCCAAAAGGGTTTAAGAAAATCTCTTTTCTCCCTTTATGAGCTACTCCTTCCCTTCAGTCTTTTTAGAAAGAATGACATGGAAATGGCAGCAGATCCTTCTGAGAGAGGATGGTCATCCTAATACCCAAATATTTTTCATCTGTATTCAGCAGTCCAGATATGCCCATAGGAAATCTGTCCTGTCTCCTAACATGCTGAGTGAAATTTTAGTGTTTTTGAGTGGTGTTGGACTGAAGTCATTTTCATCCAGTGAGCAGGTAGAACAACAGCAATGCAAACCTCCTCACACTGTCCGGAGTACCTCAGCCCTATCCTAGAGAGACTATGTCTACCTGGTGAAAAGTTAGGTTAATTCCTATGCCCATTTAGTCCTTGACCTCTCTCCTGGTTTTTCCAAAATTCCAGTTACTGTAATTTGTGCTGACACCTGCCATCTGGAAAGTGAAGTGTACTTCCCTTCATTCTCATTCTTTTTTTCTCAGCAAAACACTTGGCTTCACGCTCTTCCTTTTCATTTTCCTCTTCCTACTTTTCCATTTGCCTTTTGCCCACCTCTCAGCTATTTCTCTCCATCCCTCTCTCTTAATTATATCTCTTTTCTCACATTCAACCCATCATCTTCCAATTCTTTCATCCATAGTCCCTAACTTCTCATCCTTCTCTCAAGTCATTCCTATTTCTTTTCATTCTCTACACAACCTGTGCTGATGTTCACTATCTGTTCTCTCCTTTGACAATCATGCTTAAATGCTTTTTCCTTTTATCTCTGAACAGCCGCTCTTACTTTACATATAATTCCTTTCCTAAATAACCACTAGTTAGTTCTCTAATCTATACTCTGTATACTCCATTCCTCACTGTTTGGTTCTTCTCCAACTGTAACAGTCCATTCCTTGCTCTCAAATCCATGGGAAATGTCTGTGACAATTGCCATCGTTCAGACCAAATCCTGTAAGACAATTCTCTAAACCTTCCATTTATTTTGGCTGGATCTGGTCTCTCTAGCACATTACAGTGGGTCCCAAAGTTTACACAGCCCAGTCCATTGTTTTGGTTTGTTTTGGAGGCAGCCTTGGCACAATCCATCTGGTACAATTAAAGAGCAATTTAACAGCCACTATCATAGATTTATTTATTTTCTTTATTTTAAGGTTATTTAACTTGCTCTTTTGACAAATGCAGTTTGTGCTAATATAATAAACTGTTGCTAAAGTGGCCAGATAGCATGGATAAGGTTAGGATGTTATACAGAAGATACAGCCCTCCACCTCTATAACTAATTTGCTATTTTGAAACATGTAAGAAAAAGGAATCTGAGAATAATTAATAAATATGCTAATACAGTAAAAAGAGCTTATGAGCTCCAAATGAGGACTGTCACTTGAGCTCACTAGTAGGGGAAACTCTTTTGTGTAAACTGCCCTGCTGATAAGCTAAAACTGTCATTGGCTATGTTAATACAATCAAACATATGACTGTGATCATTTCAACCCTATGTGGAAAAACTGGTACAGAAAATAAGGAGCTACCAGTTGATCTTGCACACACTGAAGAAAATAATAATCAAAACATGTTGCTAATCCAACCTGATGACAAGTTTGTGTGAAATTAAGAGATCTTTACTCCAAAAAAAATCTTCAATGGCTGGAGGCAATGAATGTAGGAAATGTACTGTGGGCTGTAATAATTGCTGTCTGCCCTGGGAAATGGCATCAAGGCCAGAGAAGTCATGGCTCCATGCAAGCACATCCTCTAATTATTGAAAAACCTGTGTAGAGTCTCAGTGTTAATCAGTCTCTCAGAGACTTCAGGTTTATGTGGTTAGTGCAGATTTATGGCATTTTTCCTTTCTTGTTATTAAAACTGATAGTTTCTTCCTTGTGAAATATCTCCAGACCACTGTTAAAATGCAAAGTTTCAGTCATAAAAGAAAATTGCAGGATTATTCTGAGAATATCCCACAGAGAATCCAAACAAGGAAGATGATAAACAACACATCAAAGGCACAGGAAAAAAAAATAAAAAGAGAAGATGTTAAAATTTTAACAAAAAATTCAACAATTGGCCTATAGATTCAAGAGGTTATAGTGTAATTAATTTAAGTGCTGGTTACAATTATTGAAATAAACACTGCATACACAAATGCAATATGAATTATATATAATTATAGAAAGTACAAGATTTGCATGGATGTGTGCCTGGAGAGATTTGCATTGTTTCATCAATGACGTCATTAGAAAATGTACATATATATAAAGGGTTTTTGAATGAAATTACATAAGACCAAACTTTGCCACCTTTACTGTACTTACAGGTTCTGCCAGGACACCCACTTTCAGCTCCCCAGCCATTGCCTTTCTGTGTGAAGACCAGCATCTCTCTCCCTTCTGACTTGGATATTCCCAGGCTGCATAGTTCCTTGCCTTCACCATGTATTTCCCAACAAAGACAGTCTGTCTAAACCAGGGATCAGCAACCTTTGGCACGCGACCCATCAGGGAAATCCACTGGCAAGGGGGGATGGTTTGTTTACCTACAGCGTCTACAGGTTCAGCCTTTGGCAGCTCCCCTGGCAATGGTTCACCATTCCAGGCCAATGGGGGTTGTGGGAAGTGGCATGGGCCAAGCGATATGGGATTCTGCAGGTGTGAGGGGTGACTCTTATCTGACAGAGCTGTCTCTAGGGCACTCTAGTCAGTATAACTTAAAGCAGCCACTATTTATCACTTCTAGGATTGCTGAAGCAGAAATGTGCCCGCAGACACCTTTTCTCCTACTGTAACATGCTGCATCAACTCTCCCTTACAAAATTATAGATAATGCAGCAAACAGCAGAGCCCTAGAAATGTAACAGTGCAGTATACAGAAAACAAGATCATAACAATTACATAATTGTACATCACAGATTGAAACTGATAAGGATTTGGAATGGGGAGTAGGTCACCCACAACCAGATATGATAGTCATGCATGTCAGCCTGAAAAATCAGAACCAGCACGGCATATAATGTTGGCTACAGGGACTTAGGAGATACTGGTTATAGTCTTGTTTGATTTCCCTACAGCATTCAATTTACTAGTCATTATTGACTGCTCTTTATAATACCATGAAATAACCATAATACGAAAAGTAACTTTAGACATAATCTCTCTGGGGAAAAACATGTACACATGGGCTAGCACAATGCATCGTAACTGATGATAGGTCCTATTTGATAGCATAGGACTGCCATGTTTATTCTGTACAGGATGAGCTGTAGGTATCATAGTGAAATCTTATCAGCTACAGAGCACGAGAAGTTGGAAAGATGAAACCAGACTTTGCATAAAGCAATCTGAATAACTGAACTACAGCACAAAGCCTGGAAACAAAAACTGCTGATATTCTTTAGAACCTGCAAGTCAATAACTCTTGCCACTTCTTCATAAATCCAATGGAACAGTTTATATGGAAAAGAAATTATAGGTTAAGACACCACTCATTGCTAGGAAAGGAGCAGAGCAACTTAAAAGTTGAAGTGACTATATTGAAGGGCAAGATGTGTCACATAAAAGAAGGAAGATCTTGGAACCTAGATGTAAAGTTAGTTTTGAGAGAGATAGTAGTTGTGATAGAGAAAAAATGGAACAGTATCCTTTCAGACAGTGGTGGTCAGAGTCTCATGAAGAACTCATCACTGGTGAAGACATTTCAGGATTGTCATGGACTAACTCATGGTCTGTAAACCAGTAGATAAAAACATAAGAATGGCCCAGTATTCTGTCTTTCAACAGTGGCTGGTGCCAGATGCTTTAGAAGGAGTGAATAAAACAGGGCAATTTATCAGATGATCCATCCCCTGTTGTCCAGTCTCAGCTTCCAGCAGTCAAAGGTTTAGGGACACCCAGAGAATGGATTTGCATCCCTGACCATCTTGGCTAATAACCATTGATGGACATATCTACCATGAACTTATCTAATTCTTTTTTGATCTCAGTTATACTTTTGGCTTTCACAACATCCTCTCGCAATGAGTTCCACAGGTTGACTATGCACAGTGTGAAGAAATAATTCCTTATGTTTGATTTAAACACAAAATGATGGAAAGATCACAAGGTCAGGTGTCCTTAGATTATGGCTGTGTCCAACTCCCAACCAAAAAATAGGGCCTTTCAGGATTTGGATCTGACCTAAACCAAAACCATATAAGATTTTTGAAAAGCGTCTAGGGTAAAAGCTCCCACTGACTGCAGTGGGATCAGGATTCTACCCATAGAATTGTTTTATACAAATATTCATCCCTACATAAAATACATTATTCTCTTTTACCATGACTAATATTACAAAGTCTGCTATAAAATATAAAAAAAAATAGTACAAGAATATAAAGCTGTGCAGCAAGGAAGCTAGTGGGTTGTGTCAGCCAGACAAAAGCAAGTTTAGCTAAGATTTCATTATTTGACAACACAATGTGAAAGTTCATCAAGGAGCAAAAAGACTTCTATAATACACCTCTCGATGGTCTGCCCTAATAAGCATTAAAATCCACATATTCTCACTTTCGTTATATGTTGCTCTAGCTGTTCAGCCATTCCTAGAGATTATCTGTCACTGGTTATCTTGCTAATAGGCAGAGATGAAAGTAAGCCGGTCCAGTACAGTGTACCAGCAAAAGAACCAGTACGCCATGCCGGACTGGACTGGCTTTCGCAGCGGTGATTTAAAGGGCCCGGGGCTCCCGCCACTGCAGGGAGCCCTGGGCCCTTTATAGTGCCACCGGAGCTCTGGCAGCTGGACTTGAGCGAGGATTTAAAGGGCCCAGTGCTCCGGCCCCTCCCGGGAGCCCCGGGCCCTTTAAATCCCCGCTGGAACTCCAGCAGCCGGGTTCGGGCAAGGATTTAAAGGGCCAGGTGCTCTGGGCACTGCAGGGAGCCCCGGCAGCTGGACTCGGACAGGGATTTAAAAGCCCAGAGCTCCAGCTGCTGTGGGGAGCCCCGGGCTCTTTAATTCGCCCTGAGCCTTGGGGCTCCCAGCCGCCTCTGCCAGAGCCCCAGGGCTTTTAAACCTTGAAAGGCCCCTGTGGTAAACGTCTGTCTCAGATCTGGCCTTTAGCGTCCAAAATCTGGGTGCTTACCTGAACCTCCCCCAAGCTCACTACCAGCTTGGATTTTACTTCACTGCCACCAGATAAGATTTAGGCTCTTATC